>NW_023270739.1:27332520-27483104 GCF_011800145.1 Mirounga leonina
TTATTTATTTATTTATTTATTTATTTATTTATTTATTTATTTATTTAACAGAGACAGCATGCGGTGCGGGGGGGAGGGAAACAGAAGGAGAGGGAGAGAGAATCTCAAGCAGACCCCTTGCTGAGCCAGGAGCCCATCCCAGGGCTGGATCTCACATACTGAGATCAGGACTTGAGCCAAAACCAAGAGTCAGATGCTTAACCGACTGCACCACCCAGGCGCCCTGGCAATTGTATTTAAATGAATAAAATACCCACTTCAAATGCTCTTTAAACCAATTTTACCATCTGCTGTTTCCTTAATTAATGAGCTGAATATATAAACATCATGCTTTTTAGCCTTTTGAAATTATACTTAGATGTTTTACAAAGCATATCCTGGGGTATACAAATCCCCAGGATGAGATGTTTTATGGAGAAAATGATTCCATGTGCATCCTCTTGCCACCAGCCTCTGAAGACATTGCACACACACCTGCATTACATTCCTAAATGTACTTGACCCTGGCAACCCTCTCCTTTCTTTCCTTTTCTTCCCCCTTTGGTTATCAGGCATATGTCACATCTTACTGACTTTTTCTCCAAAATATGGCTACACTGATCCACCTCTCTCCAGCTTTGATAACCCCAACCCTACTTGAAGTCATTATTTTCTCTTGCCTGGTTTTGGAAACATGGTCTTCCACGTAGGCTGCTCTCCAGCAGGTTCTTCATACAGTAACCTAAGAGATCTTTCAAAAATAAAATTATGTCATGTTTTTACCTTTTTAAAGCTTTCCACTGGCTTCCCACTGCACTCCAACTAAAACCCAGGCTTCCTCCCTGCCAGGCCTTGCATGCGGTGCCTGGCACCCATCCCTCCTTGTCACTCTCTGTGCTCTAGCCTCACCAGCCTCCCTCTTCTTCCTAGTTTAAATGTCACCTCCTCTTCCTAGTTTAAATGTCACCTCCTCAGAGAGGCCTTCTTGACCACCTGGTTCAAAATAGACCCTCCATATATACAAATAGGCAAAGTAAAAGAAAGTCTACATGACTTGGCTTAAGGGTGCCGAAAATGTGTTGTACTCAACGTGTCTCATGTTCTTTCCTGTAGGATTACCTGGAAGTCTACCATTCAGTCTTTTTTAAGGATACTTTTGACCTCTTTTGAAATATGTGAATTCCTAGAAGGATTAAGGTGAAGATGGGAGGGGAAAGACTCATGAATGGGGGCAGCAATTGGACCTGCAGATAGGCTTCATGTGGTCTAAACAAGTGTTTAAATATTTGAGTTATTGCCAATATTTAAACATTAAGAGGTTTTCAAGTAAATATCTCTTTTTTTGTGTTGAAATCAGGCTGATTTTCTCCCTTAGTGACAATGTCGTGGAAGGGCAGCCCTGCCTGATTCATGACATTCTTGGAGGTTACCTGCCTGCACTTTGCCACCCCTAATTATTAGGCTGCCATCCTCGCTTACATAATAATGGATTCACTGAAAGAATTGTGTCATGTAGCAACTTAGGCAAGACCTTTGAGTTTTCTAATAGGTAGTGAGATTATCATAAAATATAGGGTTATGGCTAATTATAGATGTACAATCTGAGTCTTAGGAAATTAGAGACTAGTCATCCTCCCTCTTTTTTTTGTTTGTTTTTATTTTTTTTTACTTAAATTCAACTAATTAACATATGATATATTATTAGTTTCAGAAGTAGAGGTCTGTGATTCATCAGTCTTATATAATACCCAGTGCTCATTACATCACGTGCCCTCCTTAATGTCCATCACCCAGTTACCTCATCCTCCCACCTCCCTTCCCTCCAGCAACCCTCAGTTTGTTTCCTATTATTAAGAGTCTCTTATGGTTTGTCTCCCTCTCTGGTTTTGTCTTGTTTTAGTTTTCCCTCTCTTCCCCATGATCCTTTGTTTTTTTCTTAAATTCCACACATGAGTGAGATCGTAAGATATTTATCTTTCTCTGATTGACTTTTTTAAAAAAAGATTTATTTATTTAAAAGGGGGTAGTTGGGGAGGGTAGAGGGAGACAATCTTAAGGAGATTCTGTGCTGAGGGTGGAGCCTGTCCTGGAGCTCGATCCCACAACCCTGAGATCATGACCTGAGCTGAAACCAAGAGTCAGACGCTCAATCCACTGAGCCATCTAGTTATCCTCCCTCTCAATGAAGGAATTATTTAATCTTTATGGACATCTTTTGAAGACAGTAATATTACCCCCTCTTGGATGAGGAAAGGGGTCCTCAGAGAACACAAATCTAGTGAGTGGCAGAGTCTGGGCCCTATCTCACTGAATTTGCTCCAACTCCAGAGGCCCTTCCACCATACTCCACTGCTTCCCTATACAGAAGCAGATTCTGTGTGTAGCCAGTACGAAAATTTGACAACAGCCAATATGTATCTCTGCTCAGTTCTCTGGGCTCTACATCCTTGCTCCAGACTTTGACTCCAGGCACACTTCTGGACCCTCTGTGTCACTACTTCAAGGACTATGTAATGTGCCTGCTCTTGATTTAAATTGTGATCTCCTGGTTCATGTTCCTTTCTTGTTACTGTTATTCTTCATTCTGTTCACTCTATGTCTTCTTTTTTTTCAGATATTGTCTTAGTCTCTATAGATTTTTCATTAATTTTCCAACTTTATTGAGATATAATGACATATAACATTGTATAGGTTTAAGATATACAACTATTGTTTTGATATGCATATATGGCAGAATGATTATCACAGTAGGGTTAGTTAACACCTCCATCCCCTATCATAATTACCATGTGTTTATTGTGGTGAGAACATTTAAGATCTATTCTCTTAGTAACTTTCAAGTATATAATACAGCATTGTTAACTATCATCACCATGCTGCGCATTAGATTCCCCAAACTTACTCATTTCTTAACTAGAAGACTGTACTCTTTGACCAACATCTCCTCATCCCTCTTCCCCACTGCCAGCACCTGGCAACACCCATTCTGCTCTGTTTCTATGAATTCAGTTTTTTTAGATTGCACATAGTGATATCATACACTATTTGCATTCGCTGACTTATTTTGCTTAACATAATGCCCTTATGGTCAATCCAAGTTGTTGCAAATGGCAGGATTTCCTTTTTTCTCATGGCTGAATAATATTCTAGTGTGTGTGTGTGTGTGTGTGTGTGTGTGTGTCACATCTTTGTCCATTTATCTGTAAACACTTAAATTATTTCCATATCTTTGCTATTGTGAACAATGCTACAATGAATATGGGTGTAGATTTCTCTTTGAGGTCCTGATTTCATTTCCTTCAGCTATATGCCCAGAGGTAGAATTGCTGGATCATAGGGTAGTTCTATTTTTAATTTTTTGAGGAACCTCCATACTATTTTCCATAATGGTTGCACCAGTTTAAATTCCCATCAAGAGAGCAGTGTTCCGTTTTCTACACTTCCTTGCCAGCACTCGTTATTTCTTATCTTTTTGATAACAGCCATTCTAACAGGTGTGAAGTGATACCTCTTTGTGTTTTGATGTGCATTTCCCTGACATTAGTGATGTTGATGTACCTGTTGGTCATCTGTAGGTCTTCTTTGGAAACATGTTTATTCAGGTCCTCAGCCCACTTTTTAATTGAATTGTTTTTTTTCCTCTTGAAGTGTATGAGTTCCTTAAATATTTTGGAAATTAACTGCTTTTCTTCACAAAAATTCTGTAAATTAGGTTTTTTTTTTATTATCTTCTTTTTACAAATGAGGAAACAGAGGTGCAAAGATGTTAATTAACTTGCCCTAGGCCATAAAATAAGTACATGGTAGAGCTGGTCTTTGATCCCAGGCAGTGTGAATAGCACACCCATGCCCTTAACCACAGCACTGCATGTGGAATCAACGTGAGAAAATGATTCCAGGTATGGGGAAAAGGGAGCTCAATTCATTGTGCCCTCAAGAGTCCCGATTACTTAAAACACAGTATGGAAGATGAAAAGTAATGAAAAGAAAAAAAAGGATAGCTACAGAATGCCTACATGAAGAAAAAACTTGGGTGGAAATCTGGTGAAGTAGTCGCTCAGATCTCATCTCAGTGTTTCATTTACAGAGTGAGCATTCCGTTTTAACTTAGCATATGAAATCTGAAGTGGCAGTGGTAGTGGCAGGCAAGGGCCAATGACTGGACATGGGTCGAGGCCCTGCAAAGCCAGCTCTTGTCATTGCCAAATCTGGAGAATTCAGCTGGAGCAAGAGCACGCCTGGCCTCCAAAGTTGACCCAGCTAAAGCAAATATGACTAATCTGGGATTTGTGTGCAGAAGAAATCGGGAGAAAAGGATAATGAAGGGTCATGCCGGGTAGGGAGAAGATCTGGGGATTTACTGTGGCAGACTAATAGGTATTAAGAACTCAGCTAGAACAGGGGCCACCAGAGGACAAAGGAAGAGACAGTGAGAAGCTGTACCTTATGACTGACATGGGCATGAGGGAGTGGAACAAAGTCAACTCTAACGTTTTGAAACTCAGTGACTAGAAGTTTGATAGAATGAGTAACAGCAGTGGAACCACATGAGGCAACAATGCTGATTGGGCTCAGGGTCTCTCATGAGGTTGCCGTCAAGATGTCGGCTATGGCTACAGACTCTGAAAGCTTGACTGAGACTTCCAAGCTCACTCGTGGTTATTGGCAAGAGGCTTTAGCTCCTCACTGGCTCTTGCTTGGAATTATCATTGCCAGGAGACCCCTCTTGGAGGGTGGCTATCACTGCCTACATGGAAGTGCAAGGTAAGAAATCTTACTCACCTATTTAGGGTGGTGAGGTAGGCTGTGGTAGTATATCACATTGTTTTTCTTAAAAATATCTGTTGCAAATGCTCTTAAAAACCATAGCTTTTGGTGAAGAAACAGGGCATTAGAGCCTGAAGGATAGAAAGAGGTCTGCCAACAACAGATGAGTTTTCCTAAACAAAATGCTATGGTACCTAACACCCTGACAACAGCTACAACTTAAAATTATTGCAGTCTGGCTTTTAGGCTCTTTGACACACTTGCCAGACATGATCCAATCGAACTTCTGAGTGAGAAGAGCCATGCTGAAATATTTTATTTATATTTACTACATTATACATTATATATTCTATTTCTATTATCTCCTACTTTAGTATTATTTCTTATATTATTTATCATCTGTATCTTATATCTTATCACCTTTTTTTCTACTCTCTAATCCAATATTTTCAAAGAGTGGCCAAAAAAGACATCTGGTTAGCATGATGACCAAAATGAATGGAATTGACAAAGCTACTATTTGGGGGATGGCTGAACATACACATTAGTATATTAAATGTTCTGAAAAGTCCTGCAGTAAACAAAGTGACCTCAGTTTATTTGGCTACGAGTTGTTTATTTTTTTTAACATAATACCTTGATAATCGGCTGAATTAGTGTTCCTTGGAAAACTCTTCAGAAAAAAAAAAGATGACCCAGTCCTTCTCTCTTCCTCAACTTTTTTTTCTTTAATTGGAGTATGGCTGATACTCAGTGTTACATTATTTTCAGGTGTACAATAGTGACTCCTCCTTAACTCTTGTTCTCATTATGTTGCTGAAAACCACCACAGTAGCCTTCCCACCGGTCATCTGCTTTATCCGCCTGCCCAATCCAGTTTTAAATAAGCAACATGGCTGTTCTCCTAAAACAAAATCTCCTCATCACTCTCGCCTCTTTAAAACCATCTGATAATACTCAGGATCAGATGCAAACTCTTTAACCTGGCATGAAAGATCCATCTGTTGCTTCTCCGGGCTTGAATCCTGACATCTCCCTACACAAACTCTGCAGCAGCTGCATGGAGTTCCCAGAGCCTCTCAGACATAACACATTTTTTCACCCTGCCATACTTTTTTCCCTGAAAAGTCTTTTCCTCTTCTCTTTACTTGGAAAGATTATTAGCCTTTAGGATTCTTGTATCATTATCTGAAATCTTTTTTTTGCACTCCCTCCCCAGACAGATGCAATTTTTCAACTTTTGCTGAGACTACTAAGAGGTACACTTTTTTTTTCCCCCACGCATTGCTAAGTTGGTAAAGGGCATGTCTGTAGCTACCTACGGGGAGGCAGTACATGAAGAGGGTGTATGTGCGCAAGAAGACAACAGTGAGAAAGGAAGAGGTTAGACCTGCTTGTGAGGTCATTTGAATACCTGCTCCCACCCTCATTTGGAGTTTTCAATTGTGTGAGCCAATTAATATTTTTTGCCCTTAGTTTGAATGTGCTTCCTGTTCACTTGGCATTTAAAATATCTTGATAATAAAGCAATTGTTTACATATATGATTTCCAAGTAATTTTTAGTAACACTTTTTTCAACCATAGCTCCTGGCATATTATGCCACGTACACCTGTCTTATTTTTCATTGTATGAATCACTGAGCCTCATAAATCAAGTATGTGATTTCCCAAGGTTAAAAGACTACTGATACTAAGTCTACCATTAAGTTTTTTTTTTTTTTTTTCCCTGGAGATAGACAAATTGATAATAAACTTTCTTTAGAAAAATAAGTGAGAATAGCTAGGACAACACTGGGGAGGAAAGGGAGAGGGTGGCCTCTCCAATGGGTACTAAGACTTACTATAAAGCCTCTATAACTAAAACAGTGTTATACTGGCACATGGAAAAACAGACTGAATGATGGAATAGAATAGAAAATCCAGAAACAGGGGCACCTGGGTGGCTCAGTCAGTTAAGTGTCTGCCTGCGGCTCAAGTCCTGATCTCAGGGTCCTGGGATCGAGCCCCGCGTCAGGCCCCCTGCTTAGTGGGGAGTCTGCTTGTCCCTCACCTCCGCTCTCTCTTGCTCTGCTTTCGCTCAAATAAATAAATAAAATCTTTTAAAAAAATCTAGAAATAAAACCAAATTAATTCCTAAATTTAGTTTATGATAAAGAGGATGTACTAGTTTCCTAGTACATTGCTGCTGTAACAAATTACCACAAATTCAGCGACTTAAAACAACACAAATTTATAGGACAGAGGTCTAAAATGGCTCTCAGTGGGTTAAAGTCAAGGTGTCTGCAGGGATGCATTCCTTCTATAGGTTTTAGGGGAAAATCCACTTCCTTCTTTCTCTAGCTTTAACAGACCTCTTGCATTCCATGGCTGCTGGCTTCTTCCTTCATCTTCAAAGCCAGCCGTGTACCATCTTCAAATCTTACTCTGACTCTGACTTCCTCCTCAGCCTCTCTCTTCCACTTTAAAGGACCCTGTGGTTACATTGAGCCAATCTGGATAAGAGTAATCTCCTTATTTTAAGGTCAGCTGATTAGCAAACTTAATTCCATCTGCTAGTCAATTATCCCTTGTCATGTAAACACATTCAGAGGTTCCAGGGATTCAGACATGGATGTCTTTGTGGGGAGAGGGCATTATTCTACCTACCACAGATGGCATCTCAAATAATGGAAGAGGATGAATTTGTAAAATAAATGATATCAAGATAAATAGTTTATGGAAAAAGATAAATCTGGATTAATTCCTCAAACCATATACTAGGATAAATTCCACATCTATGAGATTTAAATATAAAATTATGAAACCATATATGTACTGGAGGAAATATGTATGAATCCTTTATAAATAGAAGTGGATAAAACTTTCCTAAATATGACTCTAAATCGAAAAGCAATAGGGTAGATAAAATAGTGTGTTTGTACACATGTATGACATATGCATATAAGCATGCCTAATAAATTCTATATATACACTCATATATATATAGAATTTTTGCAAGATGCAAGAAAATAAACAAACTAAGGAAAATGCTTTCAGTTTATCTCACAAGCATTCCTAATACTTAAATAACTAGAGAATTAAAAAACCCAACACTTCTATAGAAAAAAATGAGCTAGAAAAATGGATAGTTAAAAAATTCAAATGGTTTTTAAAATATGGAATGATGATCATACTTGATCATAGTAAGAGAAATGCAGACTAAAACTCACCAAGATAAAATTTCTCACCTATATGATGGGCAAAAATCCAAAAGTCTGGCAACATGCTCTATTGGCATGGCTGTGGGAAAATAGGTATTCTCATATACTGCCACTGTGAATGCAAAACGGTACAATGTTTATTGCAAGGAGTTTGGAAATATCTAGAAATTACATATGCATTTGCCCTTTGACCCAGCAATTCCACTTCTAGGAATCAATCCCAAAGTTACACTAGCACAAATTAAAAAGGCATCTGCTCAAGACTATTTATTTATTTATTTTTATTTTTTATTTTTTTAAAGATTTTATTTATTTATTTGAGACAGAGAGCATGAGAGGGAGGAGGGTCAGAGGGAGAAGCAGACTCCCTGCCGAGCAGGGAGCCCGATGTGGGACTCGATCCCAGGACTCCAGGATCATGACCTGAGCCGAAGGCAGTCGCTTAACCAACTGAGCCACCCAGGCGCCCAAGACTATTTATTGAAAGACTGTTTATCCTATGAAAATCCTGGAACCACCTCAAATATACATCAAAAGAGAAGTGGTTGAGTAGACTATCATAACCATCCAATGAGGGCACTATGCAGCTACTAAAAAGAATGGAAAAAATCTCCATGCACTACTATGGACATGTCTAGAATATACTGTGAAGTGAAAAAGCAAGGTGGAGAAAATATGTATCGTACACTATATTTATCTAAGTATAGTATGCCTGGGTGGCTCAGTCAGTTGAGCTTCTGACTCTTGATTTCAGCTCAGGTCATAACCTCAGTCAGAGTCATGATCTCAGGATCATGGGATTGAGTCCTGCATTGAAACCTGCATCAAGCTCTGTGCTCAGCGTGGAGTCCGCTTGTCCCTCTCCCTCCCCGCGCTTGCATGCTCTCTCTAAAGTAAATCAGTAGAATCTTAAAAAAAAAAAAAGCTAGACTTTAAATATACCTTATTCATATATTTTACTTTGGAACTACATATTTTGCATAATTAAAAATTTTGACTTAATTAAAAAATCTCTATCACTAAAAAGACACACACACATGCATACACACTTACATTTGTATATTCAGTTTGTCACATAGCCACACAGGGAAGAAGTATTTCATTTTACATGACTTTAAAACCCAGAAATTTGAGTGTATGTACTTAATGGTGTATGTCCTAAGGACAAAAGAAATGGTAATCAAGAAATCAATCAAAAATTAAGAAAAATCTTAAGTTATTACCAGTAATAATTATTAGTCACAGTGTTGGCATTTTATTCCAAGAGTGTTATATGTTAATCTGGATATAAACAAATCAGTAGTTATGTGATGATTTAATTCAACTAACCTTGTGTCCTTGAGAGTGCCTCAGACTGCCACCCTCAGAATAGGAGATAGGAAGTAAGAGTATAAGATAGGAGAGATGAAATAAAAACCCTATAATCTCAAATTTAAATAGGAAGATACTGTAGGTATCTTAGTTTGTTCAGGCTGCTATAATAGAATACCATAGACTGAGTGGCCTAAACAACAGAAATCTATCTCTCACAGTTCTGGAGTCTGGCAAGTCCAAGATCAAGATGCTGGCAGATCTGGTGTCTGATGAGAGACCTCTTCTTCATTTGCAGATGGCTATGTTCTTATTGTATCCTCAGATGGTGAAGACAGGCTAGAGAGCTCTCTGGGGTCTCTTTTATAAGGAAACTAATCCCATTCTTATGACCTAATCACCTCTCAAAGACCCCCCCCCGCCTAACACCATCACCTTGGGGGTTAGGATCTCCACATATGAATTTTGGGGGACACAAACATTCAGTTCATAACAGTAGGGATCTTGATGTAATTTATCTCAAAAAGAAATCCTAGCTTTGTGTGATATTGTAATTTATAATAAGAAATATATATTTGGTCTTTGTTTACTAGTCCTGGCACAGAGCTCATATCACCCTTGGAATTTCCTATGTGATGAGAGTGAGAAAGGTGGCGTTTGTTGTTACAAAGGTGACTTTTGGACACCTTTGGGGCTGGTTGCCAGGCGAACTAACCTTGTGACTAGAGGGTTGGAACTTTCACTTCCACTCCCCAACCCCAACCCCAACTTTCATGGAGGGGAGAGGGGCTGGAGGTTGAAACAACTGCCAGTGGCCAATGATTAATCAATCACACCTATATAATAAAGCCTCTATAAAAACTCAAAAGGACGGGATTTAAAGAGCTTCTGGGTTTGTGAACTTGTGCAGATTTGGAAGAATGGTGCACCTAGAGGGGTTGTGGAAGCTCCGAGCCCCTTCCTGTACCTTGCTCTGTATCTTTTCCATTTGGCTGTTCCTGGGTTATATGTTTATAATAAACCAGTGACCTACTAATTGAAATGCTTCTCTGAGTTCTCTGAGCTATTCTAGGAAATTAATCAAACCCAAGAAAGGGGTCGATGGAACCTCTAATCTGTAGCAGGTGAGTCAGGAGCACAGGTGACAACCTGGGCTTGTGATTGGCCTCTGAAGTATTTGTGTTGAGGTGCAATCTTGTAGTGTAGAATCTGATGCCATCTCTAGGTAGATAGTGTCAGAATTGAGTCAAATCTAAGACATCAGAATTGAGTCAAATTGAAAAATTGCTTGTTAGATGTGTGGGGGAACCCACCCTTCACCCCCATGGTGGTATTGGGTGCAGAACTTTTACTTAGTCTAATGGAAAGGCCTAAAAACCATGACTAACCAAAGAGAAATGAGCTCCCTTGCACTCAGGCTTCTATCTTGAAATACTGTTTCTCACTAAAACAAACCAAAGTGCTTGGAACTAAAAAATGTGCCACATGAGTCTGAAACATTTTACCATTCTAATTAGCAAGGAAGTTATCAGACACGATGAAGGTCATGTTAAAAGGATTCAGGAATCATCCTAAAGAGGAACCATTGGCAAAAGATCGAGCAATTCTAATAATACTAGAAAAGAACCTGTTATATAGTTGTTTTAGCAGGGTTTTATATATACAACTATGTAAACTCTGTTATTTTCAAAGTTTCTTTATATTTATGGATTTTTGTCTTTTTCTTTTAGTTACTGTGCAAGTAACCATACATTACAATAAATCAGTGTTATCAGAAAAAAGATGAAATGATGTGATCATCAATAAGGATGCAAGCTGCAATACTTTAATACCAAATCTGTTTAAATCAACAGGTTCATAATAATGCTTATAAATAATACTTACAAAAAATAAGTCAGTAACCATCAGCAAAATATATTGGTCCCAGAATGCTAGGACACCTACTCATTATTTTTAGATCTGGTAAAAAATAGGAGAGGAGGGAGGGATCGAGCATTTACTATGCCTTTCCTATTTTGTACCTTTGGGAAACCAAGTGGTAGATGAGGGGACATTTACCTTTTTAGAAGTATTCTAGGAAATAAATGAAGGAATGATAGAATTGCAGCATTATCTTTTCACTGCCCTTTGCACCCCACTGATCCCCATCAGCGATCCAGACATTGAGCATCATTGGCAGCTTATAAAATTAAAAGAAAGACTATGTCCCTCCCAATGGAACAATTCAACATTGACTATAGAGAAGTTTTGTAAAAAAAAATCAAATCTAAATCTGACAGAGAACACGGGAACCTACTAACTATACCACAGGGATGCAGTTAGCAAAATCCAGACTGAGGGAAACGCTAAAGATCAAATGACTCAATTTTTCCAACATATATCAATAGAATAAAGTGGAGGAGCCTATCAACTAAAATAGACTTAAGAGATTTATCAACCAAATGTAACATGCCTAGGTGGTAAATAAAGGGAAAGAATCAAGCATTTATATTTTGTTTTCTAGTCAAACTGGGATAGCCCTCTCCCAGCCCCCAGACACAGCTCCTGCCATCTGATCATTCTTTGTCAATCTGTATTTTGGACATGGAATGGACTCCATGGAGATTTATTCTCCCACTGATGTTGATCTCATTATGATCATACTAATGTATTATTATAATGATGGTAAGATAACACAACTAATTTCTTGAGTCCCCCTCATGCCTGAGGAACTGCATATTATTTCATTTATGCTCTCAGTAACATTAATGTGGGTACGTTATTATTCCCATTTTACATATGAGGAAACAGAGGTTTAGAGAAGTTGAATAAAGTTTTCATGATCCAACAGCCAATATTAAGCTGGAGGATTGTGCCTGAGGACAAAATTCCTTGTCCAAGGCTGTTATCTTCCTCAACCACTTAATTTACCAAAAATGTAAAGGAAGAGATGACCTTTTTGGTTACATGTTCTCTGACACTCTAAAAATAGTTAAGCAAGGGGGTCCATAGCCTTTAAAATAAATAACATTAATAGGAAATACAATGAAATTTGGACCCTTTTTATAGCTGAGGGATCGTGCCTTTGCATCTAGACTGGAGTTCTGCTTTAAATGGATTGCCATTTCAGGATTGCTTCAGGGACCAATAGTGGTACAGATAAATGTTTTAGTCCAAGAATATTAACCTGAATATAAAAAATGTGCTATCTAGGGACATAATGTACTTTTGCATTAGAAAGTAAGAAAGGAAAAAAAAAATTAAAACTAGAGCAGAGAAGTAGAAAGGTGAAGAGGAAAATAGGTTATGGAAATGAGAAGTCGGCTGGGAAATAAGCTTAATGAATAATTAGTGAGAGGGGCTGGGGGGTACATTTAAGGTTGGGCTCACTTTGCAAACTGCATACTGCATGAAACTTGGAAGGACACCAAGCACTGTGCAAAGTTTGGTGTTTGTTTGTTTTTTTTATATTGATGACAACAATTCAAACATTGCTAATGTGTTATAGAAGCCTGGGAGGCCACTACATGGATGAAGTGATGATGTTTATCTTCTATCTACTTAGCGTATGACTTTTGTGTTTTGGCATTCAATCAGGGCTCCTCGAAGACCACCTGGGTGATGATGGTGATTATCTCACACTCTATTCAGGATGCAGGAGAATTTGGCAGTATTGTAACAAGTTTCTATCATGGACTATGACTTTTATTAGAAAACAAGAATAAATTGGAAACTTTGATCTCCAAAAGTCATTCTTGAATCTATGAACAAGCTAGCCCCAAAAGGATGGTTAGCAAATGGATTTTTAGGTTGTATTTCAAAATATCTAGATAAAGTTTGGTCACTGTTGTTTATTTTGTTTCATAAATTGAATATTAATGAATGTGAATAAAATCACATCTTAGGATATACTGGGACTATTGATTCAAAGCTCAAACAATCTCAATTTAAATCTTCCTTTGTCACATGGCTCACATGAATCTATCTCCCTGGGTCTACCCCTTGGTCATACATTCCAGTATTTTCTCATACCTTCTGTTAACAGTCTGACTTTGCTTTAAAATTCAAAGCACAGAGATGAGAGAATTGTGTTTCCTTTACCTCTATCTACTTCTTTTCCAATAATTCTTCATTCGTTGAAGTCTGGTATGCTCATCACCACAAAGAAACTTGGTTTATTCTTGAGTTCTCCCTAAAAAAACACAACAAAAACACAAACATAACATTCTGGAATATTTTGGTTAGTTGTGGATGACAAACTGGTTTATAAAACTACCAATCCCAAGGAATAACAAAGTGCACCGAATATGTCAGTTGCTCAACTAATGAAGTTTAGGATTTGATCAAATCCTATTCTCAGAACACGTGGAGTTCAACCCAAGCAGTCATTATATTCATTTTGGCTCTGAATTAGGCCTTGATTAACCTGAATGGCTTATTCTGCAGAATAACAGGGCCCCGCCCTGAAATCGTGTAGCCTCTTATAGTATAGGATTTCCTCTCTACAAGGCCAAAAAGTCATTGCACTTGCTATTGTGATGACTTATTATATTAAGAACTCTCCACCCTGTAAACAAGATAATTTAAAACACATTGACGTAAATTAAAAACAAAAGTCATGTCATATAAATAGGAGAAACAATAATTTATCAGTTTCTTAAAGAGCTCTCTGTGAACATGAACTTGAATTTTATATATAGCCTTTAGTTGTTGTTCTCAAGTTTATTTAGACGTTTAATGTATAAACCTCTTTGACTCTCATAAACTGTTTTCCTGATTACTATATTTTCTTCCTTCCTACCTGTGTTATAAACAATATAAATATTTAACAATTCATTTATGTTTTAATTATCCAATCTGAGCGATCCAATATGCTAGCTATATGTGACTAATGAATACTTGAAATATGGCTAGTGTGAATTGAAATATAGTGTAAATGTAAAATACACACTGAATTCAACAAAAAAGATCATAATATATCATTAATATTTTTGTGTTGACTATTACATATTTAAATAATATTTGGAATATGTTAAGTTAAACAAAAGATATCATTAATTTTAATTGTTTCTGTTTACTTTTTAAAATATTACTACTAGAAGATTTTGAATTAAATATGTGGCTCACTATATATTTCTATTGGAAAGGACTTTTATAAAGAATATAGATCATTATTAATGTATGTCATATCTGGAATAGAAAGTTAATGAATAAAAGAAAACTTGTGTAATCATCTTAGGAAACTTTACAGCATTGGCAGATATAAAAACACTAAGGATCCAACTATTCTTTCCTTCAGGAAACTGATGCGTTTACTGATAATCTTAGTGGCATTTCTGATGCTGTCCATATTCCAACCACGGAAACCCGAGTGACTATTTTAAGGTTCCAGACAAATTCTTTTTCCACCATGGGGTACTTAGAATCCTTTCTCTACCTGGGGCATTCTGGCTCGTTTCTCATTTGTTCTCCAACACATTGTGCCTTGCATTAAGTTTGCCTTTCATTATTGTTATTGGTGTCTGAATAAATGTGTAAGAGTTTGAAAGTAGAAGCTAAGACTCATTCATCTTCATATCTACCATATTGCCTGGTAGACAGCAGGTATCCAATAAATGATTGAGAAAGAAAGAGAAGAAAGGAGAGAAGGAAGGAAGGAGAATCACATGATCACTTCTGGCCTGACTGGCAGCATTTTAATTGTTGTGTGGGGGATGGGTGAGAGGAGGATGGATGAGGGAGAGGCTATGGGAACATCTCCAAATCCCTATTCCTTTCACATATGTCCATGTTCTTTATCCAAGCCAGTGCGTGTTCCCACCAATCTCCCCACAGCCCAACCAACCCCTTGTTGGAGTGCGCAAATGTTTTAAAAATTTTTATTATCACTAAACCCTTCTCCTGGCAAAGGGTTTTCTACATACTTCTTCCAGATGAAACTTTCCTAGATGCACACTGGAAAATAAGGGAAGCACACATATCAATCACTTTGAAGATACAAACGGATTTTGTTGTTGCTGTTGTTATTATTTAGTGTGCTTGTTGGGTTTTGACCTCTGTGCCACCATACATTCTTTCCTACTGCACTTGGGACATTTATGAAAATTGATTCACACTGAGCCCTGATGAAAGCTTCAAGAGATTTCAAAGGATTGGTATAATATGGGCCACCTTTTCTTATTAAAATACAATCAAATTAGCAATCAATTAGAAAAATGAGTAGAACTCTCTCATATTTTTGAACATTAGGAAACTCACTTTAAATTAGACATGGAACAAAAAAATGAAAATGGGAATTAGAACTGAATGGTTATGAACATACTATATATATATATATACATACTATATATATATATATGAACTTGTAGACTAAGCAATACTTAAAGAGAATGTTATACTTTGAATTTCTTTAATAAGGAAAGAAGTATGAAAAATGATGAAGTATCTGTTTCAGTTAGTTTTTCTATGGTAACAAGCAATCATGAATCTTAGTGTTCTACAGTGATAGAAATTTATTTATTTCTCACAATACATGTAGCTGGGTGTGAACTACTGCTTGGCCCCAGTGTTGATCTGGCCTGTGGCTCTGCTCCATGCATCTTCTCATTGCAAGATCCAGGCTGAAAGACCCTCTGTGGAGACCAGTCTGTTCTTGTTTTTTTATGGCTAAGATGAAGAACCAGAGAACTGGTGGAAACTCATTCGCACCTCAAAGCTTTTACTCAGAACTGGCACATTGTCAAAGCAAGTCCATGCCCAAGCCAAAAGTCAATGGATTGAGATGTATTACAAGGAAGTATACTACCACCTGCTATCTTGATAAAAAATATTCAGTTTCCTTCCTTCTGCAATCAAACTCTATTCATCGCCACCTCTGAAGAAGAGATCCTGAGTATCTCATTCAATCTCAGCAAAAGTTCAAAACCTAGGTCTCATGACAATCTTTCTATTAGGTGAACCTCTGGGGATCTATCAAATGAAATGCACTTACCTCAAATAGCTACAACAAACACTCCCAATGGAAAGAAATTTTACTTGATTAGGCCTTATTTTGCTCAGTCCATTGTTTTCCTAGGTACTGAAATCATTTCTCCAAGAGTCTTCTATTATATTCCTAGACCACATCTCATAAGGGCATTGGATAATATGCATCTTTAGGAGTTTAGCCTCTTCCTAAGCCTGTTTTCCCCTTGTAAAAAAGTGGGGACCCCTAAATTGTCTTATGCCTTAGCAGTTAGTCTCTTTTAATCAAGCCTGTTGGAACTTCTGGCAAAATATCTCTTAAAAATATGTGCTTTTAAAAAGTTAAGTTGATTTCAATTAGCAGCATGGGCAAATAGCTATACCACTGGTCTTTTGAGATGTGGCTTTCTTTCTAGATTTACAGATAACTTAAGCTAAGAGACTTCAAGGAGACTGTGGGTATCTTTTTTTTTTTTTGGTAAGCCATTTTATTCGAACTAACGTGATATTCTAGGGGTCACCTTAAACCATTCAGAGTTTTTAACAAAGGTTATGAATGGCAATGCCCCTTTTTGGGCATTTATCTTCATCTGAGCCTTAATGATGTCTTTGTTGCTCAAAGCATTTCTGTTTATTTTACTAATTAGAAACAGGTCTGTTTTTCAACTTTATAATTCCTATAATTTCTGGTCGCTCTCATTTCTTTTTTTCCCCTGCTTGCAAAGCAGCCTAGTGCTTTTCTGAGTTCACCTGACAACTCTGGGGGAAAAAATAACCAAGTCACACTAGTAACATTCTATTTTGAAACCTTTTTCCCCAAAGCCACTCATTAATTAGTAGATTGTCTGCTAAGTTATTGCAGGTGACAGTTTGCTAAATGTTTTGCCACTTCATACCGTGGCTCACTACTTTTCCGTCCTCCAATAATCAATCATTCCTTTATAACTTGCCCTTTAGTCCCAAGATGAATACACAGATTTTTGTTATTGTTGTTATAGAAATATGTCACCTTAAGATACCAGTATCTGTTTTAGTCAACTTTGCTATATAGTAACAAATAAGCTCAAAATCTTAGTGCTTATACAAAACAAAAATTCATTTTTTGCTCATGTTACACAGAATGTTGAGTCACCCACAGTTCAGCTACCTGCTTTAAACAGGATAGGCTCTGCTCTGCTGTCTTCCCATTCTGTGACTGAAAGCTTGGCTTCTATGCCAGCAATTCTCAAATGCCTCTCAAAGCTTCTACCTAGAATTGGGAGTAAAAGAACCGGGACCCTGTCCCTTCTGCTCTTGTTCCATTTCTCAAAGCAAGTTACAGAGTTTAGACTACAATCAGTGGGCAAAGGAATACAATCCTTTTATAGGGAAAATGACATGAATTGTTGCAAATAATAAAATTTACTACACAATCCCATCTTAAGTGATTTAAAACACAGAATAAGCCACCCTCATAAAAATGGAAAAAGTTAAAAAAAAAAGAGCAAACAAACATCAAAAAATTACTAACTAAACCAAATCCTTAAAAAAAAATAATAAAACCGAGAAACCTCTGGAAAGCTTGGTAAAATAAAATGAGAGGCCAGAAATGGAAAAGGAGGCTATAACCAGAGATGTAGCAAAGATTATAAAAAAATAAGAGAGCCATAGGAACAATTTGATTGGAAATGTTAGATAATACAGATAAACTTGAAGAAATATGTGACTAATCACAACTATTTGTACAGAATGTAAACACAGTAAAGAAATTGAATTAGTAATTAAAACCTACCCTAAGTTAAAACACCTAATCCAGACAGTCTTATAGGCAAGTTTTATCATTCAAGGAACAAAAGCTTCGATTCTACACAAAATATTGTAGAGAATACAAAATGAAAAAAGAGAAAGTAACTTCCCCAAATAATTCTAGAAGGCTAAGTTAACCTTGGGGAGCAAAACCTGGGAAGAACAGAAAGAGAAAGAAAATATACAGAACCATCCTATACATGAACATGAATTCAAAAATTCTGTGCATAATACTAGCAAAAACCTAGTAATATATTAAAAGGTAAATATATTTTTGAACAATTTGGGTTTATTCTAGCAATGCAAACTTTAACATTAGCAAGTTAGTAAAAAAATTAAAAAAATATTAGCAAGTCAATTATAGTAGTTTTTAATATTAAAAGTTTAAATTAAAAATATTAGATTATTATCTCAATAGAGTCATAAAATGCCTTTGATGAAATTGAACATTGGTTGATAAAAACACCTAGTAAGAATAAAAAAGAACTCTAACAAATAAATAGGATCTAGACAAAATACTCAGAAAATAGTAGAATATTAAAAATGTTCCTTTTTTATAATGAAAGAAAAACCTGCCTTCGAGCACCACTTCTGTTCAATTTCGTGTCTAAGGCAATAAGGCAGGAAAAGAAGTGAGAGCTATAAAAATTGCAAAGAAAGAAAAAATGTATTATTTGCAACATAAAGTTTAGCAATGTTTCTGGATACAAAATCAAATAAAAAATTTACTTTTCTAGGCACAGGCAACAAGAAAGAAGAAAATGTAATAATAATATGCCACATAATATCCTCAAGAAATATTAAATATCTAGGCATAGGTATAACTTAAGATGTGTCAGACCATGATAAAAAAAATACAATTTTGGGCGCCTGGGTGGCTCAGCCGGTTAAGCGTCTGCCTTCGGCTCAGGTCATGGTCCCAGGGTCCTGGGATCCAGCCCCGCATCGGGCTCCCTGCTCAGCGGGAAGCCTGCTTCTCCCTCTGCCCCTCCCCCTGCTCATGCTCTCGCTGTCTCTCTTCTCACTCTCTGTCTCTCAAATAAATAAATAAAATCTTTAAAAAAAATATACAATTTTATTGAAAGATATTAAAGAAATTTGCATAGAGAGATTTATCACTTTTATGACTTCAAAACCTCAATATTAGATAAATTTCAAAATATCAGTGGATATTTTTGTGAACCTTAGTAAATTAATTTTAAATTTTATATTGGAAAGAAAAGCCTGAGAATAGCCAGAATTCTCCTGAAGAAAAGGACGACTGAAGATCCATTATCAGTTTTCAAGACTGATAAAGCCTTAATAATTAAGATGGGGTACATTGGTGCAGAGATAGACAAATGAACCATTAGAATAGAAAAAAAAAAAGTTTCCAGAAACATACCCTGACAGTACGGAACATTGATTTATAGTAGGGATTGTATTGAGATCTCTGGAGAAAGAATATGTTTTGTATTAAGTAGGGCTGGACAATTGTTTTTTCATATAGAAAAAAAAGAAATTGGATATCTTACCCCACAGCTTACAAAAAATCATCTCCTTCCAAATAGGAATTAAATGGATAAGGTAAGTTCACTTAATTCTAGGTGAGTTAAGGATTTAAATGTAAAAGTCAAAATGATAAAACTTTGACAAGACCATATAAGATATTTTGTCTTAAGAAATATATATTAAATAAGATATTCAAATTATCCCTACTAAAATAATTACAAAGTTGACTATATTATAATTAGAAGTTATGCTTATTGAAACATACCATAAACAGAGAAAAAACATGTTTGAAAATGTATTTGCAAAACACAAAACGCAAAATGGATGTATACCAAAAATATAAAGATTTCCTACACACCACCCACCCCATAAAAACAATCCAAAAGAAATGAAAAATGGATAAAAGCCTTGAAAAGACTTGACTTTACAGAAGAGGAATTCTAAATGATCAGTAACTTAAGAAATAATATTCAGCCCCATTAGCAATGTGGAAAATGCAAATTAAATCCATAATGAGATAGCATTTCATGTCTCCCAACTAGGAAAAAAATATTTGACTATCTCAAGTGAAGCTATGGAACAACCAGGACATTTATACACTGATAGTGGGGGTATTAATAGGTATAACAACTTTGGGAACAAAGTTACATTTTCTAGTAGGATGAAAATGTATGTATCCTAAAATACAGCAATTTCACTCTTTGGTATATACTCTAGAAAAATGTTTGCACATATTCACTAGGAGTTACTATTTATAAATAGCAAAAAAAAACAAAAAACAAAAAACAAAAACAACAAGCAAACAACAACAAAAACTCAAACCTAGAAACTAAACAAATGCCCATTATTAGTAGATGTGATAAACACATTCTGATGCCTTCACATAACAAAGTACTATGTATTTGAGAAGAAAATCATAAATTATTCACAACAATTTGGATATTCATTCATTTCATAACATTTATGTTATGAAAAACAAATTTAAAAGATGCCAGCATATGTGGTAAAACTATAAATAAAAGTAAGACAGTGATAAGACAAAATTCAACATCCTGCTCCCCCTGACTAGGGAAAAAAATGGGTAAGATGAAAAGCAAATGAGAGACAACAATGGCAAAAATAAGGTATAGTTCTTTTTATTAAATTGGGTGGTGGGTATGGGGCACCTGGGTGGCTCAGTCCTTAAGTGTCTGCCTTCGGCTCAGGTCATGGTCCCAGGGTCCTGGGATCGAGCCCCGCATTGGGCTCCCTGCTTGGTGGGAAGCCTGCTTCTCCCTCTCCCACTCCCCCTGCTTGTGTTCCCTCTCTCGCTGTGTGTCTCTCTGTCAAATAAATAAATAAAATCTTTTAAAAAAAAAAAAGAAGTTTAAAAAAAAAACTGGGCGGCAGGTAAATGGGAGTTCTTTCCATTTCTTATGTATATATAAAATATTTTGTAACCACTCAGTATCCCATTCATGAAAAAACAATAAAGAATGCAGGATACAGAAGAATTAGCCACACATCAGGGGACACCAGCATGTTGACCCCATGAAACTTTTCTTTCAGGCCAATGAAGACCCAGAGGACAGCAATCGGACAAGAGCTCTGGCCTGACACTGTGAATGAACATAATAAGCTTCTCCTTCAGTACACCATCTGGGGGAAGGAGTCCAGGAAGACCCCTCCTTTTGAGAAGGCAGACACAGCCCTCATGTAGAACTTGAGCTTTGGATTGACAAAATATTTTCACAAAGAAAACTGTTTTGAGTTGAAAGAGGTTGAATTATCTTCAGTTGACAAATTTCCTCCCATTCCAGTATTTTTAATAAGAATAGGGGCTCCAGGGGTGCCTGGGTGGCTCAGTCGGTTAAGCATCTGCCTTTGGCTCAGGTCATGATCCCAGGGTTCTGGGATCGAGCCCCGCATTGGGCTCCCTGCTCAGCCAGGAGCCTGCTTCTCCCTCTCCCTCTGCCTGCCACTCCCCCTGCTTGTGCTCTCTGTCTCTCTCTCTGTGTCAAATAAATAAATAAAATGTTAAAAAAAAAAAAAAAAAGAATAGGGGCTCCAGAGGTAACCTAAAATAAAACTCTATTTTTTAAAGGTTTTGTTTTTATTTGACAGAGAGAGAGAGCATGCACAAGCCGCGGGTAGGGGCAGAGGGAGAGGGAGAAACAGACTCCCCGCTGAGCAAGGAGCCTGATGCAAGACTTGATCCCAGGACCCTGGGTTTGTGACCTGAGCCGAAGGCAGATGCTTAACTGACTTAGCCCAGGCACCCCTAAAACTCTATTTTTGAGACAGTTAAGTCATTGGGTATACCCCATTTTACTCTCATTCAAAGTACTGCAGGAAGCTGGTGCAGCCGCTCTGGAAAACAGTATGGAGGTTCCTCAGGAAGTTAAAAATAGAGCTACCCTATGACCCAGCAATTGCACTACTGGGTATTTACCCCAAAGACACAGATGTAGTGAAAAGAAGGGGCACCTGCACCCCAATGTTCATTGCAACAATGTCCACAATAGCCAAACTGTGGAAGGAGCTGAGATATCCATTAACACATGAATGGATAAAGAAGATGTGGTACGTATATACAATGGAATATTACTCAGACATCAGAAAGGATGAATACTTACCATTTTCACTGACATGGATGGAACTGGAGGATATTATGCTAAGTGAAATAAGTCAATCAGAGAAAGAATTATCATATGGTTTTACTCATATGTGGACTATAAGGAATAGTGCAGAGGACAATAGGGGAAGGGAGAGAAAACTGAATGGGAAGAAATCAGAGAGGGAGACAAACCATGAGAAACTCTTGACTCCAGGAAACAAACTGAGGGTTACAGAAGGGGAGATGGGTGGGGGAATGGGGTAACCGGGTGATGGGCATTAAGGAGGGCACATGATGTGAGGAGCACTGGGTGTTTTACACAATTAATGAATCATTGAACACTACATCAAAAACTAATGATGTACTATACATTGGCTAATTGAATTTAAATTAAAAAAAGAAAGTACTGCAGGAGTAAATTCGAGGCTATATTGCAGCAGGTGAGCAGACTGTCCCCAATCCAGACTTGGGAAAGAGGTGGTCAGAGAAGGCTTCCTGGGACAGTTGACAAAGTTAGACCAGGGAGAATAGTCACAGAAGTTTCCTAGTCAGAAGGAGAAGCACATATAAGACCCAGCCTCTTATTTTCCACTGACCCCAGGAAGAATTGAAAGATGTATATGGTGCCCTACTTCTCTATGAATTAGAGTGGTAATCTTTTACTAAAGACTTATGATGGCCCGGGGGAGCTCTGTGCATCTTTCTTCAGTTTCACACAGCCCTGTGAGCTTCCCAAACTCACAGCTCTTACCACCATCGATTATAACATCCTCCTTATTTATCTTCCCTTCTAGGTTGAGAGCTCCTGGAATACTGCTTTCACTTTGTCTATAACGCCCAGCTAGTGCTTGGCACTAAGTGTTAAAAAAATGTTTAATAAATGTTGAAAGAATAAAAAACAGAAGGATCAAGGGGAAAAGGTGTATCAGTGAGCTGGTACAGTGGTCCTTTTTTCCAAAAGGAAAAAAAAAAAAAAACCAACTAAGAATGTGCAAGAAACCAGTTCAGAAGCAAATTGGAAATAAGATATGTTTTAATTTGAACAAAGTTCTTTTAGTCCCCATTGACCTCTTGCTATTTAATCCATCAAAGAGTGGTGCTATCCTTTAGTAAATTGCTTCCAAATGTTGTTGGTTTATTGGTTCTGGGAATCAAGACAGGCTTATCCAAAACGTGATCAATATTAGATTGAAGTTTGATTATGAGATCTGATTCTAGAGAGGTGATCCCAAAAGGTGATGGATTTTCTATATAGGATAGCATATTTAATTGTATTGAGTTGTACTGCTAAATTGGTGATTCTTATAACTGAATTAAAATTATTGCTACTACATTAAGCACTTCCTATTGTTCCAGGTGGTACAACTCTAACAAATGAAAATGCCAAGGACAATAAAATTTTGCATTACATTCTAGGCTTGTAAAGAGTGATATAATATAACTCCAGGGGTTTGGGCAGGTACTATTAAGGGAGCTTATTATTGGGCTCTAGCTTTGAATGGACCACGGGTTTCCCTTTTAAGTAGGAGCCTGTATTATAGGACAAAAGAGCTTTATCTCTTGTGACGGGAAGGCTAAGAATAACTGTTCTTTATGAGTCATGCAAACACATTCCAAAAAGGGCTTTCTTCTATTCAACATCTGTAAAATCTCTTCCTGTCCTTTCCCACCACCTCAGCCCAGGTAGAGCCGACAAGCAACGGGTAATAGGCAGCGGTTATTTTTACTCTATTGAATTCCAATAAAAGAACAAAAAATAATTCACAAGAACAAATAGTATTTCGGTTCTCTGTCTTCAGAGACAAAATGTGGCCAAGAGTGACCTTTGGGGACCGAAACTGTAGAAGAATTTTTTTTCCCTAGCTCGTAGCTGCTGCCAATTTCTCACCAATGGAGAGAATTCTAGCTCCCTGGTTGAATACTCCTTTTAGCATCTTTTGTAGGGATGATCACTTGATGTTTGGAGGAAATCTTTTGCCCCAGGGGTAATCAGTCTTACCTGGGAAGCTCCCTAATGCCATTTTTTTTCCTTCATAAATGAATCTAATTTGTAATATTTTAGAAAGCAATACAGTATGAAGATACTATTTTCATATGTATTTAAAAACCAAAAAGGAACTTTCTTTTTTAACAAAATCTTAGATTTATCTATAAAAACTGATCAGAGAGACTACTCTTCAAAGCAAGGGCAGAGGGTACTGATTTTTTTGATGGAGTTTTTGGCTGAAGAGTTCTCTAGCCCTCCAGTTGGAGGAGGGAGGAGGCTGGCTCTGATGGAATCTTAGGCACTCATCTTAGACATAAAACTACAGAGTACTGAGGAAGGGATGTCTGATTTCATACTTTGCACAAGCCACTGTCCTTGCTCATGTGTGACTTCCTGCACTATATGCAGAGTGGACACAATGCTGTGTAGCTATACCATTCAGAAGAATGGCTTGCCTCTCTCTCTCTCCTTGCTAAAATTGTGAAAGTAATAGGCAAACCATAAGAGATTCTTAACTCTAGGAAACAAAGAGGGGAAGGAGGGGAAGGGGTAACTGGGTGATGATGGACATTAAGGAGGGCACGTGATGTGATGAGCACTGGGTGTTCTATGCAACTGATGAATCACTAAATTCTACCTCCGAAACTAAAAATACAGTGCATGTTAATTAAATTGAATTTAAATAAAAAACTTAATAAAATAGAAAGAAAGAAAAAGAAAGAGAGAAAGAAAAAAGAAAGATTTTGAAAGTAAGAAGGAGAGAGATGGTATGTATTTATGTGGATTATAAATAAAAACCAGTATACTAAAAGAGACCCACTTCGAGCCTTTTTCACTTATCCTAGAAAAAAATTTTTTTCTCCCAACAAAGTTTTCTCCATGAAATAGCAATTGTGCAGCATCCTAAGAGTCCTCTCATAGACAGTCAATAATATTTGTTGAATGAATGAACATCCTTTGAAAAAGAGAAACAAACATCGACACGTTCTCCAGCTGGATGTCTATGTTCCCTGGAGGCCTGACCTCCAAGTGAAACAAATCAAAACCCGTCTGGCTGGGATATCCCAGTTTCTTATACCAGTGCAGCGAATCAGCTCACTTCGGGCATTTACTGCAGCAAATAAGTAACAACAGCTGCTTAATGAATCCTCAAATTACAGATTTTTTTTGCCCTTGTATCCCAGCACGGTGGAGCTAATGAAGGGCGAAATTTACAGAAATAATTAAAATGATGCCAGCTTTTACAAGAAAGAGGAGGGGCCCTGACTAGCAAAGACTCAAAAGACCAGCAGCTGCAGATGTCAATTTGAAAAGACAACAACCTCTCTCACCCTGGAGGGGCGGGCTCATTGTTTGACCGTAGCCCTTTGGGGAATGAAAACCCTCTTAGGCCCAGAGCGTGAGCCGAACATGGGAAGGGCTCTTCCATGGCAATTATACCAGTGGCCGTGATTTTCTGGTTCCAGTTCTTTTTGTTGTGTTCCTGTGCTGCAAAGCAACAGAAGGAATGGGAATATGCCTGCAGGGCTTTTGATGGCATACACGGAGGGTTTTTTTCAGAATGTATTTCTATTGCCATCTGCATCAAAATAACATTTTTTTAAACATTCAGTTTGAGTGCCTTCAATTCACACAAACAATTCATATAAATAGTTTAATGTCCCTCATTTTCCACCTCCCCCTAGCTGCCCCATATTCCTCACCTAAATACATGTTCTCTGAATCCTTTGTTCTCTCTAGTTATCCATGTGCCTGCCTCCTTCCCTTCTCATCCTGATGTCCAGCAGAGGGAATAGAATTTTTTTCCCCAGTTATAGGATTGTTAAATTATTCTTAGGCGCAGTTTAGCTAGACAGGACCACCTGATAAGTATCTGTCCATTTCCACAAGAACTATGAAATGTGAAAAGTTGATTGAAAAGTGAATTTTATTCCTTTCACTCCATTGGTTCCATTATAAACTTGGGATAATGTTGCTTTGGGAGAAAATAATCAGTCCTGAAAGATAATTTTTAAAAAGTCACGGAAGAAGTATTTTTAAAAACAGAAGCATGAAGTTCTCCATTGTCACGGGAAGTATTACCTTGTCTGAAAATTCTCATTGACATAGTCATCTAGTGTGCTCAATTAAGTACTTTTTTAAATTGGCTATTTGTTTCCTTTTATAGAGGCTGAAAGAGATGGCATTTCAAATGCACACGATCTTCCAGGCCCTAGGAAAGTTATGGAAAGTAAGTTTAGGTTGTTTGAGATTTTTTTGGCTTCTGGAGGTAGGCCTGTATTACTGTCCTCTTCCCAGGGAAGGAATAGCTTTTCCTGTGGCTCTTTATGACCACTACCATTTTAGGCTCACCCTTACATCAATCTGTGCAGTCATGCAGTCCATGCCTTGCCTAAATGGTGAGCATGATAATAAGGCTTGGGTGCACAATATATGCTTCTATCACCATCAACAGGGTATTTTCACCTCTGTGCAACATCTATTTATTGAGCATCCACTGAGCTCTACTAGGCCCCAAGATAGTATGCAAAAGGGAGCCTCACCTTCAATGACTAGCTTGGCTGAAACATGATAAGCATTTTATACCAGTTTCAGTTGCAAGTGACAGAAAAATGCTTACACTAGAAATAAATCTACTGATAAATGAATGAAAATTATATGGGCAGAGCCGGCATCAGTCTTGGGGGGATTTAGGGCCTCAAACAATGTCAGGTCTATTGAATTAGTTGTGCTCTTTTCTGTGGGTTAACTTCTTTCCTAGACTGACATGATGGCAACATGGTCCAGAAGCTCTCCATATCACATCCTCTTGGGTGGCAAAGGGACAATATTTCCTTTTTTTTTTTTTTAAGATTTTATTTATTTATTTATCAGAGAGAGAGCACAAGCAGGGGGAGTGGCAGGCAGAGAGAGAAGCAGGCTCCCTGCTGAGCAGGTAGTCCCATGGGGGACTGGATTCCAGGACCCCGGGAACATTATCTGAGCCAAAGGCAGCAGCTCAACCAACTGAACCAGCCAGGCAAAGAAACAAAATTTCTCATTGATAATTCCTGCCCTAATCTGGGAATCCCTTCTGACAGAAACAACTCTACAAATCCCTTTCAAAAACTGAAGTAGTGGGATTATGATGATTAGTGAAGCTGGGTCATATGATCTAGGAAGAGAATTCAGTGCTCTGACTGGTCAGGCCTGGGTCACATGTCCAGAAAGAGGATTCAGTGCCCTGATTAACCAGGTATAGGTGAGAGTCCCACAAAGGGAATCCAGTGCTCTGATTGGCCAGACCTGAGTCATATGTTTCACCATTTTTATCAAGGGGAGAGGCCAATCTCCTGGACTGAGCATTGGAAAAAGTTATTCCCCAAAGGAAATTCATAGTACTTACCAGGAGAAGAATGAATAAAAAATATACACTAACAGTATATTGGCTATGTAAAAGGCATATGTAAGTATTTGCTATGTTCTGAACATAGTGCTAAGCATTTAATATGCTTCACCTCATTTTTTTCTTTCATCAACTTTATGAGGTGGTTAATTACATGATCTACATTTTATATTTCTTTAAAAGATTTTATTTATTTATTTGACAAAGAGAGAGAAAGAGAGAGAGCACAGAAGCAGGGGGAGTGGCAGACAGAGGGAGAGGGAGAAGCAGGCTCCCCCCAGAGCAGGGAGTCCAATGTGGGACTTGATCCCAGGACCCTAGGAGCATGACTTGAGCCCAAGGCAGATGCTTAACTGATTGAGCCACCCAGGCACCTTTCTGCATTTATATGTAAAAAGTCAAAGTTTCAAAAATTAAGTAACCTGCCTTAGGTCATACAGTTACAAGGAGGTGAAGCCAGGATTTGGGCCGCAATGTCTGATTTTGGAGGCTGCACTGTGAGGCACTATGACACATCGCTGAAAAAGACAGTGACAACAACCACAACATCTAATTCTTGTTGGTACTTACTATGCAAAGGGCTTTATGTGGATTATGAGCAAAGTGCTGCATCCAAGCACAGTAGAGCAGCTTGTCTTCCTAGGAAGGCTTCACACAAATTCGGAAGTGGACACAGGAGTTGAGACTCCCCTGGGGGTGAAGTAAGGTGAGGGAAGTAGTTTGCAGTGCTATGCCCTGGGGAAGTTTTTTTCAGGAGCAGAAGGATGTGAGCATGTTTGTAGGCTGATGAAGAGCCAAGAGAGGCAATGATTGATAATGCAAAAGAAAACAAGAAATTGTTTATGCAGCAGAGTCTCAGGAGAGGTGGGAGGGAATGAGATTCAGAGCTTTGATGGAGGTCGTCAGGCTTGAATAAGAGGGACACCTTTTCTAAGACAGAGGGGAAGAAAGGAAGAGAAGGACAATGGGGAATAATAGCTTCCTTGTAAAAGAAAATACATCTCGTCGCATTTGTGTTACAGCTTATCCAGTGTTTCACATGAAATAAATGGAATTCCACCATTAAGTCTGCTTTTATTCCATCTTCCTCAAGGTCAAGAGTCTCTTGATAGCGCCGAATCACCCTGTTGGGGGTTAGTTTTATACAGCATTTTAAAGGCATTTATCATGTGCCATTATGGAATTCCTGTCACATTTGCTTGCTTGCTTATTTACTAACTTTGATTCGGTAGGTTAGAGGTGCTTTCCCTCTGTCATTCCAGTGTTTTTATGGTGAATGGATTAGGTACGTAATTTATTACAGAACGACATATAACTTGTTATTCACAAAACTTATGTATATAAATTAATGCAAATAGGCAAAGAGTATATTTCCATGAAAGAGATAGAATAAACTAATTAGCTACAGTTTGCAATGTAGATAAATTGGCAGCTGGAAGGGACAACCCATTACTTTATAATTAATTGATTCAGATCTTTTTAAAATTAATTAGTTAAGAAGTACATCTGGGCAAAGATTAATGTACAAGGAGCCTTCGGTACTCCCATCAGAAATCAAGGTCAAGCAAATGATTTTGGCTATTTCACCTTTCAACTGACTGGCAGTAATTCAATCAGGCACTGAGTGCTTAGATGCTCCTTAGTTGTCTTCTCCAGGTTCTACTGGGTCTTTCAGTAAATCCACAGGTAACTCTATTTTCCAAGTTTTGACTTATCCTAATTATAGCTCTATTGTTCTGTAGACATTGAAAAAATGCATACTGTATTGAGTGCTTAATACATGTCAGGACCCAGGATGAAACGCTTATATACTTTATTTCAGCTTTCCTCACAGGATCCCTATGAATTAGGTGTTCAAAGAGGTGGCATAAAAGGCAAGGGAAGCAAGGGCAAAAATGAACTATTGGGACTTCATCAAGATAAAAAGTTTTTGCACAGCAAAAGAAACAGTCAACAAAACCAAAAGACAACCGACAGAATGGGAGAAGATATTTGCAAATGACATATCAGATAAAGGGCTAGTATCCAAAATCTATAAAGAACTCATCAAACTCAACACCCAAAGAACAAAGAATTCAATCAAGAAATGGGCAGAAGACATGAACAGACATTTTTCCAAAGAAGACATCCAAATGGCCAACAGACACATGAAAAAGTGCTCAACATCGCTGGGCATCAGGGAAATCCAAATCAAAACCTCAATGAGATATCACCTCACACCAGTCAGAATGGCTAAAATTAACAAGTCAGGAAATGACAGATGTTGGCGGGGATGTGGAGAAAGGGAAACCCTCCTACACTGTTGGTGGGAATGCAAGCTGGTGCAGCCACTCTGGAAAACAGCATGGAGGTTCCTCAAAAAGTTGAAAATAGAGCTACCCTATGACCCAGTAATTGCACTACTGGGTATTTACCCCAAAGATACAAAAGTAGGGATCCGAAAGGGTACGTGCACCCCGATGTTTATGGCAGCAATGTCCACAATAGCCAAACTGTGGAAAGAGCCAAGATGTCCATCGACAGATGAATGGATACAGAAGATGTGGTATATATATACAATGGAATATTATGCAGCCATCAAAAGGAATGAGATCTTGCCATTTGCAATGACATGGATGGAACTGGAGGGTATTATACTGAGCGAAATAAGTCAAACAGAGAAAGACATGTATCATATGACCTCACTGATATGAGGAATTCTTAATCTCAGGAAACAAACTGAGGGTTGCTGGAGTGGGGGGTGGGGTGGGAGGGATGGGGTGACTGGGCGATAGACACTGGGGAGGGTATGTGCTCTGGTAAGCACTGTGAATTGTGCAAGACTGTTGAATCTCAGATCTGTACCTATGAAATAAATAATGCAATATATGTTAAGAAAAAAAAAAAAGAAGAAGATAGCAGGAGGGGAAGAATGAAGGGGGGGAAATCGGAGGGGTAGACGAACCATGAGAGACGATGGACTCTGAAAAACAAACTGAGGGTTCTAGAGGGGAGGGGTGGGGAGGATGGGTTAGCCTGGTGATGGGTATTAAAGAGGGCACGTTCTGCATGGAGCACTGGGTGTTATGCACAAACAATGAATCATGGAACACTACATCTAAAATTAATGATGTAATGTATGGGGATTAACATAGCAATAAAAAAATTAAAAAAAAAAGAGGTGGCATAGTGTAATGGTGAAAGGCAAGATTCAAAAGCCTGACCTCCTAGATTTATATCCAGCCATTCTATTAACTGCTGTGTGATGCTGAACAAATTGCTGAGCCTCCGTTTCCTCATCTGTAAGATGGTGATAAGAGTACCTTCCTCATAAGTGTATATGTATTTTATTTTTCTTTTAGAGAGAGAAGGGGGGGGGGCAGAGGGAGAAGGAGAGAGAATCTTAAGCAGGGTCCATGTCTAATGCAGAGTGTGACACAGGGCTCGATCTCACAACCCCGAGAACGTGACCTGAGCCGAAACCATGAGTTGGACGCTTAACAGACTGAGCCACAGAGGCACCTCATAAGTGTATATGTATTAAATTAGTTAATCTGCATAAAGCGTTTAGAATGAAATAGGACCTTCACATACTGATATCATTACTTTTTCCCATCACATTTCTGAGTACTTACCTTCCTCTAAATAGTTTACCTATATGAACTGACTTAATCCTTCTGAGAATCCCATGAGGTAGACATGCCATAAATCAAATGAATCCCCATTTTACAGATAAGAGAACTGAGGCACAGTGAAGACTGATAACTTGCCTAAAACTACCTAATTATTAGTAGAAGATCCAGGATTTACTTTCACATAGTCTATCTTCAAAATTCATGCTTTTAACTACTCTTCCATAGTGTCACATTCTTCCAGCATTGTCTGTACTCCAGACACGTGAAATGGAATGCAGTTCCCAGAAGGAGCAAGGCTCATTTGTGACTGTCATTACGTGAGTTCTTGGCCTGGAATGTTCTGTTGCCCTCACCCACTTGTTGAACACCCTATTTCACCTTAAATATTCAATAACAACAAAATCACTTCTTCAGAGAAGCCATCCTTAATGTGCTTGTGATGGAGTTTTCTGCATCTTCCCCTAAGGCACGGCCGAATCCTATGCCTATCTCTTTTATAACATTCTTACACTATGTCAATCTGTTAGTGAAATAATCAATAAATATTTATAAGTTCATCAATGACCTATCACTGAGTCCCTTTTCTCAAGGAGCTTAAGTCCTAGTGGAGAATGATAAATTCTAAACCTGTTCCAAAATGAAAAATTAAGATAATTTTGGACATTAAAATTGACTTTTGGAGGATACAATGGGTTAGTGTAGAAAGGGATTGGGTGTGCTGGTTCAACTCAGTTGGAGATGAGAAATAATAGTCAGTAGCCAGGCACATAAAAGTAAGTGTGGACAGCATTTCAAACAGAAGGACCAGAAGTACAAAGTTCAAGGCTGCTGCATTTGAAGGAAAAAAAGTGCAACTAACATTAATATATGTATAGTCAATTATTATTTACATGTTTATCTTCCTATCTAAACTGTGAATTCTTTCTGGTTAGGGCCCTCATCTTTGAACCCCTACTGTTTAGCAGATCTCCTGGACTATGGGTTTTTTTTTTTTTTTTTTTTGATAATTGGCTGAATAAAATCATGACACAAGTGAACGGTTATCTAAGATAACTAATTTCTTTTTCTTTGCTCTTCCTCCTGCCTTTTCCATGTTTGTTACTCTTCTGAAATGATTGCCAAAATTCTCTCTCTCTCTCTCTTTTTTTCTCTAGTCCCCTCTATACATTTCTGTTTCCTTTTGGTTCTACCATCGCCCACATCTATTTCTCCTATCCCTAGATCCCCTTTGGTGTCCCAGGTAATTCCCCCCTAAGCTGCAGGGATCTGGAAAGAGGTATAGTCTTTGGATGGGGATAAAGCTGCCCAGACATGTCTTATCCTCTTTACTCTGACCCCTCTTTCATAGACTCTGAAGAATACCTTATATTCAGGGGGTCAACACCAAAGCTAAAAATATAACCTCGTCCTGAGATCCTCTTTTGGCAAATAAATGCAAGCTAGTTTTCTTTTAAGCCATTGTTCTGGAGACAAGCTTTAGAAGAGGAGAGAATAAGGTGAGCCACCTTGGTGCTTCCAGCTCACCTAGGGAGAAGTTTTGATTGCTCTTAGAAGCTTGATTGCTCTTAGAGACTGAGGTTAAAGAAGTTTAAAAAGCAAAAAGGAAGGACCAATTTTAATAGTTAACTATAAAGGATTCCTAGAGTTCCTTTTCTTCCATCTGGTAGAGAAAAGGAGCAACTCCTGTGCCTTTGTCTTGCAGGGCAGCTTTCTTCTTCTCCCTGGGAGTTTATACAGCTATTCAGGAGCAAAAGATAACCAAGGATGAACTCAAACCTCCCCTGGGGCCTTAAAAGCCATCTCTTTAGTTGCTAATCAGCTGAACCCACACATCTTAGATATATAAATTTTAATCAGCTTCCTTTCCTTTTTTTTTTTTCTTTCTTGTCTTTCAGAGACTGGGTTCCACCTACAAAGAGTTTGGAATCAATTTTGAAAATACAGGAGATCAGCAGCTTCTTGCCTGGGATTGTTCTTGAGCTGCCAGCTAAGATGACCTAATTCCCCTCACCTTCTTCTCAGGCACTGTGGGGATTTCTGTATGGCCACTTTCATTCCATAGCTGCAAACACAATGCAGCCCAATGACCTTTTGTTGCAAAAGAGAACCTCGTGCTTCTTTAAAAGCTATTTTTTTTAGTGTTTGCTTTAGTTACTAATTGAAAATGCCTAGAATACCTTTAATTCTTCTAAGATATTATAAAAAGGCTCTTGGTGTACAAATGTCTTAAGTAGTAGGTTGCTTTCCAGGAATCAAAAGGTGGAGAAACAATACTGTACAGATTCTGCTCTTGGGCTCTGGACTCAGACTGCCTGGGTCAAATGCCTCCATCAATGCTTATGGCAGTGCCATCTTTGGGAGAGTTACTTAATATTTCTGTAGCTCCATTTTCTCATACTTAAATGAGAATAACAGTCCCGTGTTATAGGGTTTGGAGGAGTAAATAAGATAATGCATGTAAAGCCCTAAGCATAGTGCCAAACTCGATATAAACACTCAATGGAAGTGATAATTATCTTGGCCATTGGAATAAAGGAGTATAAAGGGAACAGGTAGGTTCTGAATCAGAGATGTGAATTCTAGTGGTCTCACATACTTATCCTCAGCTGGAATGTCCTTGCTTGTGTTACCTACTCTTACGTTCCTCAGAGCTCCTGGTGTGATACAGAGTGCAGGCACAATGCCCAGTGACATTTCCTGTATGGTCAGAGAGAACGTGCAGTTTTTAATGTGAAGGAAAAAGTAAGTGGCATCACACCCAGACAATGGGATAATTACAGTGAAATAGTCAAGAGCATGGACTCTGGAGACAGAATGCCTAAATTCAAGTCCAGACTCCCTTGCTTATTAGCTGTCTGATCTTGTACAATTCATCTTAACCTTTCTATGTGCTTTAATTTTCTCATCTCTCAAGTAGGAACAAGAATAGTCCTCCCCTATAGAGTTGTCAGCATTAAATGAGAAAAGGCACATAGGCCCCAGCTTAAGAACTCAAGGAATGGTAGTTTTTATTATTATTAGCAAAGAGTCCATTTCATTGGGTCTCTCTTTGTAAAAACTCATTGCTTTTTGATCTGTTCACAGGCGTGAGTAAAACCAGTTTGTCCTCACCAAATCCCTTTTAGGTGCTGAGTTACCCAGGGAGATCAGAGTTAAGACTGACATGTTGGAAGGGCTCTTGAAGCTTTCCAACACAAATCAATTTTTTTTTGTTTGTTTGGAAAGCAGAAGTGGATATTTTTTATAAAAATTTGACTGGTTCCTCAAATGGACCTCAGTACGGATGTCCTCACTCCACATAATGGGCACCCATGAGATGATTAGAGGTAAACTAGTTTACCTTGTCTACTAGTTAAAGCAGATAGCCAGGCATCACAAATTGAGAGGCCATTTCTGCCTCCACCACTGGCTGGCTGGGCAAGTCACCTCACCTCACTGAACCTGCTTTTTCCAGCTTCAAAATGAGGGTAATAGGATTCTTCTACCCACACAGGGATTTTAGGTAGCTTAGTTAATTGATGTTTGCAATATGCTGGGAGATAAAAGGCAGTATGGAAATATAAAAGTATATTAAAGAAGAACAAAGTAAGATGTTAAAAGTGCCTGACAATGCAACAGAACTAATAGATTGGGCAACAGAACCTGGAAGATAATAAAGTTGGTGTAACACTAAATCATAATATTGATACTAGGGTTTTGAAGAGCTCATTCATACAATAGTGAATTTCTGAGTATTGCAACACCTTCCTTCTTTTCCAAATGAACACTGGCTTTAAAAAATGGGAGGTACTTATCTCAATCAAGGTTAAATCTTTCCTATATTCTTCCATGAATTGATAGGACTGGTTGTAATACTAACCCATGGCATTGAGAGTGCCATTCTAATAATACTTTAAAAAAAAAAAGATTTTATTTATTTACTTGTCAGAGAGAGAGAGAGAGAAAGCACAAGCAGGGGGAGCAGAAGGCAGAGGGAGAAGCAGGCTCCCCACTGAGCAAAGAACCTGATGCGAGACTTGATCCCAGGACCCTGGGATCACGACCTGAGTTGAAGGCAGATGCTTAACCAACTGAGCCACCCACGTATCCCGATACTTATTTTGTTTTTATGGTGTTTGTCTTAGATCAAAGATCAAACACTGTCTATCTAGGAAAATTAGCTAGATAAGAATTCTTGAATAAATAATTTTAAAAAGTCATTCTTTCTCATCTCCCAATTCAATTCAGAAACCACTTTGACCTTTTTCTGCTCATGGCAATGAAAGCTGACTTGATCAAAGTGACCTTTTTTTTCTTCTTCTTTTCTGTTCCTATTTCGGAGCCATCTGGCGTGACAGCCATAAGAGCTAAAATACTTTCTTTTGCAGTCTTTAGAAATGTCCCCTAGAGGCAAATAACCATTTGGCAGAACCAGTAAATACAAAGTATAAAAGAATATTTCCTGCTTGTTCTTTCTAAGGTAGTGTGTGGAAGAGTCAGGATGGGGCGGGTAGACCTGCGCCTACTTGGAAGATTTATAGAGCCATTTCAGGTGGGACATACATTTTCAGGCCCAAAGGAATTTGATCTCATTTCCATTCTATAGCAAATAATGGATAATAAACTCAACTGTATGTGGTGGCAACCTTGGATAGTTTAAAAAGTTTGCAGAAATCATTCTTCACAGTAAAATACATATGTGAGTACTGACTTAAAGTTCTTGGAGAACTCCCAGTCTATCCATTTTTCTTATCAACTTTACCAATGTCCTTTATTGGTTAAAGCACCCTGAAATATAAGACTTTTGAGGGGCTGTGGGCTGAGATCTGAGTTATAAACATAAATCACCTCACCCACTCAAAAATGTAGCTTTGGTTGCTTGGGGTAAGAGTGTCTTGTCTTGATGGCATTGTATAGATTACACATTGTTCTGTTTTTTACATTATATATTGACCATGTCTCACTAATCTTCTATTTAAATATCTTAGCATTACAGAGATCAGGCTAAACTCAGAGATTCATCAGACAGGAGATATTTGAGCTTTTTGCTTCCTTGGGTTTTGCACAGAAATATTGGGGATTAGTTGGAAAAAGAAAGCCAATTGTCCTTTCATCAGATTTACTCTGGGTGAATGTCAGAACACACTGGAGAGACAGGAGAAAACATTCTAGAAAGGAACGGTTTCTGGTTTGCCATTTCCCTGGAACAGTGTACAATATATTGAACTTGTTTTTTAAATTTGCTTCAGTAAAAGTGCCTGCCAAGTTCATGTAAGAGATCTTAAGTTTGCCATAAGGAGTTATTTCCAATTTTTTTCAAACAATAAGCTATAAATAACACAAACAATGGCAGGATTGTGTTGATTTCCTCCTGATGTACCCTGGCTAAGTGTCTTCGTCAGAAACCTGAGGTAGACAGCAGGAATTCTGTCTGAACTACAGGGTGAGCCATTGCTTTTCCAAGATTAGCCAAGGAGGCAGCTTTCAGGAAGCATGTCTCCTCTCCAGGCACTTACTGTGGGGTTTCTGAATTATTTACTGTGTGAGAGGGCTCCTGGCTTTGAGCACAGGGAATGTGGTTCTTCAGGCCACAAAAGCTTAAAATAGATGCATGTCTCTCTCCCCTCTCACTCTTTATGTACAACCAAATTATCCATCCTTACTTCCCTCCCCCAGGCATTTTTTTTTCCTCCTGGTGGCAAGGGACAATAACACTTAATTTCTACTTATTAGGAGTTGTGTCAGGATGGCTCAGTTTCCCAGGGGAGGGCTTGTGTAATGGGCGGTGCAGAATCACATTCATAAATTCATCGCGATTTTTCTCAGGGCTATTACAAATGGCAGGTGACCAGAAATTAGCATTGCACTGAAGCACAGCCACATAACCAGAAGACTGCTTCTGGGCATGCTGTATAGCTCACGATTTTTCCATGTTCCTAAAGTGTGTGCCTTAATGATTCATTAATTAGAAGCTTTTATCTGAACCAGTTGTCCCATCATTAATTGGTGCATGTTTCATCCAGACAACTTAAGCAACCAGTGTTTTACTCTGATTCCTTGGGTGAACACTGCATGACATGGACCCTGATTGCCTTCTTTTCTTCATGGCTATTGAGCCTATACATTAATCTGGCCATGTCAATGACGGCAGACCTGCATTCCCTCAGTTTAATGGGAGATCTTAATTGACCTCAAGGGAATCTGGGAGGAAAATTAATGATATGAGACCAAAGGGAACTATATCTGCTTTCATTTGCCTTGAACAGAGTAGGTGTTCAACAAATATTTGGTTTTTGTATGGTTTCATTATTATTTTGTTACCAGATTAGAAAGTGGTGAGAGGTCATGGGAAAAAAATCTGGGAAAGTTAGTATTTGTTCCTTAATTTTGGAATTTTGCTCTCAGTTCAACAACTCAGGCCAAGGTAGATGTCTTCGTCCCACCTGAAACCCTATGTTCAGTTTGGTTTAAGGGCACTTGTGGAACATCTATTATATGCTCTGCCAAGCCCAGTGCTGTATGCTGGGAACAGAAAGATGATCCCTTGAGGATCCCATTGTCTTACTGAGAGCCAGTCATGAAAATACACAATTTAAATATGCCAGGTGTGCTTTTTGTAGTGCTTCCTAGAGTTGCTGAGGCTAGCTGAGGCTAGAGTTTGCTCTTGAATGCAAAGAGAAATTAGCCAGGCAAAAATAGCTTTTGCCATGTGTGTTGTTTGGCCTACTTTTCAGACATTATTGGATTGCCAGTACTTACGAGTTAAGTTTGATTTTTACTTTTCAGTGTTCCATTCTGGTAGCTTTCTTGAGCAGGCAGACCCTCTGGATACAGGACATCCTTAAGTGAAGTTATGTTTACTGACCGCTACAGCTCATTCTATCAAAAGCTGGACTCAAGAACTCTCTGAAAGGAAGAACACCCATGGGTTCGGGACAGTCTTCAAAGTCCCATCCGGACCTTGTCCAACATGCTTTCTAGGTATTCAAAGTCAACAATGGTCTATACCAGGGTTTGCCAAACTTTTTCCATAAGGCCAGATAGTAGATATTTAAAGTTTTGCAGGCTAGACCGTCACACTGCAACTACTCAACACTGCTTTTGTAGCTTGAAAGCCTATGTAAATGACGGGTACGATTGCATTCTAGTGTAAGTTGACAATAACAGGAGAGAGCTGGATTTGGCCCTTGGGCCATTGTTTGTTGAGCCTGCAGCATTAAACAGATACATCTAGTTATTATTTGAAGTCAGAATTTCAAGTAAATACCTGAACTTCAGATATTGAACATTAATACCAGGAGTCTAAACTTACGTTTAAATTCTTATTCAGTGCCTACTTTATGTAAAATACTGTGTAAGGGATGAGAATAAAAAGAAATGAAAGTTGGTGTTTAATCTCAAGGGGTAATTTTTTTGGGAAGACCTATTTTGCAGATGTAGAAACAGAGACCCTCAGAATTGACTTGCTGTTGGTTAGATAGTAGCAAAGCCAGGACTTGGAATCAGGCCCCTGTGAGCTCAGGCCTCTTTCCCCATCATAGCATTTTGTTTGATGGGTGAAGATCGTTGGGTCAGAATGAAGTCTATGTGAAAGAAGAGAGGATGTATGATTCATTGAGGTTCCCATACCCTTGAATCTTTAATTCTGTCATCTGCCAGAAATAACTAAAAGAAAAATTGAAGCTGTTTTCTTAACAGGGCTCAGTCATGCCACAGCTCATGCTAACGACAGAATCACCCGATTTCCCTTGCTGCTGAGAGTTCACCATGTGTTCACCATAGGCATCTATGAAACTTCAAAATAGTTTTGTTCTCATTTGGCAAAAACATCTCATACTTTCCTCAGGTCTTCACAATGCTCATGGGCAGAGAAACAGAATTATCATTGCTGGACTGAAGGAGTCATTGGGAAAATTATTCTATAGTATTTTCACTTGATTCAGATAAGTAAAACACAACTGCCAAATCCAATAGTCGTTTTGCAATGTCATTCTTCCATGATATTTCTGCAGCATTTGTTAGTGGAATTTCTCTTTCTGAGAAATTCCATGACATGGAACTCTCTTCTAAATTGAAAATTTTCCCAAAGAACATTCCTAAACCTTCAACATTTTGCATTACTTACCCTCTCTTTCAGCTCTTCCTGCTCTTAGGGCTTTAACTTTTACTTCTAATTGAAGAAAAAATAAAAGAGAAAGAGAAAATATTTATTTGGCACTCAAAGTGTTCTACGGATCTAGAGATAGAAAACAGAGCTCCTTCCTTCGAGGATTTCACAATCTAATAGAGAGAAACAAAGAAAGAAAAGATAATGACTATAGATCGTAGATGCTGGTAGAGGTGTGTACGGGGGGTAAAAGGTGAATACTTAGGGTATGGAAAGGCAACTGTGAAGGCTCCTCAGAAGAAAGCTGAATAATAAATTATCAGGGTGAAGAAGTTTGATCCCTTAAGACAGAATTTGCGGCTCCTAAGTATTTACCCAGACTGTGTCAACTCTGACACTGGCTTCCTATTACCCATTTCCCTATTGCTTCCCTGACTAGATCAAAAACTTCTGGAGGTCAGGGATGAGCTGTGTTCATCATAGTGTCTTCAGCACTTAAATAGCGCCTGGCACGTGATAGGAGCTCAGTAATAGTTACCGAGAGACAGAGATTATTATTCCTACTTTAACACTGAGAAACTGAGTCTCAGTAATTGAAAAATGAATTTATACATCACTCATCATCAGGGAAATGCAAATCAAAGCTACAATGAGATGTCACCTCACACCTGTCAGAATGGCTAAAACTGAAACACAAGAAATGACAGGTGTTGGTGAGGTTGTGGAGAAAAAGGAAGCCTCTTGACCTGTTGGTGGGAATGCAAGCTGGCACAGCCACTGTGGAAAACAGTATGGAGGTTCCTCAAAAGAGGACTACCCTATGATCCAGTAATTGCACTACTGGGTATTTACCTGCAAAATTCAAAACAGTAATTCAAAAGGACACGTGCACCCTATGTCTACCGCAGTATTGTAACAGCCAAATTATGGAAGCAGCTCAAGTGTCCATCGATAGATGAATGGATACAGAAGTTGGTATATATATATATGAGAATATTATTCAGCCATAAAATAAGAATGAAATCTTGCCATTTGCAATGATATGGATTGAGCTAGAGAGTATAATGCTAAGCAAAATAAGTCAGTCAGAGAAAGACAAATACCACATGATTTCACTCCTATGTGGAATTTAAGAAACAAAACAAATGAGCAAAGGGGAAAAAAGAGAGAGAGAGAGAAAAATCAAGAAAAAGTCTTAATTATAGTCTTGATGCTTACTAGAGGGGAGGGAGGTAGGGGGATGGGTTAAATAGGTGATGGGGATTAAGGAGGGTACTTGTCATGATGAGTACTGGGCATTGTATGGAAGTGTTGAATCACTATATTGCACACCTAAAACTAATATAACACTGTATGTTAATGATACAAGAATTAAAATTTTTGAAAAAGGCATTTATATGTTACCGAACATTGAGTATTGGGAGGTACTGACAGTTAAACACAGACCTTGATAAGTCCTTCACCTTTTTTTGCTTCAGTTCACCTAATTTGACATCTCAAGTACTACCTTCACTCCAGAGTTTCAATTCCAAGTCCCCAATTTTTTTTTTTTTTACATTCTCTCTGAATGTCCTACCTCAAACTTAGCATGATCACAATAGAACTCCTTATCTTTCTCCTGAATGGGGATGATTCTTTCTCTCTATATGACATACTGATGTCATGTATGTATGATATCAGTACCCATTTTTTTGCTGTAGTCTTAGACTCTAGGATGTGGGAGTTAATTACATAAGAAAATAGGAAGCAGGGATCATTTGGCTGAAAGAACTTTAGAGAATTTAGGCACATGGCAGCTCCCATAACATGATAGTTCGTCCTCAACCTGACTTCTAAAGCAGCACCATCCAATAGATATGAAATGTGAGCCACAAATAAAACTACATATGTAATTTTACACTTTCTTATAGACATATTTAAAAAGTAAAAAGAAATAGGTAAAATTAGTTTTAATAGCATATTTTGTCCACTGCTCAATAGCCATATACAACTAGTTACAGTATATTGAATGATGTACTTCTAGAGAGTCTTTCACAAAGATTTTATACGTTACAAAATAACATTAAATTTCTAAGTCCCTCCCATCATTTGCATCCCGGTTTTGATTCAATACCTTTGCTATTCACATCCAATTGATTGTAAGGCAGATGGTCGTCATGAGGGCAGGTTAGTAACAATGCTAGGGAGGGAAGCTATCAGGAAAAAAAAGATCAATGCTGCAATTATAAATAACCCTTTGTCTTGATGCATATTTGATCAGAAAAATCTCAATTATATGTGACATACACATTTACAGAGGTGACATATTCACAAGAACGCTGTGGCCGTTAGATCTCTAGTCTAAGATCTGGAGAATATTTATTTTATAGAAGTCTTCTAAATCAATTAGGTGGGAAGGAAAGCCATGATGAAGTCTCTGATCTTTCAGTCATTTTGCTTGGAGACCTTCTCCAGGGCTGGACAGAAAGGATTGGAGAAGGTTAAAAGTTTCCTGCTCACTTCACACTTAATACTTCTTCCGTTTAACTATGTATGGTTATTAAAAAATGTCCAAAACATGACCTATTAGTCCTTGTCTTCAAGCTATTTCCTATCTTCTAAACTCAAAACCATAATGCTGTCTGATTCTTTCCTCTCTTTCCTCTTTCTTCAATTGGATACAAGGTCCTATAAATTCCTTATTCACAGAATTGCTTGCATCCTCTTCCTTCCATTTTATTCTTTTTTTAAAATTTTTTATTTATTTATTTATTTATTCATGAGAGACAGAGAGAGAGAGAGGCAGAGGGAGAAGCAGGCTCCCAAGGAGCAGGGAGCCCGATGTGGGACTCGATCCCAGGACCCTGGGATCATGACCTGAGCCGAAGGCAGACGCTTAACCATCTGAGCCACCCAGGCGCCCTCCATTTTATTCTTAATGTCACTTCTGAGGTCCCCAACTCCATCACTTCATAATTTGACCAATGCAAGGATCTCTAAAATGATTTTGCCATCTTGAGAATCTTTCTGTTTCCCATCCCCTTTCACCATCAAATTTATTTTTCTAAGACACTATTTAGAGAACACTTCCCTTTCTCAATTCCTCTTTACCTAATTTAAAAAAAAAATTAAAACCTGCAATTACCTCACTTTATAAAGAAGAAATTTAAACTAATTAATAGTAAGTTATTTATTTAGGACCACTCAATTTAAAGATGGAAGAGCTGGATTTAAACCCAGGCTTCCAAATTTTAAATCTTGTATGCTTTCTACTATACACCCTACCTGTAGAATAATGTCCAGGGTCTTTTCTCTTTATTCCAGGATTTGTCCAACTTAAATCTTTTATAACATGTCAATCAATCTTCTCTTTAACTCCCATACCCAAACCTATCTGTTATTCCTTAAAAAAACATTCATTCAGCCATTGTAAGACATTCTGTTAGGCACCTAGCCTTCACAGGCTGTGTGGGGCATAAGGCTGGCAAGGTAGTTGGAGGCCAAAGCACCGACAGTGCTGAAAATCAGGCTAGGAGTTTGAGATTTAATTCATTAGACAGGGTAGTACCACAGCCAGCTTCTGATGAAAAATGTGAGATGACAAATCTAACAGAGTATGCATAACACATTAAAGTCAGAGAGCTTGGGTACCCCTGAGGTTGGAAAGTGGTAGCTTTTGGAAAGAACAAAGCCTACAGATGTTTTCTGTTCTTTTTCTTTTTTGGTTTGGCTCACATGCTGGTTGTGTGTGTGCAGAAGAAAAAGAACTAGTTTGTTAAAATTGGAATGGGGGAGATTGGTGGAGTGGAGGGAGATTATTTAAACTCTTTATAGACCTTTGTAACTTTTTACTTGTGACAAGCATGTATGCCTTTATAATTAACAAAAATGAAGGAAATTTAATTTTATACCCAGACAGAGGTTCCCGCTACTTGCCCCATAAAGCATGAATTGATCTATTTAAATGGAAGAAATACCTCATCATGTTTACTGCCTATATTAAGCCTGTTAGTCATTCTTCCTATAGTACCTTTCTCCCTCCAATTACCAAACACCTTAGAAACACTGTCTGGAATGTTTTATGATGAAGCAACAACGTATGCAAAATTGGCTAACGGCATGGGTGCTGCTGGTCCTTGCTACCATGCTCACAGCAGACATGGCCAACCAAGCTCGCCACCCATTTCATAGATCCTGCTGTAATCTCAGAGTACTTCTCAACACTGGTCTTGAGGATGTTGCTACCAGTGAGAATTAAAGGAAAAATGATACCCATTTGCCCTTCCTAGTATAGTAAAAAAAGAGCACTTATTTGAGTTTGAATCACATTTTTATCACTGTGTGACCTGGGACACGTTAATAAGCCTATCTGAGCTTCAGTTTCCTATGAAATTGGGCATTGTCTCATTGATAGTTTTCTTATGAAGAGTAAGTGAAATCTTATCCTGGCTGAAGGAGCCCTTCATCATCTCTCTACATTTGCTTATATCCAGTTAAAACTTTTGACTTAAAATGCTTACTGTTATTTTGCACTTATTTATGCTTGGTCTAGATGTACCACTGAGTGAAAGATATTAATTCAGATTGATCTGGAAAACAATGACTTATTTTCTGCCCATTGCCTCTAGGGAAAAGGCACCAGGAGCAGCACTGATGCTTAATTTGCTCTCCCAAAACTCATGGTCCTGAGCCAGTTTCATCAGCTGTCATATTGTTGCCCCTTTCTGGACAACTATTATCCAGATGTTATTCTCATATTACTTTCATCTTGAGCTTTCTTAGTAGATTTAAAATTCTTTCTCTCTTTTTTTCTGTACTGTATATACAAAGACTTTGGCAAGTGCCTAAAAGATGCCATATAGTCTGGGTTCCATGAAGACTATGCTATTGGAGTTGATCAGGGATATGAATCAGTCTAGAATAGAACCTAGAAAAAGTCAGCTTCGTGTTCATCCATCCATCCATCCATCCATCCAATACTTATTGAGCACAAACTCTGTGTTAGATCCTGGAATAGATGTGGACATTTAATAGTGAATAAGCTTTGTTCTCTCGTGGGGTTTCTAATGAGAGAATATGAATGAAAAATGGTTGTCATTAAAGAAATAAATAAAACATATGATTTTAGGTATTACCAAGTGCTATGAAGAAAAGTAGAGAGGGTCTGACAAGAGGACTATCTTGAAGCCAGCAGGTGAGATTGCTTGAAAGCAGTGGTTAAATAAGAGATCCAGAAAACAGGAAGCCAGCAAGATTTGGAGGAATAATTAGATCTCGGGTGATTGATGATAAAAGAGTGGCCAACAGAATACATCCAAAAGGGCCAGATGCAAAGGGATGCTTACCCTTAACCTCTCTTTTAGCTTCTTTCTGGGAAGGAATTTCTCTCAGGAGTTGGGCCAGGTTGGTTGACATGAGGAAAATGGCTGTATCTAATTAAGGGGAAAGACTGCAGGAGCAGTAGGAAGAATTTTCTTTCCCAATTGTACTTAACCCATTATACATCTGGCAGGTTTTCATAATTTCCTTAATTTCAAAGAAAGCAGATCAAAGATCAGGTATGATTATTGCACAAAAGTAAAAAAAAAAAAACTCTTCCTCTGGGGGTGTCAAAATGAAGCCCCCTTATAAATTCTTCACAAAGGTTACAGACAGACTTCAACACAATGCTTAGGCGGATGATTAAAACTACAGCAACAAATTAGGTGCAATTAAAGATTTTCAACTTTCCCACATACCTGCAACCAAAGCTGTGAAAAAAGGGCGTATGTCAGGTAATTAATTGCCGAGAAATATTTAATAACCTCTCCTCTGCTACATTTAACATGAGGCATGAGTGCTTTGTTTGGACTTAATCATACGGTTCCCCGGAGCTGCAGGCAGGTTCCCGCAGCTCACCTAAAGGAAGAAAGCCCCAAAGCACAGCTTATTTAATTTGCAACTCTTGCCACACCACTTCACTCCTGAATTCTTTATCCTTTGGGCACACATAATACAACCACAATGCACTGTAGTTACATCCACTTTATAGGCAGAACTTTCATCTACCCACAGCTTCCTCCTTTTTTGTAAAACCGTTTGGCTGTCCAAGCTTCTCTCTTTGTAGCCTGACAGGTCAAGGACACCGCTGCATTCAGGAAAGAGATGATTTTATGCATCATTTTGCTCTAATAACAGAGTGGAGACTCCTTTAATGTTAAGATCCTCTAGAGCAGGGCATATTAAAAAGTATTGACTCTTGAGAAGCGTTGGTGCCTGGCAGCTTTCGACGTGTGTAATGCCATTTGGCAGCTCCTTCCCCCAGGCCCATTCCAGCTTTGGAGCATTTTTAGAACAGGAGGCATTGAGAAAAACTCTTCTTTTTTTTTTTTTCCTAAGTATCCAAATATGTAACAGACGGGATGGTGGATAAATGTCAACTACAGTTGCCAAAATCTGCAAAGGCAGATCTCATTGGCTTTGGATTTTAGTGTGCTAGATGACAGTGGAAATGGGTGAATGGGTGGTGTTATCTGAATTTAAGAAAGTATTTGCTGAGCCAGTTGGGTTAGGTCTGAAGGTTTTGCTGGTGAGGAGTTTACACATCCAATTTCTGACAGAAAGGAGGTTAATACCAGCTCCAAGGCGGGGGTGGGGGGGGGGGGAGGAAACTTTCAAAATTGAGCTTTTCCAAAACTGAACTAAAAAAAAAAAAGTTGCCTTAAACTGGGAAAAAAAGAGATGAATTTTATTTTGTGCCTTAGGATAAATTTGGTTTCCTCATCTCAATGCATTTGTTTATAATTCTGAGAGTTATTTGTTATCTATTTGACTTGAAAAGTATAACAAATATAGTCAGATTATATATACTTTTCCTCAGCACAGCTGGCCAGAAAGTAAAAAATTCATTTATTTTGCGGGTGTTTTGTTTTCTACGCCATTTACCAGTTTTCATTTCACCCACCTGCTATCATCCTCTCCTGTACACACTGCCCCAGAACCTCTTCCCTCTGTTCCAACACAGATTCTCTACAAAGACATGGACATCATTTGGTTTGGTTTCACACAATTGCCCTCAGGCCCACCCTGTTTGTTCTGGTTTTAGCCAGGGACTAATTTTTGTGTTTGGAACTACTATAGCCATGAAAAATCTTCCAGGTTCCCAGAAAAGATATCTTTCTCAGTTCTCCAGAAGCATATCTGGGGAAGTTCAGGGGAAATGGTCACTATTCTCAGAGCAGAGTATTTCAGAGAATTGAATTTGCAAACAGTGTCCATTTCCCAGAATGGGGTGGGGGGCATCTCTTCTGTGTGCCTTAGCTTGTATGAGGAAAGGTGAGTTTTATCAGTTGGCATTTAAAAGTTCAGTGAATTGTACAAGAAAAGAAGCACGTAGAAGGACTATTTTTAAAATGCCAGGCCTGCTCTTTGTCCTTAGGCTTGAAATTTTCATGTATTCATGGCTTCTCTAGAGAAATCCAATCCGTGGGTGCAGAATGAAAAACTCTCTGGAAATTCTGAGGGTTCTCAATTGATACAGTTCTAGAATTTGCAGCTTTGAGTCGCATTGGGTTACTACTTGCTCAGGCTGGCTCTTTTGGCCTTACTAATTTCAAAATCCTGACTGTTAAAAGAATTACCTGGGTACTTTTTTAAAAGTATAGGTTTCTTACCTCACTCCCAGAAATTTTGATTTGGTTGGTCTGGAATAAGGCCCAGAAACTTATACAACAAACAAAAATTTAAAAAAAAATCCCTAGGTGACTAATGCTTTGCATAGCCAGGTTGGGGAGGCTATCGCTCTTGTCACGCTAACCAGCTTGTTTTGGAACTGAACCCTGACCTTAGCTTCATTAGTACCACACTCTGGATACCACAGCTAACTGGTTCCGTTTGGGAATATCTAACCTTGTCTCTGATCTTGCTGGAGGGCATCGATGTGAGAAAATAACCCTTACAACTATTTGCTAGCATAGCTCAATGTGTGATTTCAATACTGCCCTTAGGTCCCCAAATATACACTTTCAAAAAGTGTTTTAATCTTCAAGAGAATATCTACATTTGAGTAGAGAAAAAAGGAAACCTGATTTTAAAATGCTTTTTCCCAGTAAGAATGATTTTACACATTTTAATGACCCTCTAAAAAATTCAAATTTAAATCTTTTTTTTTTTCAAGCAGGAATTATGCCACTTAAAAAAATTTTTTTTTTTTAAGATTTTTATTTATTTGCGAGAGAGAGAATGAGAGACAGAGAGCATGAGAGGGAGGAGGGTCAGAGGGAGAAGCAGACTCCCTGCTGAGCAGGGAGCCTGATGTGGGACTCGATCCCGGGACTCCAGGATCATGACCTGAGCCGAAGGCAGTCGCTTAACCAACTGAGCCACCCAGGCGCCCGGAATTATGCCACTTTTAATAATTTATCACAATTGCTAGAAAGATTCTTATCATCTTTTACATTTTTTTTCCCTCTAGGTTAGGATGAGGGAGAATAGGTCCTGGACAAAGGCTATGTGCAGTGCGTGTATGTGTGTAAATAAAGTCATCAAGCACCGATTGTTCCTTTTTTTTCCTTCAAAGGCAGGCCTGATCCAACTGCGAGGTCATCTCATTGTTTGCAATGGTGCATGTTTCTGTATGCCAGGCCTGTTTTTGTACTTCTTATGGCCATTATTAATGGAGAAAATCAAAGAATAGAGGATTCAGTTTGTACCAAGATGAGACTTAAGAGAAAGGATAACAGGTCAAGAAAAAAAACTCTAAATCCTATGCCTTAAAAAGGGCAAAAGATTTTAATGGGCCAATTGATTTATCTAAGTCTACCTGGAACACATTAACCAAGGTGGTTTACTGAGTAATCTCTCTCAAACAGGAACATGGCAGACATTCTGAAAAGAATTTGGGAGCTCAAGAAAGCTCTGTGCTCAGTGAAGCTGAGCCAGGCCCCAAGCTCCAGATGGGAGCAATGCGAGACTGATTAGCATCAATGCCAAGAGAGATAAGGAAACGTACCTAGGTGCTGTGCGGCCCTGCTCTGGGTCACTGGCTCTAAAACTTGAGTGTGCATAAGAATCCCCTGAGAAGTTGGTTGACAATTCAGATTCCTGGGCCCCATCCACTGAGGTCCTGATTCATTAGGCCTGGAGCCAAAATAATAATCATTTGAATTAGCTAGCTCTGTGATTTAGATCACATTTTGAGGTATACTGCTCTAGATAATATATATGGTGAAAATAATATCAGATTTAAAAGTAAACATCCCCGCATTTATAAAAGGAATGCCCTGACTATTGCAGAAAATATGGAAGCTTCAGAAAAACAGAAGGAAACAACTCTTCAAATGCCCCTAATTTAAGTGTTCCCTGATATTGTGTGCTAAGATCTCTCTTCTTCCCTCTTTTTGCAAAGTCCAGTGAATTTCCTCCTTAGGCTTCCCCAGTTAGCACCTGTGGGTGGAAGTTACTCTCCATTTTAGTATATTCAAATGCTAGCCCCCCCACTTTAAATCATATATCTCCTCCTTTGATTAGTCCCACTTAGATGTCCTAAAATCATTTCAAACTTAAACATATCTATAACCCTCTCATTTTTACTATCAAAACTAGTTTCACTCTGCTTTTTGTTAAGAGGAACAATATTCTCCCCAGTATATGCTAGAAACTTCTTTAATACTTCTGTTTTTCACATCATTGTTTTCTAACCAGTTGCTAAGTCCTTTTGATTCATTCTTCCCAAATGCTCCTTGCAATCCTCCTTTCTATCCCAGGCACACAGCAGGTGATGTGCTGTTGAATGGCTGTACTGATTTTGAAATGTTGAAATATTTTCCTCTACCCCTGCCCTGTATCCCCTAAGGGCTCACCACCACCTCACCACTGGGTTCCTCTTGTCCGCCCCTACCCCCCCAACAACCTTGCATAATTCAGCAGCTTCAGAGTTTATGCCTGACCTTGCTTCAGGGACCCTCTAGAACCACAGCTTGGCCAGCTTCTCTTCTGTTTGGTCAGTATCCATGCTACACAGGTTGCTAAATATGCTGGTTATCACTTTTGCTGTAGTTCATTCCTGAAGCCCATCCTAAAATGACCCTTTGTACCTAAAATACTATAGCCATGAATCATCTACACTTGCTAAATCCAGCCTCTCAGCACTTGAACTGTTTGATGCCCCACTACCACATCCCCCTTCCTAAAAATCTGCTGTCATCATCCGTCTCCCCTGCTTTGAAACCTTATTGGAGTGCTTATCTAATTCAATTCCATAAACTCTCAAGAGCTTACGATATGATAAGCACCAACCATTTTGAGCACTGAGAAGTTATAAAGATCACATTAACTTGGTCACTAGATAGAAAATATAGGAGGTTTAATATGAACACTAATAAGAATTGGAGAAGGCAGGATGTGATAAGAAAAGAAGCACAGGAATCTATATAATTTGGAAGAGAAGCTTGTTCTGAATATTATCTCATGTCACTGGGGAGATGGGTGCTTGTTTTACTACAGTTTCAAAGTCTCTGTTTTATCTGTTTTTCCATGGCCACATGCCTTCTTGTGTCTCAGTCATAACCCTGACTTTTACAGCTAGTTCCATGATCTGCCCCTTCTTTCTCCCATGGAAATGACCATGTTTCAATGAACAATCAAATTTCTTTTAGAAAATAGGGAGATTAAAATTTTCTTTACCATCAGACCTTTTTGTCAGCTGTAGTGGGTATGCTGTCATGGTGTTTTAGTGCTTATGATGTACTGAAAAAGGTTAAAACTGTTTTTTACTTTGCTTTTTCTATTATACAAATAAATAACTTAAAATCCTCTTTGTCCCACCAACAACAAAAAAAAACCCATTTGCATTTATAATCTATTTTAAATTTTATTTCTGTGAATATTTCTACAAGTATAAGATTATAAAAACATATCTTATATTGTGTTAAAATTAACATAAGATAAGGATTTTCCCATTACTAAAATTGATTTGTAAGTGTAATTACTGGCATCATAACATTCCCTCATATTCAATCACTTAGTCATTCCACATTGTTGTATACTTAGGTTGTTTCAATTTTTACTATGGTTATAAACAACGCTGCATTATCTATAATAAAAGTTGTACAGGGCGCCTGGGTGGCTCGGTTGGTTGGGCGACTGCCTTCGGCTCAGGTCATGATCCTGGAGTCCCGGGATCGAGTCCCGCATCGGGCTCCCTGCTCGGCAGGGAGTCTGCTTCTCCCTCTGACCCTCCTCCCTCTCATGCTCTCTGTATCTCATTCTCTCTGTCTCAAATAAATAAATAAAATCTTTAAAAAAAAAAAAGTTGTACATAAAACTATGTCTCATATTATTATCATTATATATATTCCAAGAAGTGGGCTTATGAGGTGTTTAAATAGTTTAAGGTTCTTACAAAATATAGTCAATTACTTTCCAAAGGATATTTTTAAATCAATGTTTATTATTAACAATAAAAAAGATACTCATTTTACCATACTTCTTCCACAACAGTATTATTTTAATGTTAATTTAATGAGAAAAATACCATTTTTTCTTTGATTAGTATTCAAATTAAATATTATTTTCCTCTTTGGTAACCAGTTGCCATTTTTAGAATCACTATCATATCAGTACAAGTGCTAACAATTCTGTCTTAAAGTTGAAAATGAATGTTCAGTGCAATTAGAAAAGTATATGACTAGGAGTCAGGAGACAAAAGTTTTTTTCTTTAATGCCAGTTAAAGCTGTTAACCATAGATCAATAGCTTAATCTGTTTTTGCCTCAATATAATATGGGAGTGATTTATTATTATAGATGTTATAATGGTAAAATGAAAGAATTGATGTGCAAGTGTTTGGATAAAAAATTAGAAATGACATAAAAATATAAATTGATGTTATTTTTGCCTCCTTAATTGGTTGATTACAACAAATATCACTGGACCATTTTGGATAAAATTTGATAGCTACGTTAATTCTATTTTCACCTACATTTGTTATTCCCAACTAACTACATGCTAGTGACACAGTAGTTATTGCTATTAAAAAAAATGAGTGAGTCTGGGGCCCAGAATTTGAGAACTGAGAGTTTAGGAAGTGAGAAAGAGAACAGAAATGAAAAGATAAGATACACACAAACACACACACAAATACACACACACATTCATGCATGCATGTGTGTGTACATAAATACAATTTAATAAGTGTTATCATAAGAATATGTAAAAATATTGTGAAAGCAGGGAAAGGAAGAGCAAAAAAATTGGGGGAGTGTTTCCATAGAATGAACATAACTTCAGGTAAACAGGAATTCATTAGGTAAAGAAAGGAGGGGAATGACACTCCAGGAATGGACAGAACAAAATGCAAAATGGCAGAGAGGTGTGAAAGATATAGGAAAAATGACAGATTGGTATTTTTGGAATATAGAGGGTGTCTATAGGAGTGTAGAAACCAAGAAGGCAAGAATGTGGTTACAAAGCCCTTTATGCCCTTTTACAGAATTTGTACTTATACATATTCTAGTTATGATTAACACTTCCAATCACTATTTCAAAATGGCAAATATTGGCCAAAACATAGATATTCCTTTTAAATCATAATGACTATAATTTCTTCTTTTCAGGTGGGAGAGTCAAGATGAATGCTTTATTAGTGATGCTCTCTGCTTAAGTTCAGAATGCAATCACTAATAAACATCAATTCAGTTAATGTCTGTTAAGTACAAAGCACTGGAGAAACCACTGGAGTGGGATTACCATGCCTTAATGATGATGACATTCTCGTGGAGAAGATAGTCACTGAACAAGTAAAAAAGTTAGGAAGAAAAGAACTATAATCAGTTCCATGAAGGAAATAAATGGGGATCTTTATTCAAATAGATTTTGAATGCCTAAACAGTGTCCTAGGTTCTGGCAATTTAGTGATACACAAAATAGGCAAGGTCCATATGCTCATGGGGCTTATATTCTTTCCAGCGAGTGATGAATTAAGAGAGTTAAGAAAATAAGTTTAGGGGCTCCTGGGTGGCTCAGTGGGTTGTGCGTCTGCCTTCAGCTCAGGTCATGATCCCAGGGTCCTAGGATCCAGCCCTGCATCGGGCTCTCTGCTCAGTGGGGAGTCTGCTTCTCCCTCTCCCTCTCCCTCTTCCTCTGTTTTCCCTCTCTCTCTCTAATAAATAAATGAAATCTTAAAAAAGAAAGAAAATAGGTTTAGATAAAGTGGTAAAAGGAGGTCCCTCTATGGAGAAGCTATTTAAGCTAAGAACTGAAAAATTCAGAGCCAGGGGAAGAACATTCCAGTCAGGGGAAAGAGAACATGCAAAGACTTTGAAGCAGAAAATGGTTTAGCCTACTGGAATGTTGAACAGAAAGGAGACCAGCATGGCTCTAGTATAGCGAAAGAGATGGAAAGTTTAATGAGATGAGGTAAGAGTTGAGAAAAAGTTCACTCAAACTGCGCAGCAGAAAATGGGCTTATAGAGGGGAAAGAGTTAGAAGCGAGAAGACAGTTTAATTTAGTAGGCTACTGCTGTTGTCTAAATGAGCAACTAGGGTGGTTTAGATGAATGGATCTGAACGCACTGTGGACCTATACATGGTATGATTTCTTAATGAATTCAACATGGGAATAGATAGAAAAATAGAAGACAAGGGTGTTTCCTACCTTTTTAGACTGAACTGATGGGTGGATAGATGCGGGTGGCATTTAATGAGATGTTAAAGACTGGAGAAAATAATAGGTTTTATGGGAAAAAGAACAAGTGCACCATTTCAAGATGTGGAAGATATAGATATAGATATACATATGGAAATTTCAAGTAAGCAGTTAGAAGCCCGTATTAGCTATGCAGAGGAGAGATTGCTTCTGGAGACATACATTTGAGGAGTCATCAGCTTCACAAATAAATTTAAACTTTGGATCTACAAGAATTTTAGTCAATAGCTAGGAAGAGAGGATGAGTAGAGAAGAAAAGAGGACCTACAACAAAGCTCAGATTTGGACACTGGAAGCAAAGGCAACAAAGGGGACTGAGAAAGAATAGGTAGAATCGTAAGGAAAAAAATAAGAGAAAGAGGGTCTTATAGAAGTTATGGAACATGTTTTTTTGTGTGTGTGTGTGGATTGAATATTTTTCCCTGCATCTCAATCTGTGCAGCTCAGTGGGACTGATTCTTTCCTAACACACTTGACCATCTTCACCAATTCTAGGTTGCACATGGCACCAGGTTTGCTCAATTGAAGTTTTCCCATGACTTCTGAAGCATGTTTTTCTGCCCCTTAATTAAGACCAGCAAAGAGAAGGACGATTGGCCTAAGTCTAGAACTGCCAAGGCAGAGGCTTAACTGACTGAGCCACCCAGGCACCCCTGATGGTACATTTTTAAATGAAAATAAAATGGTATAAGGAAAGTCTAAACAGGCAGCAAAAATGTGGTAAAAATAAGGTCATTGTTATCTGACTTATAATGTTTTGTATTCTGCACAATTTTTCATCAAAATGGCTCAAAAATATTTGGTACACATTGAGGTGGATCATTCCTTCCAAGGAAAGACAAGATTTTTTTTTTTTCTTTTGGATTATAGATGTAATAAAGAACTATTTCAAGTCTGTTAGACCATCTTTTATCAGGTCAGTTTTCTTTGATAAAAATGGTAATAAACAGCCACAAAGCCTCAATTCAAAGAAAACCAAAAAAAAAAAAATAGTGCTTGTGATGTGCCAAATATTATGCAAAGTAGTGTGAATAAGGAAATGAAAACAGTCTTTGATATGTAAGAAATCAGTATCCAGTACAGGGACAAATATAAGCAATTAAAAAATGTGATAAGAATCATCAAAGAAGTAAACACAAGACTCCATAGGAAATCCTCAAATGGGTATCTACATTAGAGTATGAATCTTTCCAGAAGGAAGTAGATTTTAACTGAGTCTGGATTGGTGAGTAGGACTTGGAAAGACAGTTGGCCTCCCTTAGCAGATTACTTGCTTCTCATATCCAGCCTGTTTTCATGCAAAGCTCTTCACACAATAACACATAGGAAGAGCTCAATAAGGAGTAATTTAGCTATTATTATCAGTAGACTCTTACCTCTCTATAGACATACACAAGTAATAAATTAATATTGGTTAGGAGAAGGCAGGTAATTACTAGTGTGGAAGGAGCAAAGGTTTGGAGTTTTGCAGATCAAATTTGAAATGTACCTCAGCTACTTATTAACTGTGATTGTATTAATTTACTAGGGCTTTGTAAATACTACAGCCTAAATGGCTAAAACAACAGAAATTTATTTTCTCACAGTTCTGGAGGCTAGAACTCCAAGATCAAGGTTTAGTCACTGGCTTTGATTTCTTCCCAGGACTCCCTCGTTGATTTGCAGATGTTTGGCTTCTTGCTGTGTCCTCACCTGGCCTTTCTAGGGTATTTCTTTGTGTATCCAAATTCCCTTTTCTTAAAGGATACCAGTCAGATCGGATTAGGGCCTGTCTTAATAGCCTCACTTCAATTATATGTGGATGGGTTTCAGAATTTGGCTGTTTGCAGGACTAATGGGCTGGTGACCACTCCTATTTTCTACTTGCATAAATTGATATGCATTGGTATTGTTTGTTGTTGGTTTGATTTTTACCAGGTTTGTTGTTGTTTGTTTTGGTTTTGACTTTTGAGCTTTGTCATTTGAGAACATGAAAGGAGCTGAAAGCCAGTGTCCCCTTGAATTGGCATAAAGACCTGATAGACGGGGCTAAGTGACTTTTTTTTTGGAAACAGGGTACAGGCAGTCCTCTTTTGGGACACAACGGCAAAATTCTATGCAACCCTGGGAGAGGACTATTCTTCCCACTTTTGTAAGCAACATAACACTGCTCTTTCATTTCCATTAAATTCCTATCTATTAGTTAGCTTTGCTGTAGTAACAAACATCCCCCAAATCTCAGTGGTTCACAAAAACATTTATTCCCTGCTCAAGTTACACGTCAGTATTTGTGGGTCAGCTGCAGCTGCTGTAATTCTGTTTGGCTCTGCTTGGCTCAGCTCCATATGTCCTCTTATTTTAGCCCCTTTATGGGACATGCCATTTTCACAGCAGTGAGGGAAGAACAAGAAAGCTGGTGGAGACAACTGATATCTGCTTCTGTTTCTGCTCAGATGTGGCAAACATCTGTGTCTTCCAACAGGTCACTGGCCAAAGCAAGTCTAATGGCTAAGCCTGATGTAAAAAGGCAGGGAAATATAAAATAACTACAAAGAAGACAACAATGGTTCGAAAGAGGGGAAAATAGGGAAGGAGGAGGTGAATATTGCAATACAATAAATACAAAACAATAATACAACCTACCACATGTTGTTTGCTGCTCGTTTGAAAACGCCTCGCCTCTATCCATACAGAAGAATTGTGCTAGTCTGCCTGGATGGATCATGTTGATATATTTTCCCCAATTGCTGATTCATTGCCCCAGTAATTCACTTCTTTTTTTCCTGTCATTTAGAGCTATGTAGGTGATTGGAATTTTCATAGAAGTAGAAATATCACGTCAATATGCCAAGCAATCCTCTTCAGAATCCATGACACATTTACGGTGAAGTTCAAACATAGACACAGAGATGGCAGGAGAAATCTTCTGCCAAAATCTCAGTCAAAAAAGTCACGCTGGCAGCGCATGTCTATAAAAAGTGGTTTACATTGCCTTGAATTACGATAAATAACAGACTTGCGTTAGTTTTTTTAAAAAGAGTTAAACACTAAATTAGATTTTTAGACCTTGATGCTATTATATATTCAAATTATATGACTGACATCCACCGCTTTGTTTTTATGCTCACCGTGGAAATTCTGTTATTCATTCATGCATTCATTCATTCTTTTATTTGTATATTACCAAACATTTATTAAACACTGGGTAGGCACCATATTTGGTGTTGAAGAGACAAAGATGAGTAGTCCTATCCCAGCCTGGAAGAACTCATAGTCTGGAAAGGGATATACACATGTAAAGAAAGTTACAGTAGGTAAGACTAGTGCAAAGGGCAGCCGAGTGAAGTGGAAAAGAATGTTCTCCAGAGCCTGACAGATCTGGGCTCAAATCTGAAGTCACCAGGTGTGTGACCTCAGGCACTTTACAAAAGCTCCTTGTGCCCCGGAGTGCTTATCTTTAAAGATTATTGTAGCTACTTTATTGGGTTTTATGAGGATTAGGCACAGCATATATACAGCAACAACTACAGTTTCAGAGCGTGATAAATGCTCAGTAGAGGCGGTGGTGTTTATTATATTATGATATTTATTGGACAAGCTACCGCAACTCAGAATAAGTCATTTTGGAGTGAGAAAACACCTGGAAAATTTTTTCTAAAAATGGGAGTGACAATACAGAAGGAAATGTATTCAAGGCAAAGGGCAAAATGGCATATGGGAAGGGACAAATAATATGCATAGGGGTGGGGAGAAACAAGAGCTTGAACACTGGGCAGGACAGATCACAAAGTTTATGTGCCATAGTAAAGAATGGGAACTTATATGGGCTCTTTCTTTATAGCTAGAGTTGCCTGGCTATCTTCCATCCTCCTCCTCCGCTTCAAACGGCCACCTATAATTTGTGAAAAATAGTTTGAAAAATCTTTTACTGTGGTCATTAGGAGATTAAATAGTGTTGTCCCAGTCTGCTCCCCAACTGTAAACATTCCTTCCCTACAGCCCTACCTATCCCCAGCCATTTCTAGGTTCTTCTCTCATTTCTGCCCTGAGTTTACATTGCCTCTCACAGGCTGCCCAGTTTGTGAGACATTCCTCATGACTTCTCTCCTTCATTGTGAGGTTTCTCTTTCCAGAAGCTAGTTAAGAATCTTTTTGATGAGCTCATCCTCAAGACCAATTATTTTTACTTTGGAAATATAGACCTCCTTTGAAATTGTTTTACAAAATATGCTCTTGTTTTCCTTTTTAGACTCTTTGATGTCTTCCATTCTACCATTTCCTTCACCACATTCTGTTTTGAAATTGGTTATTTCCATTTCTGAACATTTTTCTCTCTTCAGTGAAGCATTTCACTCCTCCAATCCTTCACCAAGAGCAGGTGGAATTTGAAGCTTGCCCTTCAGTGAGCGTTTCCTGCCCTTAATCCTCCTTTAATAACAACTAAGCATTGTTTTATAATGCTTTGCCCCCTTCTGACACTTGGGGAAAGAAGTGCCTTCTAAAGTGTGTCTTACTGTTTCAGGAAAGCATAAGAAGTGTCCACATCAAGGAATCAATATCCTGCCTCTGGAATCTTGCATAATCAATACGCAAGAAAATAGCTTTAGAAGCAGCTTTCTGAATCTCACTATGTGACAATGCTGAGATCCCTCATATTCATATTCTTGTCCTTTCCTTGTTTTCCCCATTTTTATTGTTCAGTCTTTCTCTCCCTTTTTTCTCATTTTCTGATTGTCCTACTGCCAAAATTCCCACCCATTTTAATTTTCCAATTGTAACTTTTCTATCCTGTGCGATTTTCCTTTGTCTCACATTTTTATTTTTATGGTTTCCCCATGATGATTTCTCCAATATTTTTGGAGACCTCCAAGTTAATTTTCAATATCATCAGCCTAACATTTCATTTTAGACAATCTGAGGGACCTTTAGATAGCACATTTATTCTTCTTAAAGTCAGCTTGATTGAGATATAGTTTACATAAAATAAAATTCAACAATTTAAAGGATATAATTTGATGAGTTTTGACAAAGACATATACCTATGTGATCACCTATCAAGATGTAGAACATTATCATTAACCCAGAAACTTGTCTGCTGTCTCTGTACTATCAATCTCTCTTTCCAAACCAATTTCCACAATCATTGACCTGTGTTGTCAGTAATTTTGCCTTTTTGAAAGCTTCATATAAATGGAATTATGCTGTAAATGGCCTTTGTGTCTATCTTCTTTCACTTAACCTAATACTATTGAAATTAATCTATCTCATTGCATGTATCAGTAATGTATTTCTTTTTATGGCTGAGCAGTATTACATTGTACTCATATATGGCAACTGGCTTATCCATTTACCAGATAGTAAACATTCGGGCTGTTTTGAGTTATACGAATAAAGCTGTCACAAACATTTGCATACAAGTTTTTGTGTCACCCTATGTTTTCATTTCTCTTAAATAAATATGTACCAGTGAGATTGCTGGGTCATATGGCATGTCAGCTATATGTTCGGCCCTTTTCTCCCAATCTCTGGCTTGTCTTTTCATTTTCTTAAAAATGTCTTTTGAAGAGAATATATTTAATTTGGGAGAAACATCAATTTTTTCATTTATGGTTTGTGCTTTGTATGTCTTATCTAAGAAATTTTTGCCTAGCCAAAGGTCACAAAGGTTTTTTGTTATATTTTCTTCTGGTGGTTTTACAGCCTTTGTTCCTGCATTTAGGTCTTATGCTCCCTTGTATAATATAAATTCTTTTTCCTTGATAAATATAAGATCCTTCAGGTTGTCTGTCTTTTTCCTGAGTAAGCTCAGATAGTTTATATCTTTGAAGGAACTTGTCTGCTTCTTTTAAGTTGTGAAATGCATTAGCATAAAGTTGTTCATGATATCCCTTTATTATCTTTTTAATATTTATAGGATCTGTAGGGATGTCCCTTTTTTCATTTTTGATATTGGGAATATAGGACTTTCTCTTTTTTCCTTGATAATTCTGCCTAAAGTTTATCAATTTTATGGCACTTAAGCAGAAATCCAGCTTTTGTTTTCACTTATTTTCTCTATTTTTATTGATTTTCTGTTTCGTTACTCTTAGCTGTAAATGTAAAATGTGAAAAATTTAGATTAATGTGATATCTTAACCTTCCTTTTGTTCTACTTGGTTTGTTAATTACGAGGGGAGTTTAGACTTAGCATATTACTCTTTAGACCTCTAACCAACTCAACAATTTAGGTGCTTTTCCTTGTTACTTAAGTGGTAATAAAACTTGGAACTTAAAGTAATTTTTAAAATGCTATCAGTTGTGTTAAATCAAAACAATCTAATACATTTGACATAAGAGCATATGCCAGCCCTGAGCCTGAAGATAACTTTGTAAGCAAACATTGCTCCTTTTATCAATTCTGACTAGAATTTTATATAGGCTTCAGACCCTTCCAATTAGGTTCATAAGGAGGGCATGTAAACACCCTAAAGACATTCTTGTTATTACAAATTTATGTATTTTTTTTCAATTGGTTCTTATCTGAAGGACTCAATTTGTTTCACAGACTCCTGTTAACTTATTTGTGGTCCCTGGCTAGGTCTGATTGACAGGAACAATATTATAAAGTAGAAAGTGGGACACATACATTTTTCTTAGTTTTACTTTGATGGAGAGATTCTGAGAGTATGAGAATGACAGATATTTGGATCTTCAGGGAATAAAGGAGAAGTTGAAATATATTATTATCACTGAGTAGATTTTGTATCAATTTGGTTCTCACTACAAAGGAAGACGTAAAAATATGGTTTGCTAACTTTGTACTTCATAGCCCAAGACAGTCTATATTTTAAACCCTAAAGAGGTGGTGGGTTTTTTTTGTTTGTTTGTTTTTGGTACTTATTTCATAGACTCTGAAGCCTAAGGGATCATCAGATGAAAACTATCCTTTGATTTCATTGCTATATTATATCAGATTCTTAGGAAACAGCCACTGACATATACTCTCATAGGTTGCTGAATCCAAAATGCTATTTAAATTGTTGCTGAATGGGTTAATTTTATAAAATCAATTTTAAGTTGTGGCTGGAGACAAATCTTGGCAATCTTTGATTGATATGTCTTTTTTTCAAAACCCACTTTGCCCCAAAATTAGCCTGTTTTATGGCTGATAGCTATATCTCAATCACTTTTAAATGGTATTCATGAATTTTTTAAAGATGTTACATCTTTTATCATCACATGAGTGACTTTCCTGAGAACACTTAGGGACCATAATATGCCTTTTACTTCAGGGATAATATAAAGCAATACTTCCCATACTCATATGTCCAAATTCTATGTTATTCAGTATGTATTTGAAGTAACTCCCGACTGGGCTTGTGTGCTTTTGGAGAGTAGATTACAGACAAAATAATCAGGTTTACATTTTGTCCCAGAGTCTAAAGTCTAGATCAGTGATAAGCAAACCAATACTTACCTAGCAAATTTTAATTGCAAACTTTTATCTCATATAAAACATTAAGATTAGGAATAGTATAATAACAATTCCAGAAATTAATTTTATGATTTTTTTTTTCTCAGAAGCTATAGCTTTCAGGGGATTATCAGGTAAGATTGTCAGCCCCAAACTGAGTACTATAGCAGGTTGGGGGTTCATTGAGCCGATGACAGAGTGAATCAACAGAACGAATCAGCACAGAATGAATCCCTTGCTATCTAGGAATGTTGTGGCCCTTTGTACAGTTCTGGGTTTAGAACTTCCCCAGATGATGGGCAGAGGTACACATCTTCTTAACCTTTGAATCTTTAGCACCTTTTACAGTGTCATGCACAGAGTAAGCATTTAGTTGTGGCAAGCAAAATGAACTAATTCTAGCCCACCTCTACCATTAATTGTACTAACCTCAATATACCCTGGACAATGCACTTCACCTGACTGAAACCTAGTTTCTTTTTTTATTTCTTTCTTTTCTTTTTCTTTTTTTGAGGCAAGGGTGGGGAAGGCACAGAGGGAGAAGGAGAGAGAATCTTATGCAGTCTCCGACACAGGGCTTGATTTCACAACGCTAAGATCATGAGCTGAAGAATCAAGAGTCAGAGATTAACCGACTAAGCCACCCAGGTGCCCTAAAACTCAGTTTCAATGGAAATGGAAATAATTCCTACCTTAAGGGGATATTTTGAGGCATTAATGTATAATGCATTTATAAGAATATCTCTTTCTAATGGGAACTTAAAATACTTTAATTTTATGAAGAGAAAAGTTTTGGGGCCTATAAATTGTATTTATCCTGATTTGGACTATGTAACTTGGAATTTTTTTTTAATGATGATCATCTAATTTCCAAAAAGTATAACCCCTAACGATATTCTCTTGCACTTTGTACCACCCTTTATTTTTATTGTTTTAAAAGATTGATTTATTTATTTGAGAGAGAGCAAGTGAGAGAGGAGGGGGAAGGGCAGAGGGAAAGAGAGAATCTCAAGAAGACTCCCAGATGAGGCAGGTCTCAATCCCACGACACTGAGATCATGACCTGAGCCGAAATCAAGAGTTGGACACTTAACTGACTGAGCCACCAGGTGCTCCACACCCTTTATTTTTTTACATAGCTGTGTTTATATATGTATCCTTATTTTTATAGCCTTGTGATATTGATAAAACCAAGGTGTCTTTGTTCCCCAAAATACAGCAACCCAAAAGATAGAAAAACTAATGCTCATTTTTCAGGTGCCTCAAAAAAAGAAATAGTTACAGTCTGAACAGGTGAATGTGTTAGGCTACTTGAGTCCTCCTTGTGTTGGTGGCTATCGCTTGCCTATATAAGAGGACACCCCAACAGGGCTGGAAGGGGAATGCTGCCGTTGTGTATTGTCTGAAAATATCCCTGCTTCTCCTGTGCGTATTGTCTGAAAATATCCTTGCTTCTCCTGTGTAGCAGACAAGAGACAAATTTGGGGAGCAACCTCAAAACTAACCTTAGTGGGGTTAAGTACCTATCAGCTTTGTGGCGTATCTCATGTCTCCCTGCAATCCAGCCTCTTCTCTGTAGCTGGAAATTGATCTCTCTAAAATGCATACTTGACAGTGTTGTCCACCTCTGTCCCCATCCTCCTGCCTCCCAGGGCTTAAGACCTTTCACTTTTCTGTTGTCCATTTACTAACATCCAAATTGCTTAGCATGGAATAAAAAGAACTTTATTACCCAACTCTTGACTCAGTCTTGCGATTTCTAACCCCCACCCTATCAACAAACATATGCACACTACCCCAGGCCAATTTATGCTCAAGCGTATTGAACTATTTTTAGTTTCAGGAAAGCTTCCTTCTCCACATACACCTAAACATCCATGTACACACTCGCTTAGTCCCTTGTGTCTTGGCTTACTCTTATTCATCCTAAAGTTCCAGAATTTCCGACAGGAATACATTCTTGATTGGCTAGCACTGAGTTAGATGTCCCTCTGTGTGTTCCCATAGTTCATTGCACTTATCTCCATCATACAGTCCTTTCCTACTGTATGGAATGTTTCTGTTTATATATCGCCTTCCTCCAGAAATGTAATCTCCCAGAAGGTGGGGATACCATTGTGTCCTAGAAGCTTAGAACTGTTCCCGGTTGGTTATAAACTCTTAACTTGGTTGAGCAATGGTTGGATAACTGAATGCATTATTACTTGCAAGAGGTATCCTTAGAAAACTGTGAGTCTGTGCTTCTATGTCAGCAAAACAAGGGATCAATTTTAAATAACTTCTTAATACCCTATAGTTTGTACAAAAAGTAAATTATGCCTTATTTTTAAAGTGATTTCAGGTTTTAACAATAAAAAATAATTCTGAATCTTTGTACCTTTGTATTCCAAGATATGTCTTACTGAATTGAGAATTAGCAAGGAGTGTTGCAATGCTGCATTAAATATAAACATGTTAAATGAGATCTTCTCCTCTCTCCCCATATTTACTTTCATAGAATTAGAAGGCTTTGTCAGAAATATTGACTAGAATTCTAGAGTTTTAGAGCTGTATTTTGAATAGAGAATGATTCTATTTTGTTTGTTTAGAGCTGTATTCATTGGAACTGCATTAGATTAAAATACCTCATGTTGAAACTAGGTCTTTGCCATCACTTATGAACTAACCAAACTGACAAATACTGTTTCTCAGGAAAAAAAAATAAGACTAACACTATAAGATGTTTGAATCAGAACAAATGTGTAAGAAAAAAATCTACGAAATGGTCCATGTTTGAGTAGATACTGACAAAAAATGAAGAAAACATAATTTGCTTAGTAAAACTGATTCCAGTGTCATAACCTATATAGTGTAAGAGAAACAAATAAATTCTCAAGAGAGCCAAGAATTTGTGGTCTAACAAGGAACTATTCTCTGGGAGTATCAATATGAGGCCAAGAATATATTTACTAAACTGATTTAGTGGCAACCAGAGATAACCTAATTTTGGCCTCAATTAGAAAAGAAAATAATTATGGAATTTTGGCTCAATCTTCAATTGCTAGCTGGGTGCTTTGAAATCACACATACAGAGGCTCAATGTTATCACTACCATGGATATGCCCAGAGAGCTTTCCTTTGGGAAGATTCTGCACATTCAAATAAGTGTATATAAAATTAGAGATACACCAGCAAATTCTTCAATGGGAAGAGCCAGAGTACTTTGGTTGAGGGACAAGTTGTCTTCTCTGCTAATGGCATGCTATTTTGTTTGTTTTAATGCTTCCTATCTGTTTGTGCTTCATGATCTACTTGTATTGCCCCAGAGAACAGCCAAGGAGTGTGAAATCCCCTGGATATTCTGCTTTAAGGGTGACCACCACCTCGGAAGCTGAGTTTAAGTTATTTTTTCAAAAGAACTCTCTGGAGACTGATGAAGAAAGGAAAGAAGCAATCCCATAAAGGCCAAATGGTGATGGTCACACCCCATCACAACATACAGAAGATGACTTGTTAGGCATTTTAATAGAGTCCAGAAGAGAATGATTCTAATCTCTGAAAATTCAGAATGATTACAACAGAAAATGTTGAAATTAAATCAAGAAGCTTATTTCTTTTCCCAATTCTAAAATTTCAACATACTGTATATCTATGCCCAGCCAGATTGGCCTTTGAACAAACATTACAACAAAATGCTTGACAGTTACTTAGGCCATTCACCTGGTGGCACTGATATTTTTACAGAACTAATTGATTGATTGCAGAACTGATTGATTACAGAACTGATTGGTTGATTTTCATTTTCACGCCATCTGGTAAGGATTAAATTCTGGTGGTATGGTAAAAAGAGCCTTGGCCTGGGTCTGGAGCTAGGCTATGCTCCCAATTTTGACACTAACTGGATGGCCTTAGGCAAGATGCTCTTCCATTCTGTGTCTCTCATCCTCATTTATCAAATGGAGTGAATGGACTTATCCAGATTTAAAATTTTTATCTTGTTACTTGTTCTTTGATTCAGATAAAAGAGTTCCAAACATCGGGCCGATGGTGCTCTCTTTCCCAGTAAGAATGTGTCCGATCTTGTATAGTAGGATGTTGCATCTGAATTGCACGGCACAGGCATGGTTAAAACCCTGTGCTTAATATACTGGATGACAGAGAATAAGATGCCCTTGTTCACGTAAATCTGAAAAACCCAGGCTCAGGGGAGAACAAAGGGACTTGAGGGGATCAGCTGAACAATGGGAATATTAATGAAACTCTTTTCATGTTTCTGCTTTTCATACTCCAAGAATTGAAAACAGGATTCAACATCAGTTTCATGATTTACACAAAAGGCTGACAGTGGTAGTAACAGTAATCATTTACTAAGATACAATGTGTTAAAAACTGTGCTAAGTGAGTCAAATATTGTCTCATTAATTCCTACAACAACTTTAAGAGATGCTGGACCTTATAAAGTATGAAAATGAGACCCAGAAAAGTTAGGTAATTTGTCCAAGATCATAGAGCTGATAAATTTATATAAAAATAAAATTATATCCAATAATATTACAAATCCCGTGCTAGTCTTATATAACACTTTGCTTGCATGTGAGAAAAATTAGGGAAATGATAATGAGTAAATATGGCTACTAGACCTCATATTTGAATTGGGTGTATGATGATACTAAACCAAGGCCCCAACAATTACTATTGAGGATACCCTTTTAGAGTTTTATTTATTTATTTGTTTGTTTTAAAGATTTATTTATTTATTAACTTAAGAGGAAGAAGGAGGGAGAGGGAGGGAAGGGAAGAGGGAGAGGGAGAAGCAGACTCCGCATTGAGCAGAGAGCCCAACGCAGGGCTCTATCCCAGGATCCCGAGATCACGACCTGAGCAGAAGGCAGATGCTTAACCGACTGAGCCACCCAGGTGCTCCAGAGGATACCCTTTTAGAGTTTTAATTAAAAAGAAAAGGTATTATAAAAATAATATAGCAAATATATACAATACACTTCTAAATAATCAGAATCTCATCCAGTTAAGATCATTATTTCATTTCTGTATACTCCGTACTAAATTTTTTATTTTTCTTAGATGCAGATATTTCTCATTCTTCTTTTTAAAAAACATATAGTGATGGACCACTTACTGTCTTGCCAGATACTATTTTAGTCCTTCAACATACAGGGGTGATCATTCAGCAAATGACTTTTCTCATAGTTACATCCCAGTGGAAAGAGACAATATGAGGTAAACAAATAACAAGATAATCTTAGATTAGGAAAAATCTATAAAAGAAATTAAAAGGGTGATATAATAGAGTGATGAGGAGTTAGTTTGGGTGAGAAGAGACGTATCTTCTGAGGAGCAGGCATTTGAGCTAAGTACTGATGAATGAGAAGTAGCTGATTATGCAAACAGCCAATGGAAAAATGTTTCAGGCCTAAAGATGTCCTGGGAATGCATTTGATTTGTATGAAGAAAAAGAAAGAAGCCAATGTGTAGAGCTTTTAACTAAATTACTCCTCTCTTTTTGAATTTTGAGGTAACTTAATTTGGAAATGTTATAAGTAATGCTGCAATGAACATCTTCCTAAATACAATTTTTTTGCTTTTGTTGAACTATTCCTTTAGGATCAAATAATTGAATAGGTTTAAGAATTTTATCATTATTCCTGAATCTACTAGTGGTTATTCAGGTTACTATAATTCCTAATAACTATAGGTTTAGCCATACTTCAACACTGAAATATAGACACAAATTTATTGGAATTTCTTTTTTTAACAACACAATGAATGTTATTTCTTAAAGGGCTAGAAGATGAAGATAAACACAAAAAAGCCACACCATCCAGATATAAACAACCACTGGTAAATATATGTACTTCTATTCTCTCTGTTTCTGTGTATATGTCTGTCCCTCTCTTTTTTTATTCATTGATGACTGCAGACAAATTTGTCTACAAATTATATATTCACATAAATAGGACAATTGTCCTGCTTGGTTTTTATACTAAAATGTAAACTATTTGAGGACAGAAAATACAATGGTGAACAGAGAGTGTAAAAAAAACATAGAATTTTGAAGTTTAATATTAGAAATTACCTGATTTATTTAATTTATTTTATGAAAAGGAAAATGGACTCAGAGAAACTGGGATTTTTTCCAAAATCAGATGTCTAATTTGTGGCTGAGTTGAAATTAGAGCAGAGTTTGTTAATCATCTGATTAAATATTCTGAAAGCACTTCTTGAGATTGATTTATATATTTCTTTTGGTATTCATAGACTCTATTGTTAAATGGATTATATTACTCTTAAAAAGTAGAACTGGCATGTTGGAATTTCTTTAAAGTTTTTTTCTTAACTGAGGAGAAATTCATATGCCATACATTGAGCATTTTAAATTGTATAATTTAGTGACATTTAATAATCTATAACATTGTATAACTACCATCTCTATCTTGTTTCAAAATTTTCATCATCCCAGAAGAATATCCCTTTCTTATACAATCACTCATCATTCACCATTCCCCCATTCTCTGGCAATCACTAATCCATTTTCTATATGGATTTGCCTATTCTGGATATTTCATATGAAAGGAATCATACAGTATATGACCCTTTGTGTTTGGTTTCTTTCACTTAGTGCAGTGTGTGTATGTGTGTGTGTATTACCTACAATACTCATGAGTTTGACAAGATATATGCTGATCAGCATAACTTCTAAATAAAAATAAAGACGGGTGCCTGGGTGGCTCATCTGATTAAGCATCCAACTCTTGGTTTTGGCTCGGGTCATGATCTTATGGGTCTTGGGATTGAGCCTTCTGACAAACTCCACAATCAGAGGGGAGTCTGCTTGGAAAATTCTCTCCCTCTGCCCTTCCCCTCACTCACTTGCACGCTCTCTCTCTCTCTAAAAATAAATGAATTAATGAATAAATAAATACATACATATAAAGGGCCCCATATGTTTGCCATAACAAATGAGATTGTTACTACCAAAATTTCATCTGCTTTACCATTGAATAAAGCTCTTAACGATTAAGAAAATTAATAGATCTCCAAATATGTTGAAATATTAGATTCTTTGGATGTCTTAAAGTCTATGTGTATGTTCTTTAACAATAGATTTTCTTTCACAATATTACATTTCCAAATGTTCATGTGAATGAGAAGTAGCTGAACAAAATAGTTCTTTTTTTTAATTTTTTTAAAGATTTTATTTATTTATTTGAGAGAGAGAGAATGAGAGAGAGCACATGAGAGGGGGGAGGGTCAGAGGGAGAAGCAGACTCCCTGCTGAGCAGAGAGCCTGATGTGGGACTCGATCCAGGGACTCCAGGATCATGACCTGAGCTGCAGGCAGTCGCTTAACCAACTGAGCCATCCAGGCGCCCCAAAAATAGTTCTTTTCTTTTCTGTCCAAATCTTCATGTGATGTGACAAACACAGACTATATGAACTAAATGTCTATATTTCAACACTGGACTCTGGGGAAAAAATGGCCCTCTCAATTGACCTCATAGAAGACAAGAAAATAGTGACACTCGGGGCACCTGGGTGGCTCAGTCATTAAGCATCTGCCTTCGGCTCAGGTCATGATCCCAGGGTCCTGCGATCGAGCCCCACATTGGGCTCTCCTCCCTCTCCCACTCCCCCTGCTTGTGTTCCCTCTCTCACTGTCTGTCTCTCTCTCTCTCTGTCAAAATAAATAAATAAAATCTTAAAAAAAAAAAGAAAATTGTAACACTCATATTCTTTACAGAATAAAATAAAGTTTATTAGGAAGCAATTTACAAAGGTTAAGAATTCACTGATTCTGGGTAGGTGAAAAGATGCTCAACATCATTAACCATCAGTAAAATGCAAATCAAAGTCACAGTGACATCTTACCTCACACCTGTTATGGTTATCATTAAGAAAACAAGAGATACTAGGTGTTGGTGAGGATGTGGAGAAAAGTTAACCCTAGTGCACTCTTGGTGGGAATATAAATTGGTTCAGCTGCTATGCAAAACAGTAGGAAGATTCCTCAAAAAATTGAAAATAAAACTACCATATGATCCAGAAATTCCACTTCTGGGTATCTACCCAAAGGAAAGGAAAATAGGATCTCAAAGAGATATATGCACTCCCATGATTATTGCAGCATTATTCACAATAGCCAAGATATGGAAACAACCTAAGTGCCAATCAATGAATGAGTGGATAAAGAAGATGGAGTATATATATTTACAAGATAATATTATTTAGCCACAAGAAAGAAGAAAATCCTTCCATTTGTGACAACATGAATGGACCTTGAAGACATTATGCTAAGTGAGATCAATCAGACTGCGAAAGACAAATACTATATGATATCATTTATATGTGGAATCTAAAAAAAGCCAAACTCATAAAAACCAAGTGTGAAATGGTAGTTACCAGGGACTGGGGGATGGAGGAATAGGTGAGATGCTGTTTAAGGGTATAAACTTAGAACTAATAAATACGCCCTGGAGATCTAATGCACAATATAATGATTATAGACAATAATATTGTATTATAAACATCAAACTTCCTAAGAAACTAGATCTTAGTTATTCCCACCAAAAAGAAAAAAATGATAATCATGTAATGTAGTGGAAGTGTTAGCTAAGGTTACAATGGCAATCATATTGCAATATATGAATGTATCAAATCAACATGTTGTATACTTTAAAATTACACAATGTTATATGTCAAACATATTTTAATTGGAAAAAAAGAGTTCACTGATTCTAAAAACAAAACTCCAAGATCTTTTCCTTTGAGTTTATCTCAATTTGTCCCTTATTTGTCTTATCTTGCAGCCAACTGAATGGTCATGATTAATGCACCTTTAAACTGGAGCTTCTTGAAGTTTCTTTTCACTACCTCTGGGGCAGCTGCTCTTCAGTGATGTCATGTTTCCTTCCTGACCTTGGGAATACCATTTAAAAGCAACCATTTCCAGGGACTAAAAAGCACAGCTTATGAGTCTCAAGTCATGCTACCAAAATAGTCCATTAAACTGTGCTTTTCAGCTTAGTTACATCATAATGAATCAGTCTCTTCTCTAGACTGTGTTGATGACTTTTCCCCACCTTTATCAATTTCAGTATAAAGGTGCACCCGCCAAAGGCATTAGGAGGGAACTAAGGAAATCCTATAGCAGAACAATGATAGGAAACTGACATAGCCATTAAGAAGTCTGGAAAAATTAAGTTAGAAGAAAGTGGGGCCTGGCTTATTGCCATTTTTGGAATAAGAAAAGAATTGCAGGCAGGAATGGCTTTAGAAAAATAAACATAAAACTTAAAAAACATAAAACAAAAAAAGTTAAAAATGGCTGTGAGTAAGGTATTGAAATAAAGGTTAATAACTTGAGAAAATAGGAAAAATGGGAATAGGAAAAATAGGAAAAAAAATCACTTTTCAGGGGTAGGTCATAACCATTATAAAATGAGGTTCTAATTTTTTTAGTGTTTTTAAGATAAAAATTTCCCTGGGCTTGGGACCAGGGGATGGCCAGGCCTCTCAGCACAGAGCTGATTCACTGAATCAAGGAATTGTGAAAGGCAAGGTTTGTTTTCCTTAAATATCTGTAAGGAAATATGTTGTTAAATATTTATCAGTTCAGAGAGCAGTCTATGATTACAAATCTGAGATAAATAAGTGCAATGTGTTGGGGAAAATGACCTCATTCAGGGTATGATACAATGGGAAGCAATTTTTACATTTATTTTAAAGGAAATTCATCAATGATTATTTTGACCTCACTTCTACATATCAGATGCCCACATCGAAAGTCCATTAGGGAAATGAGTAACAATGAAAGAAAATCCTCCTGAATGACTGGATGAGGCATGTGAGAACAGATCATGCCTAAATTTATCCTTGTGTTGTAAAAAGCTCTTGCTTCTGCCTGTTGATTTTGAACTATTCTCTGCCAGACTGAAGAAGATTATATAAAGCACAGATTTATCTCATTAAAGAGCACTTGATAAGGTAAATCAGAGAGATCAGTGACTTCATAAATTTTCAGAGTTGGGAGAGACAGTCAAGTCAATCTAACACAACTCTCTTCTACAGTTAATAAGTCGAGGCTGGAGAACACTTACATGACTTATCTGAAGTCACACATCATTAGAATAAACAGGCCTACATACCAGTTTTCCTGATGCCCCATCCAGAGCTGCCAGAGAAGACTTATTGGATCAATAAATCTTTAAATTTATTAATTAACTTAGAATCCCATAGTCAAAGAATATGAGTCAAATGGCCTATCATTTATCATCCCCCAGGCTGTAGTAAAATATATGCTTCATGTTAAGTAGACAATGGTTAGTTCTCCACATGCAGAAAAAGAAAAAAAATGCTGTAAGAGACCCATTTTAGGGACTGACAATCAAGGCACAGTCAGATGGTCAACCAAATGGCACTTGGATTCCCTTGTCACTTGGATTCTATGAGCCTTGGAGCAGGTAGCCTTTCCTGCCTGATCCTTTAGTCAGCTGGTTCTTCAATTGTCCAAGCCTTTATTTAGATTTCAAACATAAATAACACAAGTAAAGAGAAAGGTCAAAGCCCCGGTTAAAGAAAAGGAATCCTGTCATATGTGAGATTCACCTGTCTGTCCCATGCAAAAGGGCAAGAGCAAGGTCATTTTTTTAATTGGCAGTGATATGAAAAAAGCCCCAGAGAACTCCTGGGAGTGGTAGTACTTCATTCCTGCATCTAGAACAGGAGCATTTCCTTCTCGGTTTCTCTTAGTCTCAGCCAGAAGTAAATCTAATAATTGAATGTCTGGCTGCATGAGTTCATGCATTTATTTAAAAACATGGATTGAGTGTAAGATATTTAATCTTTTTAAGTTTTGGGTTCCTTCCCTAGAATAAATTAATAAATTTACTAAAATAAAATCATAAAAATAAAAAGCTACATTATTAGTTGAAGGACTGGCTTCAACCTTGTGAGGTTTGGATGAATGCTTTTATGCAAAGCTTCAGGCAGAGTGCCTGGCTCTTAGGAAGTGCTTAAATATCAGTAATGATGATGCTGAAGAAGAGGAAGAGGAGGAGGTCATTCACAAGGTTCTATTCCAGATGCTTACAGGAGCATTTATGATCCTTGACCACAATGTAATCTTCCATAAAGAAAGCTTCTTGTCATGACAGGAAAAAAAGAAGTTTTTTTGATTGTTTAGCTTAGAAAATCTTCACAGACTTGTTGGAGGTGGTCTCCCAATAACTAAAAATAAATGGATATTGATTTTATAAAATAGTTGAATCCAGTATAGATCTTATTATTAATAAATCACCCACTTCCAAAAAAGAATTTGAAGTAACTTACAATAAAAGATACATGTCCATGGCACCATTAAAACAAACATTAAGGCTTTTTGATTTAAAAATAATTAAACTCTACTTTGAGATAATTTTAGATTCATATGCAATTGTAAGAAATAATACAGAGATATGATTTACTCTTACCCATTTTCCCTTAATGGTAACAGCTTTCCAAACTACAGTTGACCCTTGACCAGCACAGGGGTTAGGGGTGCTGACCCCCAGCACAGTCGAAAATCCACCTATAACTTTTGATTCCCCCAAAACTAAACTACTAATAGCCTACTGTTGACCAGAGACCTTATGGTGGGGGCGCCTGGGTGGCTCAGTCGTTAAGCGTCTGCCTTCGGCTCGGGTCGTGATCCCAGGGTCCTGGGATCGAGCCCCGCATCGGGCTGCCCCCTCGGCGGGAGCCTGCTTCTCCCTCTCCCGCTCCCCCTGCTTGTGTTCCCTCTCTTGCTGTGTCTCTGTCAAATAAATGAATAAAATCTTTAAAAAAACCCCCTTATGATAACATTAGTAATCGATTAACACAGATTTGTATGTTACATGTATTATATGCTGTGTTCTTACAATAAAGTAAGCTAAAGAAAAGGAAAACAAAAACAAAAACAAAAACAAACATTAAGGACTGAAGACCAAGTGATGTGGGAAGATTCTTGAACCAGAAAGCCTGGGTTAGGGATGATTACTACAGTGACACATAAAACTTACTGCAGTAGTTCCTGACAGTTAAGATCAAAGCACTTGAATAATTTTCTTTACAATAATTAACTAATTCTCTTTACAAACAAAATGAAACATATCAATTTATACTGGATACATATTCCCTGGCTTTCTGCTCTGATAGGGAAATTTATCATGTACACAGTGTCCACAATAGTAGTTATTACTAGATGAAGCAATCTCTTTTATAAACCTCCATAAAAGGAGCACCTGAGTGGCTCAGTCAGTTAAGCGTCTGATTTTCGGTTTCAGCTCAGGTCATGATCTCAGAGTCCTGAGATCCAGTTCCGCATCAAGCCCCACATCAGTTTCCGAGTTCAGTGCGGAGTCGACTTGGGATTCTCTCTCTCTCCCTCTCCCACTGCCCCTCCCCCTGCTCTCTCTCTCAAATAAATAAATAAATCTTTTAAAAAAAACCTCCATAAAACTTGAGGACTCTGAATTTAAAATTTTCATTCTCTGAAGGCATTCTTTGTTTCCACAGGGAACAAAAGTAATAAAAAATGATACAGTCCAGGAATTTGGCTTTCTGATAATTTAAGAAGACAGCTTACACTGATTGGTAGGAATATCACTTATACAGGACAGTCCCTGTTGAGTATTTATTCACTAACAAATTTTAGTCCGATTTAGGAGAGCAACTTGAGACAGAAGTGATCATATGTGCCTAAAATATAGTTATTCTCAACTGTTAGTTAAAGGACATCCATCTGCTTTAGATAAAATGCTTGGAGTGTGTTCAACCAAACTATCTATTTAGTTATGAAAAATAAAGAACAAGACTTCATTCTTATGTAGATTGAAGGTGACCTTCACAGGTGGGTTGCAGGTAGGCAGGTGGGCCAGGGATAGTAAAGAAGCCTCCCAGGAATCTATCTGAATCTCAAACACTTGAAGCCCCAGAGCTCCTTTCCATTAAGCAGTAGTTCTTACCTGGAGTCCACAGTAGAATCACTTAGGGAGTATTTTCAGAAGATGCTCTTCACATACCCACCAAATTTGAATCTCTAAGAATGTGGCCTGGATGTGAGTATTTAAAAACAAAGTCCCTAAGAAATACTGATGCAAATCCAGTATAAGAGCTCTGGCCGCTAGAATATCAAGAGATATATGGTTTGAGAGGGTATGTCTACTATCTAAAGACTCCTAAGGTGGTTTTTCTAGAATACTTTGTTTTGAGGAGAATAGAATTTCAGTAGTTCTAGTAATTCCAATTAGCTGCACAATATACTGCAAGACAACTAAATGGATTTTCTGTAGAATGAGATTTATTTAGAATTATCCTTCTGTATGTCAAAATATGCCAAATACCAGTGGTTTTGGTAAAAATGATATTGAGCTTGGTAATAGGTTTAGGTTGACATACTATTTAAGGCCACTCCTAGAATGCACAGTCATCACATTATCAGTACAGAAAAGATTAACTTCCCATTTGGCATGGCAGGAAGGCACACATCCTATAACAGATGATTTACATTATTTATATAAGACCCATAACAGTATAAAAAATATAAAAATATATAAAAAATATAAAAAAATTAAAAAAAGACTTGCAGTGGGATACAAATTCTTCATAAGCAACTTGAAGAGGAGGAAGGCTGGGATAGAGTATAATTGTATGCCAGTTCTTTAGGCATTTGATCCACCAAGGGCACATTTCTAGTTTAATTCCTGTGCTGGTTTGAATACGAAAGCCTTCTAATAAGCTCTCTGTCTACACTCTTGCCCTTGGGATCTTAGCTAGACTTTCAAATTTACATCTTCTGTCCAAAACTGTCCAATGACTTCTTAAGATCTCCACACAGATGTCTAATAGGCAAGTTAAACTTGGTATGTTCAAGACAAATCTCTCGATTCCTTACTTTCCCCACACACCCATTCTTTTTCTAGTCTTACACATTTCAGTTGTTCATTCTTTTTTCCTAAACTACTTTATTGAGGTATGATTGACACAAAAAGCTGTACATACTTAATATATACCGCTTGATGACTTCAGAGATAAGTATATGTGAAACCATCACCACAGTCTATGCCATGAATATATCCATCACCTCCAAAGTTTCTTCACACTATTTATTATTGTTATTATTTTTTGTGATAACAAAACTTGAAATAAGATCTACATTCTTGGGGCGCCTGGATGGCTCAGTCAGTTAAGTGTCTGCCTTCCGCTCAGGTCATGATCCCAGGGTCCTGGGATGGAGCCCCGCATTGGGCTCCCTGCTCAGTAGGGAGTCTGCTTCTCACTCTCCTTCTGCCCCTCCCCCTGCTTGTGCTCTCTCTCTCAAATAAATAAATAAAATATTCTATTAAAAAACTCTACATTCTGGGCGCCTGGGTGGCTCAGTTGGTTAAGTGACTGCCTTCGGCTCAGGTCATGATCCTGGAGTCCCGGGATCGAGTCCCACATCGGACTTCCTGCTCGGCAGGGAGTCTGCTTCGTCCTCTGACCCTATCCCCTCTCAGGTGTTCTCTCTCTCTCATTCTCTCTCTCTCAAATAAATAATAAAATCTTTAAAAAAAAAAAACACTCTACATTCTTAGCAAATTGGAAGTATACATTATGTATTATTAACTGTAGGTATACTATGCAGTTAGACTTACTCATCTTGCATAACTGAAACTTTGTACCCTTTGCCTAATACCACCTTATTTCCTTTTTCTAGCCCCTGGCAACCATAATTCTACTCTCTACTTCAGTGAGTGTGACTATTATAGATTTCTTATATAAGAATTTTCATGCACTATAGATCTTTCTGTGTCTGGCTTATTTCACTTAGTATAGTGTTCTCCAATTCCTGTATGTTGTCTCAAATGGCAGGATTTCTCATTCTAAAATCTTCATATTTATCCTACTTCTCTCTATTTCCTTGCCACCACCCTAGACAAGCTACTACCATTTCTCACTTTGTTCACTCTAATAACCACCACACTAACCTCTCTGCTTGCATTCTTGTACCCTAGAATACATTCTTTACAAAACAACCCTAGAGATGCTCTCATTAAAGCCCTGTTTATTAATAGCCTCTCACCTTAGAAGATCCTTCAAGAAAATCTTTAGCTACTACACTCATTCAAATGCATTAAAGACTAAAGTACCCTAATATTGGTGAAATCAAAAAATACATGGGAGCTGAGGAGAATCTTGTAATCAGCAAAACACAGGATGAATGAAACAGGTCTACAGAGTTGACATTTGGGAGTAGTCCACTTAAAGTTGAAACTAATGAGAGTTGATTTGCAATCTTTCAATGGAGGTAGTCAGTATAACAAAAGTGTAAAACATTCTGCCTCATTAGATCATAATAGTACCATGATTTTTCAAGAAGGGCTGAACAAGATGATTCAGAAGAATAGCTATTTGTTGATTTAGTCTGTTCTAGAAGAAAATGTTTTCTAAAATTCCTCTTTGCTGTAGCATATGTATTTAATATAATTTTGTTGTTTTCCCTGAATCCTCTGTCATATATATGAGACCTTATTAATCATGCTGCCTTAGTTCTGCCAACCACAGTACTTTGAAGGAATGTAGCTCCTGAATTGGCGCAAGATTTGTAGTTCTCTGTGGCTTGAAGGGAGAGTGTGAAATGGGGATTGGTGTCAGATGAGGCAGGGGTTTGGTCACATATCTTTCAAACTACCTTAAGGAGTTTAGAGTTTATTCTGAAAGCAAGGAGAATACACAATTGACTCCCACTTAACTTTCATTTGTTTTTAAAAACTTTGTTGCTAAGTGAAAAGCTATTCAGTGAAAAGAGGGATTCCATTACTTTTAATGGGACATGTTGTTATGTGTCCCATCCCAAATGAAAATACATAAACAATTTTTCCATATAGACAAATATATATCACTTGAACACTGAAAACTTTGTGTAAGTATATAAATGGATATTCTTCTTCCAATCTCCAGTGTGGTGCTGGTGGGGTGTTTCCCTATGCCAACAAGCAGTGTTCTGACACCAGCTGGGTGTCCCACAATTTAACTCAGTCCTAACATTGTCTACTTGGAGATACCATCAGATCCCACAGGTTATGGATTCAGCCCTGTAAGACGGCCCTGCCCCCATGTCAGATGCCAATCACAAGCCTAGGTTTTCACCTGTGCTTCTTACCAACTATCTATAAGTCACATGAACCCTTCCTTGGTTTCCATTAATTTACTAGAGAGGCTCACAGGACTCAAAGAAACATTTTACTTAATAGATCACTGGTTTATAACAAAAGAATATAATTCAGGAAAAGCCAGATGGAAGAGATGAATAGGGAAAGGTATAAGAAAAGGGGTGCAGAACTTCCCTGGGTTCACCAACCCAGATGCTCTCTGAACCCTGTCCTTTCAGGTTTTTATGAAGACTTCATGACATAGACATGATGGATTAAATCATTGGCCATTGGTAATTGAACACAATTTCCAACCTCTCTCCCTTCCCTGGAGGTTGAGGGCGGGGAATGGTGGAGCATTAAGAGTTCTAACCCTCTAATCGCAAGGTTGGTTCTCCTGGCAACCAACCCCCATCCTCAGGTTACCTAAGGGCTTTCCAAGAATTACCTTGTTGACATAACAAAAGATGCTACACCCCCCCCACACCTTATCACAGGAAATTCTAAGGGTTTTAGGAGCTGTGAGCCAAGAACTGTGAACAAAGACCAAATATATATGAGAAATATATTTGGTCATCTGTATGACTAAATATGTATTTTTTATAAATCATAATATGACAATGATAAATTGTACATATAATATATAATAAAATATTCTGAAGATTTATGGTACTTGCTAAAGAAGGATTTGCTTGTGGGTGGTGGAGGAGAATGTGAAGGAGAAAGTCTAGGAAGGGGCATATGATTATCTTGCACTCAAACTGCACTAAAAATGAAGTTTTCACACACAAAAACATACACATGCACACACATACCAGCTATAAGCTAAAGTAAAGGCTAACATGAAAATGGTGCATGCTCACAAGACTAAAGAACATAACTCTTCATCACTTTCATTTGGCCTCTGTAAGCAAAACAACATGTTTTAGATTCATCCAAAAATTGCATTCATATCAGATTTGTCTTCCTGTGTCAAGTAAATTGGTAAATATGTCTTTGCCTAAAATTGTACTGTCTAAATATTATTCCATATAGTGTATTCATTTAGTGTGCTTAAATGTAAAAAATAAAGCTGTTACACTGAAAAACAAGTTTTCTGAAAAATAATCTAACTCTTCAAGAGCCATTATGGCAAATAGTCATTAGTAGTCATCATGGGATGTACATACATCTTTGGGAACTACAGAGGAAGGGAAAGACATAATCAGATTTGGTTGTTATGAGTAGAATTGATTATAGGCAAGCACTTACATAATTAAAAGAAATGAGATAGAGAATGGATGGATTATAGCCCTAGTTAGTAGATGGATTTGACAGGACTTGCTGGTGTGTGAAAGTGGAGAATGTCAAGAAAAATAGTTGAGGGGTGGTGGTAGTGCACATACTGAGAAAGCATCTCAGGAGCAGATGCAGGATCAAGGTAGGGCAAAAGCTGACAAAGTCTACTTCAGACTTATTGGTTTTGAAGTCCGCCATAGGAACCCTAAGTGGAGAAGTCCAGTAGGTAGTTATGCAATTTTGGAGCCCAGGAATGAGATCTTGGCTGAAGCTGGAGGTTTGATGGTATTTGAATGCCAGATGAGTAGATGGGATTGCTTACAGGGAGAGAAGATAAGGGACACAGGGGAGAACCTAAGGGTCACCAAATTTTAAGGGATGGGCAAAAATAGAGTTCACAAAGGATATTGAGACACAGCCACCAGAGTGTGTGGGGACACAGAAGTTAAGGAGAGAGAATTTTTCAAGGATGAAGGGTCAAAGATTGAGAGATCAAATGGGATAAGACTAAAAAATGTATATTGGATTTGCAACAAGAAGATCACAAGTTATCTCCATGAGAATGATCTCAAGGGGATGTTGGGAACAGAAGCTATTTGAAATGTGTTAAGGAATGTGTTAAGTTGGAAAGAAACTTGAGAAAATCACCTATAGAGCTGACATCCTTAAACACAGAAGTCGGAATATTTATATTGAGAAATTCCTTTGGGAAGGTCTCAAAGCACCTATTATTTCTCCACAAACTGCTTGGCTGCACGTTGAGAGATGAAAATAGCTCTTACATTGATCTCACACCCTCTTTTCCCTTCTAAACAGAGACTAAAATGGATTCTATTTTACTGCATTTACTTAAAAAATTTAACTTGACTTTCGGTATATTTTAGATTCGTGTCCCAATTCAACAAACCTTTTTACATGATTGGAATAATTTTTAAATGGGCAAATTGGTCCTCTCTTCTGATAGCTTCACACAAGGTGATCCTGGGATCACCAGGAATTTCTCCATCATCAAAACTCATATGAGTGGTCACTTGCACGGAATTTAAACAAAGATGCCAAATATTTTTTTAAATCAGTTCTAAATAGTCTTAGCAAAGACAGAAGTTATAGATTTAAAACAGATTGTTTTTTGGTAAGACACATTGTTTTTGTTTTGGTGGTGGTGTGTTGGTTTTGTTTACTGTTAGAATCATGTTCCTAGATTAATATTGACTGCTTTCAAATGTAATTTATAGATCACTCTACAATTTGGAAAGTAATTTTTGTTCTGCTATTTTATTTAATTCTTTCAACAATTATGTGAAGTAGATACTAAGTAATTTCTCTACTAGTTACATTCTTAATAAGTAGAGTCAGAATGAAAATCTGAGCCTTCTGGTTTTAAGTCTTTTGACATTAAATTTAGGAACACCTGGATTTATAAATAATAGCAAGATAAAATAATTCAAAATAAATAAGAAAGAAGGTGAAAGGAAAATTAAGGACAAAAATGTCTAATAGTTTTAGGTCGTTATACCAGAAAACTTGAGTTTCCTGTTGAGGAAAATGAGGTTGACTGTTTAATAATTTGCCTGAGGTCAGATAAGTGATTGGTGGTGTCATGGAGGATGACAGTTCTATTCATTTCAAAAGCTAAAATGGTTTGTACTGTATTAGTTTGAAAACTGGTTTCCCCCATAAGTTTACACAAGAGATTTTCATACCCAATAGGATACTAGGTAGAATGTAGCTTCAGCCATTGGCATTTCTAAGTTTAAACTTCCTTGTCTGTAAACTGGGGATAACAAATACTCACCAATTTAGGGAATTATCGGGAGGATTAAACAGCATCTAAGGAGAACCATTCTAGGCATGTAGTAGATGTTAAGTCAATGTTAGTTGTGCTAATTTTGGATAGATGAAAGAAACAGTACTTTGCATATCAATGGAACTCTGAGTATATATCACTTGTATATTAAACTATGGCCATGCTTTTAAAATAAGTAATATAAGTTGTTTTTTTTTAATTTTGTATTGATAGCCCAATGAGCTTTACTTAAGATTTTGTTCTTAATATGTCTTTCCCAAAATTGGTATTTATTTTGATTTCTACCCTCATAGTTTATGTGACCACTTTATTAGAATCCAAAACAAGGACCCCCAAAACACATTTTGAACTATATAGTACCCTGAAGTAGCAATAAAATTTGCATGAGGTAAATTTGCTCTTTTGGGGGAAAACCAGTTTTTAAAGGATAAAATAAAGCAATTCCTTCACTGAAGGAAGCAACATTATGCTCAGGTTAGAAATACACTGCATTTTGAACATAATAACAGGAAATAAAATAGCATTTTGAGTTACCTTGGCAAGATTCAAAGTTAAAGGTATACATGGCTTATAAAATGGCTCAAAGGTATTATGAACATCAAAGAACTATTGCTAAATAAAAATTTGATCGAAAATGAATCAAACTTCAGAGCTAAAGTTACTTAAAATGAACATGGCTATGAATTTTTTTAATAAAAAAAGACAATGGTAAAAAGTGAAAATTAGACTGGGTTTTAAAAATTTCAGAATCAAGTGTTTGGTAAATGCAAACCTAGATTTAATGCAATTCTGCCAATGTTAGGATGCAATAATGAGGTTATATATGGCATTCTAGAGGTGTCATGTGAAGGAGTTGATTTTGGTCTGTCATCCAATATGTGATGTTGTGTGAGGACAGACAGAGTCAAATAGTCTTGAGTTAATTGGTGTGTGTCAAACTAGGAAGATGCTGACCAGGAAGAAAAGTTAGGTTCACAAATTTGAAAAGCTACACAGGAATGGAAGAGAATCTCACCAGAAACAGTTCTAGGGTGATCTGAATAATTTACTCTGTTGGTATCTTTTCAGCCTGGTAATAGTTTATGTACTAATTATTTAGCAGCATCCATTCAAAAACACATATTCAGCATTCATAATGTTTTAAGCACCACACTAGGCCATGGGGATACAAGGTCAAGCAAGATGCATTAAATATGCAATATTATTGCACTGAGGCAGAGAGGGCCATGAGACAGCATTGCACAGATAAGAATAAAGTGTGCTGGGTAATGATTCTGGCCTTGAGGTCTGTTATTATGTGTCCTTAGGTGGATTAGGTGCCCTGAGTTCACTTTCCTCACCCAGATAATGAGAATGATTGTAACACCTGCTCTGCCTCCTTCATATGGAGTGGATGTTAGGATCAAAGGAATAGATTAAAAAATAAGTTCTGAGTTTTAAGATGTTCCACAAATGCTAGATAAATGAGAAACAGCAATTAAATAACACTATGGGTTTAAAAAGAATAATACATTTCCAGATTTGACTTAAAACAAACAGAAAATAAGTTGTGTCTCTGGAAAATCATATGTATTACCTATTAACTATTGCTATCTATATTTACTGATACATAATTAACCACTCCAAAATTTACTTGCTTAACTTATTTTATCATCATTCTGTGGGTTAGTAATTTGGGCTGGGTTCATTTGCACAGTTTTTTTGCTGTTCTAACCTGGAGTTATTCATGTAACTGCAATCATCTGGAGACTTAACTAGAATTGGTTGGTATAAGAGAGTTATGTTTCTGGTGGTTACTACTGGCTGTTAGCTAGTTGGTCTAGGGGGCTTCAGAGGGTTTTCTTGCTCCATGAGGGCTTTCATTCTCTAGTTGGCTAGATTAGGCTTGTTCACATGGTAGTCTCAACATGGTGGTACAAGAGAATGAGAACAGGAACTATAAGTTCCTTTGGAGCCTAAGATCAAAATTCCTCTAATTCATTTCTGCTGCATTCTGTTGGTCAAACCAAATTTCAGACCAACTGAAATTTAAGGGCTGGACAATAAACCCTGTCACTTGATGTGGGGGGAGTAATAGTCACTTTGCAAAAGCCCACAGGGTTGGGAGAAAGTACTGCGGCCATTTTTGTAGATGGTTTATCACACCATCAATCTGGTGTTTGATTACTGATCTTTTAAACTATTGGTATAGGAAGAACAATCCTTGAGGAGGGCTCAATGGCAAAAATCCCAAAGAAAAAGTCAAATTTTCAATAAAGACACTTCATTAAGAATGGTAAGTCAATGGCAAATGTGAATCCACTGGAAATCTGTGAAGGAGATCATGTAACAAATATAGGAATGAGTTAGGAAAAGACAAGACAGAGACATGGTCAAGACAGCCATGACTGAGAACAATGTGGGTTAAACCAAAGGAAAATGGCATTAAGGCCATGTGATAGAAACAGTTATTTCAGGGTAAAAGTTTAGGAATTATAGAAAAGGGATCATTGGAAAGAGTTTTAGAGGAACAGATAATATAGACAAGAGCTTTCTCAACTGGTCCCAAGTAGAATTAAGCAGGGTGTGAATCAGGGTATATGTTGCATCATTTCTAGAGGTGTTATGAGCAGGTATTGAATGTGGCTCATGATCCAATACATGAGGTTGTGTGAGGACAAATAAGGTCAAGTAGTCTGAGTTAATTGGTGTATGCCAAACTAGGAAGATGCTGACCAAGTGGAAACAGTTCTAGGGTGATCTGAATAATTTTCTCAGTTGGTACATTTTCAGCCTGATAATAGTTTATATACTAATTATTTAGCATCATCCATTCAAACACACATATTCAGCACTCATAATGTTCAAGCAAGAAGTATTCATGGGCCCACAGACAGTATCAATACAAGTAATAACAGTTATAATAACACAAAATCAAGGAGTCATAGAGGGGAACATTGATATCTAAACTGGAATTACAAATGTGGGAAATTATCTGGTCACAGTGGAGTTAGGAGTGGTGGGCAGAAGATACAGTATAACTAAAGGAAACATAGGCAAAGAAATGCTGGGCATATTTATAGAACTCTATTGCCTAACAGTTTTGCTCTCAGAATTATAATAACCATAATTACAATTGTTATCAACTACTAAATTCCTACTCGTGTTATGTATTGTACAAGGCACCCTATCATCACTTGTTTTCAAAAAAACATATAACATGGAGTATTCCAATGTATGTACACCCATGTGCATGCACACACATACACACACACGGTTAATTAGGTTATCAAGATAAAGAAAATTGGTTTAGTTCCAAACTATAGCTCTTTACTCTAGGGTACACAACCTTTATTGCAAGACCATGACAGACAAACCAGGAATTGTGTTTACCATCTTTGCTTCTCTCAGAAAGCCCATCAATTAAGCCCAACTAAGGAACTGCCTATTTCCAAGAACTTGTTTGTGTATTATATTTGTTTCTCAAATTTTCTGATTTCTTCAACAAGGAAATAATGGTCACATTCAGATACTTTCAATAAATAGGTAGATGTTGCTATTTAATAATGTTTTTCTTCTGAGAATTGAAAGCAGTGTTTCTCAACAGGAGTGTGTACATTTCAATATTTCTGAAGGGATAGCTTATTAGCTTGTAAAGCTTACTTGATATCATACTTTTAAATTTTAAAAAAGAAAAATCAGACTTACTGTTTTTACAGTATTAACAATAGAAATGAGCAACGCAGAATTTTCTGGGCTGATAGTGGATAAGCAGATGATATTGATTCTGAGAGGGCCAGTGTTGGGAAAAGGAGAATTTTTGCCACTATATTAGAGTTTCAGCATAGTACAAAGGATGAACACCTAACACACACACACACACACACACACACAGCGTCCATGCCCTTAATAAAAAGATGGCAAGTATTTATCTTACAGAAAGAATGAATATATATTTTTTGGTATTTTCTGATCTGCTGATTAATGTATTAGAGTAGGAATTAGTTAATTGGGGGAGAGGTTTAGGGTGCATTTGAGTCACAATTTGGATCTTTATCTTCATTCCTAAGCTTTGCAGGAAATCTTTCAAAATACAATACTGAGAATCTATGAGACTGCTTTTGACTTATAGTGGCCCATTTAGTAAGTAAGAAATCTTAAATTCTCATTACAGCAAATTTATACATTCTTATTGTTTGATAAACTGGATATGAAAATCTTTTGCATTGCAGCCTTCATTTGTAAGGTTACACTTGAAAACATTTTAATGAAGACTGTATCTCTGAGAACCTGTATATATTTATTGAGAATGAAAAATCTGCATAGTTCGCTTAAGCAAGCCAAGGCCCCAAGTTAGAATTCTGTATCCCACAAGACATCAGAAAAATTTCTCTCATCCTTGGTGGATTGTGAAAGAAGCGACTTTCCCACTGAGAGTCTCTTCTCATGCTTTTTTTTTTTTTTTAAAGATTTTATTTATTTATTTGAGAGAGAGAGAATGAGAGAGAGCACATGAGAGGGGGGAGGGTCAGAGGGAGAAGCAGACTCCCTGCTGAACAGGGAGCCTGATGTAGGACTCGATCCAGGGACTCCAGGATCATGACCTGAGCCGAAGGCAGTCGCTTAACCAACTGAGCCATCCAGGCACCCCTCTTCTCATGCTTTTTATGAAGGCATCTGTTTCACCTGTGCCACCAGATATAGTCTGTTAGATCTTGACAATGGCTTCTGAATCTCTACCAGTCACACTGGTCTTCATTTCAAAGGTTTATTGTAAGCAGGGCAGTTGGTGGCAAACCGAAGAAATAAGATATTATGGAGCAAATTGGGTTGGCTCACTTTTTGTATTTTGTCAAAAGATAAGCCTTTCTTGACTATCTTTTTCTTTGCTATTTATTGAGGAAAGGTTATGCATAAGATGTGACTTTTAAATTAAAAAACTCACGATCATAGAACTAGCATGTGCACGCATCATTGTAATACAGTATCCACTTAAGATAATGCATGTGAAACATACAACAAACCACTCCACTCATACTAAAGTTTCTCTAACTGTTATTATTAGTATCATTTCTTTTGGTCAATGGTACAATATGCACATAAATATTTTTGTGGGATCATTTTTTTAAATGTTTTCTTCTAAAAAAAATAAAATAACATGTTTTCTTCTGCAGGGATACATTCTTATTAAAAGAAATGAAGAATAGGGGCACCTGGGTGGCTCAGTCATTGAACGTCTGCCTTTGGCTTGGGTCATGATCCCAGAGTCCTGGGATTGAGCCCCACATTGGGCTCCCTGCTCAGTGGGGAGCCTGCTTCTCCCTCTCCCACTCCTGCTTGTGTTCCCTCCCTCGCTGTGTCTCTCTCTGTCAAATAAATAAATAAAATCTTTTAAAAAAATGAAGAATAATTTCCTCTATATTTGACATTAATAATTTTTTCACTTGTGTGGGTGCCTGGGTGGCTCAGTTGGTTAGGCATCTGACTCTTGATTTCGGCTCAGGTGGTGGTCTCAGGATCCTGAGATCGAGCCCCACCTCAGTGGGGCGTCTGCTTGAGATTCTTTCCCTCTGCCCCTCCCCCCCTTCACATGCACTCTCTCTCTCTCAAATAAATAAATAAATCTTTAAAAAAATAGTATTTTCATTTGTGTAATATGACATAGCCACATACAACAATCTTTAAGCGGCTGACTAAATTGTTGTTGTACTATAATGTCTAATAATAAGCATTGTTTGAAAAGAAAAAAAATCACAGTCTGTGAGATAATTTTGCCCATTGCTTAGCTGTGATGTAATAGCATTTCCCTGGGGTTAAAGTGGATGAAGGAAGGGGAGGGCTTGGATACTGGGGATGGTAAAAGATAGCAAGAATTCTGCAAACTTTGAAAATTACCCCTTAAAGAAGAAAATACAATCTTGGAGATAAAACAAATAACAATAATCCCTTCAATTTAAAATATCAAAAATAAAAATACTATAAATAAAGAAAGAATAATTCACCCAAATCTGTCACATGATAGCTACTGTAGATACTCTTAGTGGCAACCTCCATCTCCCAACCTCCTACTTTCCCACTTGTCCCTGACCTCCTTGTGGCCCCACTTGCCTGGCTATATAAGATATTAGCTGCTAAGGGCTCACACCTATATCTTTCTCTGAGGCCCTCCCTTGGTTGATGGGAGCCTCCTTACCAGGAGAAGCTTGGAAGACCATTACCACAGATTGATGAGGTAGGGATGGAACAGCCCTCTAAGCAACACAGCCTCTGTGAAACAATCCAATCTCCAGAAGTCCTTACAAGGTCAGGAGTCTAGGCTTCTCAAAGGCCATCACTGCCTAGCATTTTCCCTACCTTATCTGGCTCTTCTCACATCGTTATAGGTTTCCCATAAAAACAGTTCCTCAAAAAATTGCTTGTGGGGCACCTGGGTGGCTCAGTTGGTTGAGCGACTGCTTTTGGCTCAGGTCATGATTCTGGAGTCTCAGGATCGAGTCCTGCATCGGGCTCCCTGCTCGGCGGGGAGTCTGCTTCTCCCTCCGACCCTCCCCCCTCTCATGTGCTCTCTCTCTCTCATTCTCTTTCTCTCAAATAAATAAAAAATCTTTAAAAAAAATTGCTTGTATAAGAATCCCCCTCTCATACTCTGCTTCTAAGGAGACTGACCAAAGATAATTACCAATATCACATAGTTATCCTGTTGTGTAAACAACAATTTGAATCTTTTAGTACTGAAACTATTTTTTCTAGGACTATTAATCTACCTTGACATTGCTAAATAGGTATCATGGTAATTTTCTAACACTTAGTTGCCTTATTCTTTGAATTTATTAAATTTTCTGAAATTTTCATCAAATAGAAACTGTACAGGTTGGGATAATGCATTTGCATAAGATGAAAATCTAAGGACTGAAGCTCATGACTGTAGTAGATAGTGCACAGGATTTGCAGCCCACAGAGTTTTAGGCATTAATCTCAATTTAGTCATTTATTAGCCATTCGACCTTGGTCAAATTACATAAATTTTTTAGGTTCTATTTTTTTTAAATCATTGTTGTGATGAATGATATCATATAATGTAGATAACATGCTTAGACTAGTGTCTGGCATCATAGGTGCTCAGTGAATGGTATCTTACCAATGAAAAATGGTTTAAATGCAGATGCCAGCAAATTAGTTAATGAAGCCTGAGTTTGCACCCACTCCGCTTCCAATCTCTTGGTCAGTTTTCTTAACTGATGATGGATGTTTGCAAATAGGACCTATTTAGCCTGGATAACAGTGTACATGTCAATATCTTAAGTGGAGCCTGACATTCAGACTGGAGGAGATAAGAAAATAGTGTTATTGAATCCCCAAACTGTAGGAGTGCTAGGCCAAAAGAAGTTGTACCTGGGTAACCCATAGAGAAATCTCTCATCCAGACAAGTTTCTTTTTTTTTTTTTTTCTTGTAAACTAAATAAAGAGAAAAAGAAAAAAGAAAAAAATTAAATATTGGGAGATTGTACCTAAAAATCCAAATCTGGCTTCTCTTGAAAAAAGCACAGATCTTCATTCCTACATGACAAGTTTCTTTTTTTTTTCTTGTAAAGTAAATAAAGAGAAAAAGAAGACAGTTGAACTAACATTAAATATTGGGGGACTGTACCTAAAAATTCAAATCTGGCTTCTCTTGAAAAGAAGCACAGATCTTCATTCCTACATGACAAGTTTCTTTCTTTTTTTTTCCTTGTAAAGTAAATAAAGAGAAAAAGAAGACAGTTGAACTAACACTAAATATTGGGGGACTGTACCTAAAAATCCAAATCTGGCTTCTCTTGAAAAAAGCACAGATCTTCATTCCTACATGACAGTAATTGACTGGAATCCAGTAGAAGCTCCCTTCTTTAGTATAACATATGCCCTCTATTTTTTCAGAGTTAGGGTAGCCATACAATTTATTGCTAAAACCATCAGAGTTTTAAAATGACCGGGGTAGAATCAAAACTTATGCCAGAACAACAGCCACAAATCAGAAGCGGCCTTGGGCAAACTGGGATATAATCCCACCATAGCCAGAGTCCCTTCCGCTCCCTATTGCTTCTCACACTGAATCCTTTTATTCTACTGGATTACTTGCCTTTCACCTGGAGGTATCATGAGATTCTCTTCAAGAACATCTGCTCCTTTGGGGCGACTGCGTGGCTCAGTTGGTTAAGCGTCTGCCTTCAGCTCAGGTCATGATCCCGGGGTCCTGGGATAGAGCCCCGCGATGGGCTCCCTGCTCAGTGGGAGGCCTGCTTCTCCCACTCCCTCTGCCTGCCTTTCTGCCTACCTGTGTTCTCTCTCTATCTGTAAGATAAATAAATAAAATCTTTAAAAAAAAAAAAAGAAGAAAAGAACATCTGCTCCTTTGAGTGAGTCCAAGAATCAGTTAATTGATTGGGTTCAGCATTCTCATAGGTGAATTGCTCTTAAGTAAAAAATGCCTATAATAAAGTCCAACTGGTATTCCCAAGATGGTATACAATGTTCAAATATTTATATTTTTCTCTAAAGCTTTCCATGAATTCAAAATACTTCATAATTTAAATATATTTTTAAAAAGTACACAGACTTGTACATAATGAAAGCAGCAAGAAAAAAAATGACTCTTTTCATATTATTGGGATATCAGTTACTTCTCTAACTCAAGCAGTTTTGTGGATTTTATTAGAGAACACATTTGTTATGCATGGTGAAACATCTTTTGAAAAGAGTGATTGGTGACCAAAGGAAAACACACATATGGAATACAAAGTTGGAGACATGGGCATGACCAACTTATATAAGTGTATTTAGAATGGACAGCAGGCTTTGCAATCTGCTGCATTGGAGTTTTAGGGACTTACCACAGACAGTGTTTGTTATTGCAGAACGTTTTGCTTCCCAGGAGGAAGGAAGATTAACCAAAAGAAATACAACATTAAAAAATACACAGATGATCCAGCAAAATAGACTATAAACCACAAAAGGACCAATATATTTGCTTGAGAATTACTGGAGTGGCCCAAAATCTAATGCTTCCATCCTAAGGATGTTTACTGAAAGAGAAGATTGAGTAATGCTTGCACTGGCATTTTGGCAAAGTCCCCACTACCACCCCGCACACTCCCCACTCTCTTGTGGCTTCTTGGACATCTATAATTTCCTTCTGGCACATTTGACTTTTTGTCTCCTAAAATCAGGCCTGCCTGTGGAATGTGGGTCAAGAAGCAGGCCTTATTTACTCATTGGGAAACCGACCAGTACTGTGGGGTTGAGCATACCTGATGGGAAGAAAGACAGAAGGGCCACATGCTCACCCACCCACCATACAGGACAGCTACTTCTGGGCAATGGGACATTTTGCTCCTACCACCACAGTGAAAACTGCATGTTGGGCCAGTTGATGTCTCATGCCTAGAGTACGCTGGTTAATTGGTCTTCTAGTCAAAAGTCTTCTCTAAGTTCCAGAAATTCCTTCTTTGTATTCTGAAATGTCTGAAATTCTTTTCTCTCCCTTAAGAGGACAATCCCTTAGGGTTGTTTGAAAACATTTTGCTCTTTATTTCAACCACAGTTGAGATGGTTAAGTTAGGGTATAAAGAATATTTTCTATGACATTTAACCTAGGTTCTTAACCTAGCAATTATTTTCATTTTTGTTTGTTCTTCCTGATATAGTAATTCTATGAAGAATGGATGGAATATAAATTATTTAAAATAGCTCTATTTCATTATGGCTGGAGGAGTTGTGTTACTTTTCCTTCAGATTCATATTTTAAAATTCTGAATACTATGATGGCAAAAGCTAGAGAACCTCATCAGTTGACATTCCTACATGTATACTAGCCATGCCTATACTTCTTATTGGCTCCCCACGAAAACAATAATACTAACAGCAATAATGAAAAAAATAAATATATCAAATGAAAATAATAAAATTGAAAATTCTAACTGGAAAACTTATAATTCCTCATCAAATAGCTTATTATTGGCCCCTATTATCTTATGTGCAGTCAGTCATTATAATACCAGTTGATACTTACTGTGGGTTTACTTTGTACTAGGTGGCTTACCAAGCATTTTACACATTATTTTCATATTTAACCAATTTGACAGCTCTTTGAAGTAGTACTAGTAATCTCTATTTTATAGATTTTAAATTGAGGTTTACAGAAATAAGCAATTATTGAGGTCATGTAGCTTACTAGTGACAGAGCAGAGATTGCAATCTACATATCTGTCTAACTCTAAAGTCCCCAAGATCTTCAACCACTGCTATTCTGTCTCTACCATTCTTAGGTTCTTAGACAAACAGGTTTTCTTAGGTGCTTGTTTGCTCTTTGATTTTAAGTTCAACTAAATTCTACAAATTCTACTAATACTTATTGAATACTTACACAGTCCCAGGCATACAAACAAAATATTTCTCTTGACAGAAGTGTCTTTGCCTCTCTATTTTGAACTTTCCTCAGTGTAAATAAAGATAACAGCACCTATCTTATATTGTTGAGTATATTATCAGAAAAAGATAGCTATTATTATCATCATCATTATTTAATAATAAATTCTTGGCATATAGGGGGCAATGAATAAGTGTTGGTTCTATGAATGAATGATTAAATGAATGAATGAATGAATGTGGAAGTGAGACAGGGTCTTGCCTATAAGATGTTAATAGTCTGATAATAGCAGCAACAGGAATGCCTAGTTATCTGTGCTTCAATGGTTTAAGTTTTATACCAATGGAACACATAGGTTCTATTGGTGCAATAACAAGCAAATAATTAAACTTGGGCAGAAATGATAAGGCAGCCAATTCAGAAAGGCTTCACAGAAGGAGGAAAAGAAGGAAAGGAAGAAGGAGGGCAGGGAGGAAATGTCATGGTAGCTCGGGGATTAGAGTCAGAGAGACAAGAAATAGAAAACACAAACAGGGGACTATTGGATTATTATAATTGTTAACACAAAAATAAAAGTTTAAGCTTGGCAGTGACAGGGAATGAAAAGATAAGAATGGATTCCAAAAGCATTTGAGTGAGTTGGCAAGGCTTAGGGAGGAGGTAGAGAAGGAGACAGTGCTAGGTTTCTGGCTCGTTCAACTGAATGGATGACGACAATGTCTTGAGATGGAAAACCAGGCAAGTTATTATCTTCCTAATCTTTACTTTCCTAGTTGTAAACTTAAAATAGTTGTAGCCCTTATCACATATAGTTTGGGTGAGGATAAAATGTTATAACATATGAAGAGCCTAACACAATGTCTGGCACTCTTACTTCGTGTGGGATTGGCAGTAGGAAGGAGTGGAACAGCAAAGAACAAATATATTTAGTGCTGGAGTATTCGAGTTTGAGTTACTTGTAAGTCGTCTAGGTCAGGATGTGGAAGTTCTGAAAGAACATCTGGTAATTTGTGAATCTGAGGAAAAGACAGACCCTATTGGTTGAAATGTGCTAATTTAGTGATGTTTTAAATTTAAATCAAAGAGATAATAAAATCAACCATGGCCTGTTCTGAGGCAGAGTGATAAAGTCAGATGGTAAGGAGAGGACTAGTTTAGGACTCTTCCAGCCATTTATAACTCCCCATATTTGAAAGTAGACTATGACTAAATGTTTCTTGAATTCAGTAGTCATCACCCAAACCCAGAGAACTACCTCCCTCCTCCAAACTGCACATAAAGGCTTATAACCACTCTTGACTTACTTAATGGAGGGTCGGAGGGGGGGTGGGGAGAGTTAATTCCCTTTTAATCCAAATTTAATTTGGTATTAGTCATGCTCAACATTGCTCTTTTGTATTTGAGTACAGCTCTATAGTCTAGTAATCATTCTCCTATTTTCTGTGTATATATTTTTTAATGATTGAAACTGGTTGCTTAGTTTAATATTATCATTTAAAATTGTCTCATGGTGTTGATTTTTAAAAGGACCTATGGTCTTAGGCTCTTTATGGATAAGATAAAATTATATCTATCTTACTCCTTAGTGAAACTCATCCTCTACTCTAATCAGCACCTGGAGTAGAAGGTAGATACTCCTTGTATTCTGTGGGATTTTTGGTGGCTGAATATATTTTAAGAGTAAGTGAATAGGAAAGATGAATTCTTTGTCTATACCAAATCCAAACATTTTGCATTCCGCTTTTTTATTTAAGATTTTATTTATTTGAGAGAGAGAGCAAGAGAGAGCACGGAGAATGAGAGGGAGAAGCAGACTCCCCGCTGAGCAGAAAGCCCAATGTGGGACTTGATCCCAGGACCCTGAGATCACGACCTAAGCCAAAGGCAGACGCTTAACCGACTAAGCCACCCAGGGGCCCCAGCATTCAGCTTTATAAGAAAAGAAAACCCATGATATCTAATAACTAACTATATACAAATCAGTGAAATACCTGGCTGTAGGATTTTTATGTCATTTTTTTAATAACAAATAACTAACTTGTATATTAACTTCAATTCCTAAGTTATCATGTAGACCTGTAAATGTATTGTTTTTCCTTGGTATGCAGACTAACTCAAGTTATAGAAAGTCTACTTCAGTTTCTTTATGAGGCAAAGTGAAGCACAGTTTAATATATATATATATGTATTTGATGAACTTATATATGTATGAACTTTCTGAGGAACTTATACAATATGAACTTTCTGAGGTAAGTAAAGCAGAAATATTTCTATGTTAACAGAACAATTAACAAATACAAAAAATAATTTGAAGAACCTTTTTGGCTAAGGAATTTGGGGCAACAGATTAATAATACAGCCTGTTGAATCTTTGCCTGACATGTATCGTGTATGCAAAATGTTGCCAGTAGACTTAGATCTTAATTCACCTAACACCAAATGCAGCACAGACTGTTTATATAACCTGAGGATGCACCCTATAAGTGGCTGTTTTTCTTGAATTAGCATTTATGAAGCAAACCACTTAACTATTCACAGTAAATAAGTAAACAGACATTTTCAACCTTCCTTCGATATGGAGGCTATGTAACTTAGAGAAATGAATAAGCTTGAAATTTGTTTATGAAAAAGAACATCATTATTTCTCTTCTGCAGTCTGTACCAAGGCACAAAAATGGATTTCATTTTATTATTATTTTTATTTTATTTATTTATTTATTTTACAGAGAGAGACAGCGAGAGAGGGACCACAAGCAGGGGCAGTGGGAGAGGGAGAAGCAGGCTTCCCGCTGAGCAGGGAGCCTGATCTGGGGCTCGACCCCAGGACCCTGAGATTATGACCTGAGCCAAAGACAGATGCTTAACCCACTGAGCCACCCAGGAGCCCCTAAAAGCAGATCTCTGATTAGACTTCACACATTTTGGATATTATGGAGTGCACATTCATTTTTATTTGTCAAAATCTCAATCCATTTTTTTATGTTGCAAGATACCTCATTGAAGATTTATCTTGTAGATTTTTTCCCCCATTTTTCTTTCTTGGACTAGAAATTCACCTTGTTGTCTTTAGCATGGTAAGCCACCTTTGAGAGAATAAATCACTCCCTTTCTGACTCCGTGTGTGTGTGTGTGTGTGTGTGCAGGCATGTGGACAGGTGTGAAGGGGAAATTACAGGGTTCCCAGAGGTAATCAGAATTACCACCCCAGCTAGTTAAGCAGGTTACCCCATGGCAAGTGTTTACTTCCTAAAAGTATGATCCCATTTATATATCAAGAATAGCAAAAGAATACCTACCTGAAACTTGGTGGTGAGACACACCAGTGTAGGAAAGGGCACAATGTTTTAAATTTCCAGATGAAAACCTGAATTAATTCTGACACTTTTGAGGCAGCTAGCATTTTAAGAGATTGGCCTGAAGGAGTTGTCAGTTGAAAGCACCAGCCTGAGAGGCGTAAGCAATATTAGGCTGAACTTGGCTTTGGAAAAAAAACATAGTTCTCTACAGGGACCTGAATCTGGTACACATCATCATCATCTCTATGACTGGAAACAGAACCAAAGGCAGTGATAGGCTCCTCTCCTTGGGGTGTGGAGGTCAGAACTTTCCACTGTCTTCAGGTTCCTTGAGCCATGGGCTTCCTATTAATCTGGAGGGTGAGAATTTGACTAGTTTTAATTTTTTTTAGTAAGCAAAACTACCCTATTTTAAAACTGGCAGAGCAGTTCATAATAGCTTTATTTTGGGTGACTTTAGCATTTTTGCTTTTTCTTTTCCTTCTTTCTTTTTTTTTTTTTTTTTTTTTTTGCAACATATACCAGCATTAAACACTATGCTCTAGAGTTGGAGCCAATTCCATTTTCAGACAGTGGCCATGAATTGTTTGTTCACTACACAATGTGAACTTGATCAGAGCTGATCTGGGAAATCTCCAGTGGACTGTGAAGAGACTGAGCTTACCAGGATGGTGTAGAATGGCTTTAACATCTGGACAGCAGAGTAGTCAGATGGAAATAGGTGACAAATGGAGATTAATCACTGTTTTCTAAAAATCTAAGTCTGTTTTGTCTTTAGGAAACTATCTAAAATAGGGACATTCAAAGAAATTTGATGATACATTTATTTTTAAAAAGAAAAAAAAGAACAAAAACATTAAACTTCTTTAAGGACATATCCTGTCAATCATCACCTGAGTGGGCAGTCCTAGGGTATAAGAACACCTTATTGGCCCAAGACAAAGAAGTAATAGTACTATTATATGAGAAGAAATGTAAATATAAGAAGAGATGGAGATAGAGATTTTTATATTAATTTACTGACATAAATATAGAGATGTTTATGACAGCATTGTTTGTGGTGGAAAAAAAAAACTGGAAAATTGAGGACAATAATCAATAGGAGAATAAATACACTTTGGCACATTTGTGGTACAAAATATTATCCAAAATTAAAAGGATGAAAATTTTGTCAAGAAAAGAACATTAAAAAATATATATCTACCATCAATATTTTATACAAGAAAAGACATTAGATACAAAAAGGAAGGAAGGACTCAAGCCAGAGGTGTTCTTTGCAAGAAAGGACAGCTGGAGATAGATAAACCCATGTGATGTTGCTCTTATTTTCCTCATTTCAATACAAGCAAGAGAAAATCTGATCAAGGACCAAGTTTATGAATCATTTGTTTAGTGGAAAACATTGCATTCAGTGTCAGGACACTCACATTCCAGCCACTCACTTCTTCATCTTTAGACAACTTAACCCCTCTGGTCTATCTCATTAGGAAGGTACATCAGATAAGTCTCAAGCCCCTTTGCCTTGTAACCTCCTATTACCCATGATGATTTCATTTCATAGTCTCCATAATTCCTCTGTTCTTTGTTTTCATTCATTTATTTAGCAATTGCTTAATCAGACACCTATGTGTATGTATATATTAGGCATGGTGATCACCAAGGGAATGAAGGCATGAACAGTGCAGGTGAGGTCTTTACTTTCACAAAGCTTGTATTCTCTGGGGAGACAATGAGCAAGCCAATGAGTACATGGAAAGAGAATGAAAGATTGTAGCAAGTGGGAGGAGGAGCAAGATGGTGGGGGAGTAGGAGACCTAAATTTCATCTGGTCCCAGGAATTCAGCTAGATAGGGATCAAACCATTCTGAACACCTACGAACTCAACAGGAGATCGAAGAAAAGGATAGCAGCAACTCTCTGAACAGAAAAGCGACCACTTTCTGGAAGGTAGGACATGCGGCGAAGTGAATCCGAGGCGATATTCAGGAAGATAGACGGCGGGGGAAGGGGCCTCCGTCAGCCGCTACTGGCAAGTGATAGAGTAGCAGAGCAAAAATTAGAACTTTTAAGAAGTCAGCTCTGCTGAGGGACATCGCTCCAGTGGCTAAGCGGGGGGTGGAACACTCGCTGGGACAGTGTGGTCTCAGGACCCTTGGGGTCACAGAAAGACCGGGGGTGCCTGAGTGCAGCCGAGCTCCCAGGTACCGGAGTGGGGAAACCGACTGCAGAGATGGAGCCAAGGCGCGGGCTCTCAGCTCGGGGTTGCCATAAACCATGATCTGCGGCACAGTCGGGCCACTGCTCTTCCAGAAGGGACCCAACAAGCAGCAGATCCAGGGAGACTTCCCTTCCTCCCCGGGAGGAGTGGTGCGGGAGTGCACCACAGGGATCTGCTGGGTTTGGAGACTCCACACCGAGTTGGGTGCCAGAGATAGAAATGCTCGGTCACAGGCCGGGTGGGCATGGAGTGCGTCTGGAGACCGGGGAGATGGGCGTGATTGACTGATTTTCTCTGGGGGTGCACTGAGGAGTGGGGCCCCGAGTTCTCGGCTCCTCTGGAGCAGAGACTGGGAGGCCACCATTTTCACTCTCGTTCTCCAAAGCTGTACGGAGAGCTTGCAGGGAACAAAAGCTCCCAAGAGCAAACCCGAGCAGATTACTTAGCCAGACTGGCAAGGGTGGGGCAATTCCGCCTCCAGCAAATACATTTGGGAACCATGGCAACAGGCCCCACCCCCAGAAGATCAGCAAGAACAGCCAGCCAAGACCAAGTTTACCGATCAATGAGAACAGCAGAACTCCAGCGCTAGGGGAATACTGCACATAGAATTCATGGCTTTTTTACCATGAGTCTTTAGTCTTTCAAAGTTAATTTTTTAAATTTTCTTTTCTTTTTCTTTTTGAGTTTTTCTTTTCCCCTTTTTCTTTTTTAAAGATTTTATTTATTTATTTGACAGAGAGAAGGAGAGCACAAGCAGGGGGAGCAGCAGGCAGAGGGAGAGGGAGAAGCAGGCGCCCCACTGAGCAGGGAGCCCGATGCAGGCCTCAATCCCAGGACCTTGGGATCATGACCTGAGCCAAAGGCAGATGCCTAACTAACTGAGCCACCCAGGTGCCCCTCTTTTTCCCTTTTTCAACCAACATCTTATCAATCCCTTTTTAAAAAAAATCTTTTTTATCTTTCATTTTTAGAGTCAGAATCTATCCCTTCATAGTAGTTAACCATATATATATATATATCCCCAAAAAATATATATATATAAGTTGTTCTCTCTTCAAAATTTTGGGATACAGTTTCTTCTAACAGACCAAAATATACCCTAAATCTCTAATGTATGGCTTTGTTCTAGTCTCCTGCCTGATCACATTCTTTCCCTTTTTTTCTTTTTAAATCCTCTTCTTTCTTTTTTCAACCAACTTCTTATCAAATCCTTTTATGAAATCTTTTATAATTTTCATCTTTACAGTCATATTCCATCCCTTCATTGTATTTACCCTTATTTTTATACATATATAAGTTTTTCTTTCTTTAAAATTTTGGGAGGCACGTTCTTCTAACAGACCAAAATAGGCCCCAAATCTAGTGTGTGGCACTGATGTATGCACCAGCCTGATCATATTTGATCATATTCTGTATTTGTTTGTTTGTTTGTTTCTTTTTCTTTTCTTTTTCCTTTCTTTCCCTTTCTTTTCCCCTGGTTTCAGGTCTCTTCTGATTTGTTTAGTGTATATTTTTCTGGGGTCATTTTTACCCTGTTAGCATTTTGTTCTCTCATTCATCTACTCTCCTCTGGACAAAAAGACAAGATGGAAAAAAATCACCTCAAAAAAAAGAACAAGAGGCAGTACCAACTGCCAGGGACCTAATCAATACGGATATTAGTAAGATGTCGGAACTAGAGTTCAGAATGATGATTTTAAAGATACTAGCTGGGCTTGAAAAAAGCATGGAAGATATTAGAGAGGCCCTTCTGGAGAAGTAAAGGAACTAAAACTAAGCAAGTCGAAATCAAAAAGGCTATTAATGAGGTGCAATCAAAAATGGAGGCTCTAACTGCTAGGATAAATGAGGCAGAAGAGAGAATCAGTGATATAGAAGACCAAATGATGGAAAATAAAGAAGCTGAGAAAAAGAGAGATAAACAACTACTGGATCACGAGGGCAGAATTTGAGAGATAAGTGATACCATAAGACGAAACAATATTAGAATAATTGGGATCCCAGAAGAAGAAGAAGAAGAAGAAAGAGAGAGAGGGGCAGAAGGTATATTGGAGCAAATTATAGCAGAGAACTTCCCTAATTTGGGGAAGGAAACAGGCATCAAAATCCAGGAGGCAGAGAACCCCCCTCAAAATCAATAAAAATAGTCAACACCCCGACATCTAATAGTAAAACTTATGATTCTCAGAGACAAAGAGAAAATCCTGAAAGCAGCTCAGGAGAAGAGATCTGTAACCTACAATGGGAGAAACATTAGATTGGCAGCAGACCTATCCACAGAGACCTGGCAGGCCAGAAAGGACTGGCATGATATATTCAGAGCACTAAATGAGAAAAATATGCAGCCAAGAATACTATAACCAGCTAGGCTGTCACTGAAAATACAAGGAGAGATAAAAAGCTTCCAGGACAAACAAAAACTAAAGGAATTTGTAAACACAAAACCAGCCCTACAAGAAATATTGAAAGGGGTCCTCTAAGCAAAGAGAGAGCCTAAAAGTAACATAGACCAGAAAAGGACACAGACAATATACAGTAACAGTCACCTTACAGGCAATAAAATGGCACTAAATTCATATCTTTCGATAGTTACCCTGAATGTAAAAGGGCTAAATGCCCCAATCAAAAGACACAGGGTATCAGATTGGATAAAAAAACAAGACCCATCAATATGCTGTCTGCAAGAGACTCTTTTTAGACCCAAAGACACCCCCAGATTGAAAGTGAGGGGGTGGAAAACCATTTACCATGCTAATGGACACCAAAAGAAAGCTGGGGTGGCAATCCTTATATCAGACAAATTAGATTTTAAACCAAAGACTATAATGAGAGATGAGGAAGGACACTATATCATACTTAAAGGGTCTATCCAACAAGAAGATCTAACAATTGTAAATATCTATGCCCCTAACATGGGAGCAGCCAATTATATAAGGCAATTAATAACAAAATCAAAGAAACACTTCAACAACAATACAATAATACTGGGGGACTTTAACACCCCCCTCACTGAAATGGACAGATCATCTAAGCAAAAGATCAACAAGGAAATAAAGACCTTAAATGACACACTGGACCAAATGGACTTCACAGATACATTCAGAACATTCCATCCCAAAGCAACAGAATACACATTCTTCTCTAGTGCCCATGGAACATTCTCCAGAATCGATCACATCCTAGGTCACAAATCAGGTCTCAACTGGTACCAAAAGATTGGAATCATTCCCTGCCTATTTTCAGACCACAATGCTTTGAAACTAGAACTCAATCACAAGAGGAAAGTCGGAAAGAACTCAAATACATGGAGGCTAAAGAGCATCCTACTAAAGAATGAATGGGTCAACTAAGAAATTAAAGAAGAATTAAAAAAATTCATGGAAACCAATGAAAATGAAAACACAACTGTTCAAATCTTTGGGATGCAGCAAAGGCAGTCCTAAGAGGAAAGTATATAGCAATACAAGCCTTTCTCAAGAAACAAGAAGGGTCTCAAATACACAACCTAACCCTACACCTAAAGGAGTTAGAGAAAAAACAGCAAATAAAGCCTAAACCCAGCAGGAGAAGAGAAATAATAAAGATCAGAGCAGAAATCAATGAAATAGAAACCAAAAGAACAGTAGAACAGATCAACGAAACTAGGAGCTCATTCTTTGAAAGAATTAACAAGATTGATAAACCCCTGGCCAGACTTATCAAAAAGAAAAGAGAAATGACCCAAATTGACAAAATCATGAATGAAAGAGGAGAGATCACAACCAGCACCAAAGAAATACAAACAATTATAAGAACATATTATGAGCAACTATATGCCAGCAAATTAGATAATCTGGAAGAAATGGATGCATTTCTAGAGATGTAAAAACTACCAAAACTGAACCAGGAAGAAATAGAAAACCTGAACAGACCTATAACCACTAAGGAAATTGAAGCAGTCATCAAAAATCTCCCAACAAAGAAAAGCCCAGGGCCAGATGGCTTCCCAGGGGAATTCTACCAAACATTTAAAGAAGAATTAATACCTATTCTTTTGAAACTGTTCCAAAAAATAGAAATGGAAGGAAAACTTCCAAACTCGTTTTATGAGGCCAGCATTACCTTGATCCCCAAACCAGACAAAAACCCCATCAAAAAGGAGAATTACAGACCAATATCCTTGATGAACATGGATGCAAAAATTCTCACCAAAATACTAGCCAATAGGATCCAACAGTACATTTAAAGGATTATTCACCACGACCAAATGGGGTTTATCACTGGGCTGCAAGGTTGGTTCAACATCCGCAAATCAATCAATGTGATACAATACATTAATAAAAGAAAGAACAAGAACCATATGATCCTCTCAATAGATGCAGAAAAAGCATTTGACAAAGTACAGCATCCTTTTTTGATCAAAACTCTTCAGAGTATAGGGATAGAGGGTACATACCTCAATATCATAAAAGCCATCTATGGAAAACCCACAGCAAATATCATTCTCAATGGGGAAAAACTGAGAGCTTCCCCCCTAAGTTCAGGAACACGGCAGGGATGTCTGCTATCACCACTGCTGTTCAACATAGTATTAGAAGTCCTAGCCACAGCAATCAGACAACAAAAAGAAATAAAAGGCATCCATATCAGCAAAGAAGTCAAACTCTCACTCTTTGCAGATGATATGATACTTTATGTGGAAAACCCAAAAGACTCCACCCCCAAAACTGCTAGAACTCACACAGGAATTCAGTAAAGTGGCAGGTTATAAAATCAATGCACAGAAATCAGTGGCATTCCTATACACCAACAATAAGACAGAAGAAAGAGAAATTAAGGAGTTGATCCCATTTACAATTGCACCCAAAACCGTAAGATACCTAGGAATAAATCTAACCAAAGAGGCAAAGAATCTGTACTCAGAAAACTATAAAATACTCATGAAAGAAATTGAGGAAGACACAAAGAAATGGAAAAACGTTCCATGCTCATGGATTGGAAGAACAAATATTGTGAAGATGTCAATGCTACCTAGAGCAATCTACACATTTAATGTAATCCCTATCAACATACCATCCACTTTTTCAAAGAAATGGAACAAACAATCCTAAAATTTGTATGGAGCCAGAAAAGACCCCAAATAGCCAGAGGGATGTTGAAAAAGAAAAGCAAAGCTGGTGGCATCACAATTCCGGACTTCAAGCTCTATTACAAAGCTATCATCATCAAGACAGTATGGTACTGGCACAAAAACAGACACATAAATCAAGGGAACAGAATAGAGAGCCCAGAAATGGACCTCAACTCTATGGTCAACTGAACTTCGACAAAGCAGGACAGAATGTCCAATGGAAAAAAGACAGTCTCTTCAACAAATGGTGTTGGGAAAATTTCCTTACACCACACACAAAAATAGATTCAAAATGGTTGAAAGACCTAAATGTGAGACAGGAGTCCATCAAAATCCTAAAGGAGAACACAGGCAGCAACCTCTTTGACCTCAGCCACAGCAACTTCTTCCTAGAAACATCGCCAAAGGCAAGGGAAGCAAGGGCAAAAATGAACTATTGGGACTTCATCAAGATGAAAAGCTTTTGCACAGCAAAAGAAACAGTCAACAAAACCAAAAGACAATGGACAGAATGGGAGAAGATATTTGCAAATGACATAACAGATAAAGGGCTAGTATCTAAAATCTATAAAGAACTTACCAAACTCAACACCAAAAGAACAAATGATCCAGTCAAGAAATGGGCAGAAGACATGAACAGATATTTTTCCAAAGAAGACATCCAAATGGCCAACAGACACGTGAAAAAGTGCTCAACATCGCTTGGCATCAGTGAAATCCAAATCAAAACCTCAATGAGATACCACCTCACACCAGTCAGAATGGCTAAAATTAACAAGTCAGGAAACGACAGATGTTGGCGGGGATGCAGAGAAAGGGGAACCCTCCTACACTGCTGGTGGGAATGCAAGCCACTCTGGAAAACAGCATGGAGATTCTTCAAAAAGTTGAATTTAGAGCTACCCTACGACCCAGCAATTGCACTACTGGGTATTTACCCCAAAGATATAAATGTAGGGATCTGAAGGGGTACATGCACCCCGATGTTTATAGCAGCAATGTCCACAATAGCCAAACTGTGGAAAGAGTGAAGATGTCCATCAACAGATGAATGGATAAAGAAGATGTGGTGTGTGTGTGTATATATATATATATATAATATATATATATTATATATATAATGGAATATTATGCAGCCATCAAAAGGAATGAACTCTTGCCATTTGCAATGATGTGGATGGAACTGGAGGATATTATGCTAAGCGAAATAAGTCAATCAGAGAAAGACATGTATCATATGATCTCACTGATATGAGGAATTCTTAATCTCAGGAAACAAACTGAGGGTTGCTGGAGTGGTGAGGGGTGGGAGGGCTGGGGTGGCTGGGTGATAGACATTGGGGAGGGTATGTGCTATGGTGAGTGCTGTGAATTGTGTAAGACTGTTGAATCACAGACCTATACCTCTGAAATAAATAATACATTATATGTTAAAATAAAAAAGAAGAAGAAGATAGCAGGAAGGGAAAAATGAAGGGGGGAAATCAGAGGGGGAGATGAACTGTGAGAGACTACGGACTCTGAGATACAAACTGAGGGTTCTAGAGGGGAGGGGGGTGGGGGATGGGTTATCCTGGTGATGGGTATTAAAGAGGGCACATACTGAATGGAGCACTGGGTGTTATACACAATCATGGAACACTACATCAAAAACTAATGATGTAATATATGGTGATTAACATAACATAATTAAAAAAAAAAAAAGAAGGCAGCCTTATCTATGCACATATAGATCTGAGAAAAGTAGCCCCCAAGGAGATTTGTTTTACAATTTTAAGGAGCAAAAATTCAGCAGATGAACTGGGGTGGGGCAGGGTGGTGAGTGCATTTCTGGCAGAAGAGGTTATCTTGGGCAAAGGAGGAGGAAAAAAGCAACATGGCGGTACCTTGTAAAGGCTCAGAGAGGGGGCCTGAAACAAGGCTGAAAAGGCCCTGATTGTGAAAGCCATTAAGAATCAAATAAAATATCTAGGTTTTTCTTTAAAAAAAAAAAAGAAGATTGTAGCACGTGTTTAGAGGAAATAAATGGGCTCATGAGATCGAATATGAAAAGTGGAGAGTTTAGGGAAAGGTAATCTGAATTGAGTTTCCTTCCTTTCTGAGGATTTGAACGGAGACCTGAAAAATGAGTTAGGCACCAGCCTCATACGGAGATGGTTAAGAGCACATCAGGCAGTGGTAACAGCAAGTGCAAGGTTTATGAATTGGTTAAGGACTTGGTTAATCAGGGTTAGAAAAGGGACCAGTGAAACTGAAGTATAATGAACAAATGGGGGAATGTAGTAAAGGCGTAGGTAGGACAAAAATAGGATAGAGAAGTAGGCAGCCAAATCATGGAGGACATGGTAGGCATTTGAACTTTCACATACATGCAACAAAAAGCCATTAAAAGGTTCTAAGCAAGGGAACAATAGGATCTATGTTTTAAAATGACCACTGGCTACTATGTAAACAATGGATGGCAGGAATGCAGGAAGCAAAGGAAACAATTTGGAAGCTATTACAGCAGTCTAGATGAGAAAGGATGCTACTTTGGGTTAGGACTTGATGGGGAGAATGGAGTGATGTGGAACAATCAGAGAAATATTTTGGAGGTCAAATAGACTAGAATTTCTGGATTAGATGCAAAGTTTAAGAGGAAGGAAAGAAGCAAGGCTCACCCCATTGTTTTTGAGTTGGGAAACTAGATAGAAGGTGGTACCATTGATTGAGATGGAGAGGACCCAGAATGTAACAGAATTTTTTCCTCCTTATTGGGAGCTGGGTACAGGAATCAAGAAATATGAAGAATTGAAGCTGCAGAGTAGCTATCTACAGGGAGATGTCAACGAGGTGGTTAAGGGGCTCAGGGGAAAAGTCAGGGCCAGAAACAGGTATTTTGAGATTCATCATCATATGGGTAGTGTTTAAATTCATTTAAGGAGGAAAAAGAAGATGTTAAGCTTCGGCCCTAGGCAGCTCACTATTTATAATTGATTTCAGGCCTATCAGCAAAGCTAAGAAACGGTGACCAGTGAACTAGGGAGATAAATCAATGGTGTGCTATGAAGTCAATAATTTATTTTAAAATACCTCAATGTAGACACTGATATGATATTATGTCTCATCTATTGCTTTATTCAGGAGTTTACAGGGAATAGTCGACTCAGCTTTTAACTAGAAAAGTCACACCCCAGGACATCTTTATCTTATGCTGACATGAGAGGCTTTACTAATATTGGAAGTGATGTTTCATTGGTGAATTAGTTTTTTAATTAGCATAAAGGATGTTTATAAATGGATTTACATTATTGAAATTGGTTGTATTTAAGATATGTGAGACACTTCTTAGATTTGTAAGAAACATATAATTTGTAACTGGTACATAGAAGGTACTCAATAATTGTGTGTGTGTGTGTGTTTTATTCATTATTTTGAATCCAAGATTTCTCCAGAATTCCTGATTTGCCTATAATGTTTAAAACTATTCTTTAATGGCTCTATTACTCTGGTATATAAAAAAGTTTATGTGTGTATATATATATATATATGATGTTATTTCCTCCTAGGGGCCTATTACTGAACATTTAAAATGCTGAAGGAAAAGTTTAGTGTTGATTATGGGGGACAAAACTTAAAAAAAATTTAAAAGAGTAAAGTAGGAGAGCAGAAAAAAGAAGAGAAAAGAATGGTTTGAGGAAGAGAGAATAGAGGGCATATAGCTCCTGTGCAGGCAAAACATGAAGTATTTCTGTCAATGGTCATTTTTGGTACAGGGCCACAGAAATGGACTACATAACATAGTTCCCTGGAGATCTTTAGCTGGGGTAAGGAAGATGGTTTGCTGGTATTTAACCACACTAAATATTGTCCCAGGAGAGCTTGTGTTTGAAGTTTGTAAGAGATCCAATCACACTGTGGTTTGCGATTTGAACAAGCTGCCCTAGAATGAGCTCTGAAACTGCCCAAATATTGCAGCCTAATTCATGTCCTGGCTAAAGCACTACAGTCAAAGCCCAGGAAAGTACCCCAAATACCACAGAGTGGGCCCTTCAGATAACACTATTTTACTGGTGGAAAATATAAACACGTTGTTGCCCAAATTTCCACTGTGATCAAGGAAATTTGCTGAGGACACAGAACCAATCTACAGAGAATTGTGAAACTGATGAGAGATTCAGATTACCCACAATTTGCCTTTGAGCCAAAACAAATACAGTATTTAGAAGCTTCCCATAGGTACCTAAGGGAAAGGGGTAATTTTCACTGTGATGCAAATATTTCCTTTAGGAAAAGGGTATCATGGTCCTGATAAGAGAAAACATGTTCCTAGTCTGTGTCTCTGGAGTACATACACGGGATGAGCACACTAATGAGTTATTTTTTAAACCTAAAATAACTCTTCACTCCATACCAACTATCTGTAGGCTTTCTAGTTAAATAAAGTAAGGCAGTTACTTAGCCAGACTCTGTGCCCAAGTATTTTCACTGAATCTCTTAACAAGAATTTCTGTGCAACAGCTTGTTTAAAGAATCATGTTAAACATTTAGGCCATGAAAGTAAAGCTATTGAAAGTATATGGACATCCTATGTACCAATATAAACCTGTGTGCTTCTCTTTGAAATAATTTCTTGCTGCTTTATAGAAATGGTCTAATGGTATATGGATGCAAAGTCACAGGTTCAAAAAAGAAAAAAACACAATTTTGCTTGTTGACATTAGACAAATATTATAGGTTCAGATTAACACAGACAAACCCAAAAGGAAATAAAAAGCAAATGCTCTTTTGAAATATAGACTTCCAGGGGCACCTGGGTGGCTCAGTCGTTAAGCGTCTGCCTTCGGCTCAGGTCATGATCCCGGGGTCCTGGGATCAAGCCCCGCATCAGGCTCCCTGCTCAGCGGGAAGCCTGCTTCTCCCTCTCCCGCTCCCCCTGCTTGTGTTCCTCTCTCGCTGTGTCTTTCTCTCTGTCAAATAAATAAATAAAATCTTTAAAGAAAAAGAAAGAAATACAGATTTCCAGGAAGAAGATTTAGTAAAAATACTTTTAAACAATTTAAAGATTTATAAGATATTATAATTCACACATATATATGCTTTATAACATGGTGAATATTAGGGTTAGTTTTTATGGTATTCTTCCCGGAGGTAGTGAGATGGTCACATTCCTAAAGAGAAATGCAGTCTGTTGCAGTTTTATAAGTTCGTGTGGAATCTTTCTCAAAACTCTTTTTTTTTTGGAGGGTCCTTTTGGGAAGCAGCACAAAGTAGGTGTTAGAAGCACAGACCTTGAAGTCACACTGTCTTCCTATTCCAGGTCTATCACCTGCTCACTGTGTCCTATTGGTCATGACTCAATCTCTCTGTGCCTCCGTGTTTTCTTATCTATACAACAGTAGTTATAATAACATCTAGCTCTTAGAGCTGTTTGGGATTAAGTGAAATCCATCTCCTTAGGAAATTTTATTTTTAGAGCAGATTTATGTTCACAGCAAAATCAAGAGGAGGAAGTTACAGAGATTCCCCATGTAGCCTCTGACCCCACACATGCACAGAGCTCTCCTGTAACAATTGATTAGCCTATATCGACACATCATAATCACTCAAAGTCCATAGTTTACATTGGCATTCACTCTTGATATTGTACATGCTATGGGTTTGGATGCACGTAACATTTATATGTGTGCACCTTTACAGTGTCATGCAGAGTCATTTCACTGTCCTAAAAACCCTCTGTGCTCCATCTAGTCAAACTTCCCTCCCTGTCAATGCCTGGAGAACACTCATATTTTTATTGTGCCATGGTTTTTCCTTTTCCAGAATGTCATATAATTGGAATCATAAAGCATGTAGCCTTTTCAGATTAGCTTTTTTCACTTAGTAATATGTGTTTAAAATTCTTTCATGTCTTGATAGTTAATTTTTTTCAGCTCTATTGAGGTATAATTGACAAAATTGTAGTATATTTAAAGTGTACAACAAGATGATTTGAAAGATGTACACATTGTGAAAGGCTTCCCACAAGTTCATTAAAACATCCATGATCTCACACAATTACTTTTTTATTTTTTTATTTTTTGGTGAGTACACTTAAGTTCTACTTTCTTAGCATAGGTTATATAATACAGTATTTTCAACTATAGTCACCATGTTATACATTAGGTGCTCAGACCTTATTCACCTTATATAAGTTTGTACCATTCTACTCAGTGTTTCTATGAGTTTGATTATTTTTTTTTAAAGAGTCCACATATAAGTGATACTATGCTGTATTTGTCTTTGTCTGGCTTATTTTACTTAGCATAATGTCCTCCAGACTGACCCAAGTTGTCACAAATGTCAGGATTTCCTTCTTTCTCATGGCTGAAAAATATTCCATTGTATATATACCATATTTTCTTGATTCATTCACCTCTTGACAGACACTTACCTTGTTTCTATACCTTGGCAACTGTGAATAATGATGCAATGAATGTGGGATGCAGATATCTTTTCCAGTTAGTGTTTTCATTTCCTTCAGGGAGTACCCAGAAGTGGAACTGCTGGATCACATCTATTTTTAATTTTTTATTCATACTTCATACTATTTTCCATAGTGGCTGCACCAGTTTACATTCCACCAATGATGTACAAGGGTTTCCTTTTTTCCCACCTCCTTGCCAACACTTGGGATTTCCTCTTTTTTTTTTTTTTTTTGACAACATACGTCCTAACAGTGTGAGGTAATACCTCATTGTGGTTTTGATTTGCATTGTTTTGATGATTAGTGATGTTGAGCACCTTTTCATTTTTCTGTTGGCCATCTGTACATCTTTTTCAGAAAAATATCTATTTAGATTCTCTGCCCATTTTTTTAACATTTTTTCCTCTGCCCAGTTTTAAATTGAATATTATTTTTTTGCTATTGATCTGTATGAGTTCTTTATATATTTTGGATATTAACTACTTATCAGATACATGATTTACAAATATTTTCTCCCATTCAGTAGGTTGCCTTTTCATTTTGTTGATAGTTTCCTTTGCCATGCAGAAGTTTTTAGTGTGAGATAGTGCCACTTGGTTATTTTTGCTTTGGCTGCCTTTGCAAATCCAAAAGATCATTGCCAAGACTGATGTCAAGGAACTTACTACCTATGTTTTCCTCTAGGAGTTTTATGGTTTATGCTTTTACATTCAAGTCTTTAATACATTTTGAGTTACTTTTTTACATAGTGTAAGATGGTGGTCTAGTTTCATTCTCTTGCATGTGACTGTCCAGTTTTCCCAGCACCATTTACTGAAGAGATTATTCTTTCCTCACTGTATATTCTTGGTTCCTTTGTCACAAATTAATTGATCATATATGCATGGGTTTGTTTCTGGACTCTCCATTCTGTTCCATTGATCTATATGTCTGTTTTATGTCAATATAATACTGTTTTGATCACTACAGTTTTGTAAAATAATTTGAGATCAGGGAGCAAAATGCCTCTATCTTTGTTCTTCTTTATCAAGATTGTTTTGGCTATTCAGGGTCTTTTGTGGTTCCATACAAATTTTAGGATTGTTTGTTCTATTTCTGTGAAAAATATCATTGGAATTTTGATAGAGACTGCATTGAATCCATAGATTGCTTTGGGTAGTATGGACATTTATTAATTTATTAATTCTTCCAATCTGTGAGCACAGATTATCTTTCTATTTATTTGTGTATTTCTCCATTTCTTTCATCAATATCTTATAGTTTTTAATGTCTTTTACCAAGCTGGTTAATTTGTTTTTAGGTATTTTATTCCTTTTGATGCACCTGTAGATGGGGATTGTTTCCTTAATTTCTCTATCAATAGTTCATTATTAATGTTTAAAGTGCAACTGATTTTTGTATATTGATTTTCTATTTTGCAACTTTACTGAATTCATTTATTAATTCTAACAGTTTTCTGGTGGAGTCTTTAGGGTTTTCCTTATAAAATATGTCATCTGTAAATAGTGACAGTTTTACTTCCTCCTTTCTGATTTGAATGCCTTTCATTTCTTTTTCTTACCTAATTGCTCTGGCAAGGACTTCCAGTTCTATGATGAATAAAATTGGAGAGAGTGGACAGTCTTGCCTTGTTCTTCATCTTAGAGGAAAAGCTTTCATCTTTTCACCATTGAGTATCATGTTAGCTATGGGCTTGTCACATAAAACCTTTATTATGTTGGACTACATTCCTTCTATACTCACTTTGTTGAGAGCTTTTACCTCCTCCCTGTGGATAGCTGGGGAGAATGTCCCCAAGCGCATTTGAAAAACTGATTCTTTGTTTGCTATAGTATTTGAAGACTCATGAGTGCAAGCTCTATACTCTAAGAGCTATGAGGTTTGGGGGCCTGTCCCTCAGGTGGAAGTCATAAAATTTAGGACATTAGATGCGTGGACAAGCTCCTTCTAAGTGAAGCTGGCAACTTTTGTTGTTGTTATTGTTGTTGTTACTGTTGTTGGAGAAAACCAGAAGGAGAAGGTGAGGGAAATGCCCACCAACTCTTTCAGGCTCTGGGGAGATCCTGGTCAGCAAATAGATATGCACTAATTAGAAGCCTGACTGTCAGCAGCAGCTGAGAAAGTATGCTATCAACCCCCTTCCAGGGCTGACTAGTGTGAAATAAAGAACATATTAAACTGTATCTGGCTAAACAGTGCCAGGTGACTGTGACAAAAGCAACAGTAGCTATAGAATAATGGAGGTCCACATTTCTTGCTGATTTTACTGAAAGTTCGATATTTAATTCTTATTAATGCAAATCAACATCAATCCAATGTCACAGTCTTTCTCTCTGCATAATAATATAAAATCACAGTACCTGTAGCCTAAGTTTACACAATACCAATACTTTCACTGAACAGAATTAGAAGAAACTAGAAATTCCAGTTTCTGCCAGTTTCTTGTCAATCAAAGAAAACTGAGAACATTGGTATTTGCTTATCTCATTCAACATGCACTAAAACATCTGAATACATAGAACAGAGAATTGGGGTTGGATTAATCCTTTGTCTAAATATGGACCCAAACAAGTATTTGGGGAAAGATGATTGCTTAGTTTTCTTTGGAATTATAAAATAAAAATGTTTGAGGCATTATATTCATAGATTGTTAACCCATCAATAACATAGGTATTCATATGAACATATCAATATATGCATTCATATAGCATCTTTATTTTACAAAAATTTCCAAGGGGCTAGATATCACATTTTTTCAAATGTTAATATTACAGTTAACATGTATTTAATTTATTTATTTATTTATTTATTTATTTTTTAAAAAGATTTTATTTATTTATTTGACAGAGAGAAACACAGCGAGAGAGGGAACACAAGCAGGGGGAGTGTGAGAGGGAGAAGCAGGCTTCCCGCCAAGCAGGGAGCCCGATGCGGGGCTCGATCCCAGGACCCTGGGATCATGACCTGAGCCGAAGGCAGACGCTTAACGACTGAGCCACCCAGGCACCCCAAGTTAACATATATTTTAAACACACTTACAGATTTCCAAAAATTATGGGACAACTATAATAATTTCAAAATCTTCTTTCAAATGGGTTGATGCAAATTTGTTTCAAAAGTTCATTTGGAAATGTATATAAATGAGAATATCAAAACATTTTTAAAAAGAATGCCTGCCATCTGGATATCTAAATGTATTACAGAATTATAGTAGTTCCCAAAGTATGACATTGCCATATAAATAGACTGATGACTGACAGAATAGAGAAACCAACAAACAGATCTATGCATATTCAGGAATTTGACTACACTAAGAGTTGCATTTCAAATCAGTAAGGTGTAAATGTGTTATTAAATAAATGGCATTGGGAAAATTGAATATTCTTTAAAAAGAATGGGATGTTTGACCCTTACCTCATACCTTATATAAATACATTCCAGATGGATTAAAGAGCTAAAAAAATTTTTTAAAGATTTATTTATTTTAGAGAGAGAGTGAGAGAGACAGAGACAGCAAGCATGAGTGGGGGGAGGGGCAGAGGGAGAGAATCTTCAAGCAGACTCCCCATACAAAGCCTGATACAGGGCTTCATCCCACAACCCATGAGATCATGACCTGAGCCAAAATGCTTAACCGACTGAGCCACCCAGGCATCCCAAGAGCTAAACAATTTTTTTTTTTAAAGACTTTATTTATTTATTTGACAGAGAAAGACACAGCGAGAGAGGGAACACAAACGGGGAGTGGGAGAGGGAGAAGCAGACTCCCTGCCGAGCAGGGAGCCTGATGCGGGACTTGATCCCGGGACTCCAGGATCATGACCTGAGCCGAAGGCAGTCGCTTAACCAACTGAGCCACCCAGGCGCCCGAGCTAAACAATTTTTTAATTGAACAAATATGTTAAAGGAAATATAGAAATTTAATGTTGTAATCTCTAGGGATGAAAAAGGTCTCCCAGGCAACACAAAACCCAGAAGTCAAAGGGAAAATATCGGCATTTTTGCCTAAGTATAAATAACTCTTTATTTAAATAAAGTTACCATATATAAAGACACTGTAAAGTTACACAATAAGCAGCAGTCTAGAAAAAATATTTGCCAAAATATAACAAAATAATTATCACGCATATGTAAAGGTTTCCTACAAATCAAAAAGAAAAAAGATAAACCCTTTATGGAAAGTTTGGCAAATGACAGAATAAAAAAGATGAAAAAAAGAAGAAGAAGAAGGAGAAGAAAAAAAAATTTTGTCAGCATTACTTGTAATCAGGGATAGGCATATCAATATATCTATTCAATTAGAATAAACTTAAAATTGGTGAAAACCTGTATTTATAAGGATATACGTAAGTAATTCTTGTCATGTATTCTTTGTGAAACAGTAAATTGATTAAGCCTTTTTGTAGGGTAATAAGGAAGTATCTTTCAAAATCAAAATAACATATATCCCTTGCTCAAGAATTCCATTTCTAGGAATCTAACCTAAAAAATAACGTTAATAACATGCACACAAACACATTTCTATGAAGACATCATTATTTCCTCAAATCTTTTTGTGTAAATCTAAAAATTTAGATTTCTTCCTAAGCAAGAGGGAAAAATTGATATTGCAGGACAACTGGTAGTTTCTCCCATCGTCTGGCCATTTGTCCACTCAAATACTCACCCATAGCTTCCTTTCGACACATAGAACCTTTTCGAAGAAAGACAATTCCATGTAGAGATGACTGCATGACTGCAGAATCTCTGGGTTATGTGTAATCTTATGGTCTATCAACAGCTAAAATAAGAGGTAGGCTATCTGCTCCCAAACACATCCAATATATCACGGTACAATTGGAACAGGATAAATACAATAAAAGCTCCATTTAAAAAAGAGGAAAATAAAAATCACACAGTCATTGGCCCTTAGCAGTGATAAAATTCTCTGTGATGGCAGACTCTTGGCCTCCTACTATGGCTGTTGTTACTTTTATCTCTTGCTATGGCTATTACTTTAGATTCCCACTAACTGCTTCCATTTTTAGGTTGAAATAGGCTTCTTAACACTTTGAGGAACCACATTACTGCACCCGCAGTCAACCTAGGGTAGACCTAGGCAGAGAGCACCTCCTGAAAGGGATTGTATTTCCTTCCATCTCTGCTTGCAGACTGGCTGGCTTTAGACTGTGTATATGACTTTCCTGTAGAACTTTGTTTAAAGGTGAGAGAAGCAATCAACACTGCTAATATTATTAATTGCCTCTACCATTTTCCTACTTGCTATAGTCATGGTCAGCAAATTGTACCACAGGAAATAATTTTATTACTTTTTATCATCAAATAACAAAATTTATCATCCTTTTTAGACTGCAACATCAGAGTCCTTCCTATCTTCGACTTGATTGCTAAATCAATGCCAAATATATGGTTTCTGTCACACAAAGACTTCAATTTCAGTTTCTAAATTCTTTTGCACTTAATGTTTAGTTACAGATAACAGAAACAACTCTAGCTAGATTTAGAATGGAGAATTAGGCATTTCAAAATCATTGGAAAGACAAAAAAGGCAGTGCTTTTTAGTATTTAGACACAGACTTATGCTGAGTCTCTAGAAATGACTCCCAAAACACCCCCACAGAGTTGTGCTAACAAGCAAGCTTCTATCTCCACCATGATCAGGAAAATCAGGAAACTGTGTTATTACAAAAATGTTCTGAGACCCAGCTTCCAGTGTGTGATGAGGAGGAGCTCCACACACTTCCCATCAACAAAAAATTCTCAGGACACCAGCTGGTTGTCCTATAATTCAACTTAATTCTGACATTATCTACCTGAAGATAGCATCAGATTCCACAGGTTAAGGACTCAGTCTTACAAGGGTGCCCCTTCCCATTTCAGATGCCAATTACGATTTCAGGTTGTCACCTCTGCTTCTGACCTACCAGCTATAGATTAAGGGTTCCAACAACCCCCTCCTAGGACTTCAGACATCAGTCACAAGTTCAGCATGTTACCTGTACATATGACTGCCTGGTAACAAATCAGAGGTTCCTATGACCCCCTTCTTGAGTTCAATTAATTTGCTAGAGCAGTTCACAGAACTCAGAGAAACATTTTGCTTACTACATCACTAGTTCATTTTAAAAGGGTATACTTCAGAAACAGCAAGATGGAAGACATAAATAGGGCAAGAAAAGGGGTGCAGAACTTCTATGTCCTCTTGGAGCGTACCATTCTTCTCAGATCTCCATGTGTTCATCAACCCAGAAGCTCTCTGAACCCTCTCCTTTTTGCTTTTTATGGAGACTTCATTACATGGGCATAATTGATTAAATCATTAGCTGTTGGCAAGATTCAAACTCCAGCCCCTCTCCCCTCTCAGGAGGTCTGGAGGTGGGACTGAAATTTCCAACCCTCTAATCACATGATCTATCTCCTGGCAACCAACCTCAGTCCTTAGGTGCAGTCCAAATGTCACCTTATTAACATAACGAGAGACCTGTTTTTGCTTTCATCAAGAAAAATTCCCAGAGTTTGGGAGCTATAAACCAGGAATTGTGGATGAGACCAAATATGTGTAAGAAATGTATTTTGATCATCTAAATGACCAAATATATATTTCTTATAAATCACAATATTGCACAAGTCCCATGTCCACACTTCTGCCACCACCGCGTCCAGTTCTACAACTGCTCTCACTTAGAAAAGATTCAGGCCAGCAAAGTGATGCCAAGCACCCTGCTTTACAACACTTATGAAGCTAGGTACCATGCATAGGCCAGTAACTACTGTTTCATGAGCTCACCAGCAGAAACGGCAGAAATACCAGACTACCTTTCCAATATACGACTGTGTCTGCTCATTGAAAGTTAAGCCCATCTGGAACCTGAGTTGTTTGTTAAGGGAGTCTGAGAAATGTAGTCTGTAACTCTTCAGCCTCTGTCATTTAGTCAAACATGTTTGGAAGTATCTGAAATGGACTGAAGTGAGTGAATGTGTAATATCTGTCACAGGACCTAAAAGTCCACTGAGGGAAAAGGAGCTAAATGAACTATGGAACATGAATGCTAAGAAATATTAGCATGCTATTAAAAAGAATACAAACAATAAAATAGAAAAACTTATAGTCCTTTTAAGGTTTATTATAAAATCAAGTGTCAGAAAAACTAAGTATACGTATACTTAAAGATACATATTATAGTGTTATATATATGGGGATATATAGTTATATTGTGTATAAACACAACTGAATAAATTTAATTATGTAGAAAAAGACCAAAGTTTGCATAACAAACTGTTTACAATGTTGCCTCGGAAAAGATGGCAGAAGAGGGAAAGAGGTAGCCAGTGACAAATGCACATTTTTCTATCAGTATTTCTCTATTACTTAATTGTAGATATAAAACAATAATTTTTAAATTATAATTTTACAGTTTGTATCTATGCACTGACATGAAGAGATGTCTATAATATATTGTTAAACCAAGAAAAGCATATTGCAAATTATTATATTCAACAAGATCTCATTTGGGGGAAAATCATATCTACTTATATGTGTGTTATATTTCCAGTTATATATACTGAATCTGCACATATTTGTATGTACATATATATGTGTGCATAAATATATATTACATATGTATACATTTCTATGTACATATATACATATATCTACATATATGTGTAAACACACATACATATTTATATACTTAAATGCTTGTATGTACACTGAAAAAAGAATGGAAGTATATACATCATTTAACAGTGGATACCCCTGGGAATTGGGTTGTATTGAATGAAGATAATTTCCATATTTTTCTATCTACACCTTCATGTTATTTGACTTTTATAATAAGCATATATAATAATAATATTTTTGGATTAAGGACCATTATTTTCATAAAATACTGCAAGCTTGTTATTTTAAAAAATAAATAAATAAAGCAACGTGTAAAGGAACAAAAGGAAAAGGAAAAATTAGTTCCAAAATCTACTGCAGGGGTGCTCAGTCGTTAAGTGTCTGCCTTCAGCTCAGGTCATGATCCCAGGGTCCTGGGATCGAGCCCCGCATCGGGCTCCCGGCTCAGCGGGGAGCCTGCTTCTCCCTCTCCCACTCCCCCTGCTTGTGTTCTCTCTCTCGCTGTGTCTCTCTCTGTCAAATAAATAAATAAAATCTTTAAAAACAACAACAAAAAAACACAAAAAAACCCCAGAAAATCTATTGCAACTCTTACTCCCCAGAAATAAGTAACAAAATTTGGTAAATATCATTCCAAACATCTTTATGCCTTTGTCCATATAAGATAACTATACAGATGGATAAGTAGATAGGAAAAATGGAATCTATTTCAGCTAATATTTGGATAATACATTAAATTTCACTTTACTTGATTTAGAGATGAAAATTAAGACTTAAAGTAAAAACCAAAGTAATTTTTATACTTCTCAGGTAATTTTATCCATAAGCATCCTGCTCTAAATAAGCCAATATTGTATTAGAGGTTGTAGCTTGTCCATAAAGACAAGAAAAAGTAATGACTGGCTTAAGGATTGGAAAAGAAAAAATGAAAGTCATTATTCCTAATGTATGATATGATTATCCATATGGGTAACCCATAGATTCTCATCCAAGTAACTAAAAATAATCAAGTTGGGCAAATTGGCTGGATGTAATATCAACATATAAAAGTCAATTAATTGGAAATTTGTTTCTGGCTATAATAAAGAAACATGGACTATAAATACTCTTTATTTAGAGTATTTTCTAATTAGAAATAGTTAGAAAAGTGGACAAATGGAGAAAACGTTGTTTTTAGATATTGAACAACAGGCAGCACTGAACTGTTATCTACGTGAGAAAGGAAGCAAAGAAGATAAGCAATAATCACCCTGGCTTTCTGGCTGGAGGCAATATTCAGACCACGGGTGCAGGTAAGGAGAAAACAAAAAAAGCTTGGCAGTCTCACTTAGTTTAGCAGATGGAGAAGGAAATTCAAGAAAGTTGAGACAGCTGGAAACTGTGTGGCAGAATTTTGTGGAAGAAGATTTTAAGAAAAAGAGTTTCCAAAAGTGTCACTGTGGCTCCTTAGTTCTTGCTATGTACTAGGCTATGCAAGTGTAATGTAAAACTCAATGAAAGGCAAAGGACTATAAGATGAACAATTCTCAGATCTTAGACAAGGCAGCAAAGCATTTGAGCTTTGACCAGCCAGTGTAGAGATTCTTCAGTTATCACCGGGGCACTCAAGAGATCCCACTGGGGTCATACCTTGGTAACAGGATTGAAGTATGCCTAAAATGAAAACTACTCTAGATATGCCATAGAAATGCTTAAAAATAGTAATTAAGTGGATCAACCTAATCTTTAAGTAAGTTAATTGCCTACCAGAACAAAGCACAACACTCCTTAAAGCAAGACATCAAATTATAAATACTCAAAAATTTAACTTAATGTCTACCATACAATAAAAAAAATTACCATACATACAAAGAAGCAGGAAATTATAGCACATAATCAGTAGAAAAATCAATCAATAGAAGCAGACCAAGAAATGACAGGAAAGACAGATTAGAAAACAAGGATATTAAAACACCTATAATAAATATGCTTAATAAGTTCAGAGATTTAAAAACAAAGTAGGATATGATGAAGGGAGAAATAAAAGATACAGAAAATTAATAAAATGACTAGAGATGAAAAGCGAGTTATATGAAATAAAAAATTCAGAGGATGGGATAAAGAGCAAATTAAACTGTGCAGACCTAGCAATAGTATCAACACAGAGAAAGAGGAGGAAAAAATACAAAACCAATAAACAGAGCTTCAGTGACCTCTGGGACAATAGGAAGCAGTCTGTCTGGCCTGCATTTGGAATCTCAGAAGAGAAGCACTAAGTGAATTAAGCAAGATCATAAGACATAAAGTTAGGACAAAGTCAATTTCATTTCTCTATACTAACAATAAATAGTTGGGTGTTAAAGTTTAAAAAATTATTTACAAAGCCATAAAAATGTGGACTACTTCAAAATATATTTAGCAAAAGATGTGCACATATTGCACATTGAAAATTATGAAATATTGCTAACACAGAGATCTAAATAAATGGAGAAGAATGCCATATTCATGAACTGAAAGATTTAACATTGTTAAGATGCCAATTCTCCTCCATTTGGTCTACAGACCAACTCCATTTATATGCAACTGGAGGAAAGACAAATTTTACTCAAAATAAAGAAAGCAGATCAGTGATTACCAAGATCTGGTAGGATGTTTGACTGCTAACGGTCATAGGGATTTTGTTGTGGTTACATGGATATGTGCATTTATCAAAATTTATAGAACTGAACACTTGAAATGGATACATTTTCTTATACAGGTAAATTATACCTCAATAAAGAAGATTTAAAAATAAGTCAATTGCATTTCAATACTCCAGCAAAAATTGGAAACTTAAAAAAAGACATAACAACTAAAACAAAAATTATCTAAGAATAAATCTATCAAAAAGTATGTATCTCTGTGTGTGTACATGTGTGTGCATGCACATGTGTGCATGCGTGTGTGTATGTGTGTTTTCCTCCAGTCTATTAAACTATGCTTGATTGTATTTTCAGTTATTAGTATTAGTATTAGCTATTAGCATTCTGTTTTTTTATGGTCTTTGTACTTGAAAGGGTTTTTATTTCTGTAATTAATTTTTTTTCTCTTCAATCTTTTTCTACAATCATGATAATCTTTTCAAATATTTTCATTATCTTATCACATTTTGGCTACTTTATTCTTTGAGATTCTTTTTACTCAGGTTAATATGTTATTTTAATGTCTTTGAAATTATGGAGAGCAATGGATCTGAACTGTTCTTGTCTCTATTGCTCTGGGTAAATCTTTACATGATATAGATCTTTCACTTTCTTTTAGCTTGTATACATTTCCTGCATTTATTTATAGCATTTATGTTTCGATTGTTTTGTTTTGTTTTGGATTATTTCTCATTTTAAGATATATATATATATTATATTATGTATTTATAACACATTTTATTTATATAATTATATTATGGTATAATAATTATAATATATTAAATAGGGTAGGTGGTAAAGGGAGAATAAAAAGGGGGTAGTTCATGGTTCTGTTTCTGATTTATCATTTTGAAACCATCCCACCAAATGTTTTATCTTCTTTGCCCTGATAGCTCATTTTTCCTTAGTGTTTGATGTTTAAGAGATTTAAATAGCTTAAAACAAAGCCCTAAGTGACAGGATTTTGATGCTAAATTATAGCAATTACTGTACCACCTCCATAATTTACCCCACAGCTTGTCAGGAAATTTCCCTTGTCTAGGGTTATAATTCATAGAAAATGTAAATGAAGAGTAAATATAGTTTCTCTTTCAGCTCTACCTTCTTTGCCATTATGCTGTGTGTAACTGGTTTATATGATACTCCTTACTTGTGTCATGATCTAACCACACCTGAAAATCTAATCACTTTAGTCAACATATTTGGATAGGACTATATTTTTAGGGAAATTAGTTTCCTACTCAAATTCTGAAAAAAAATATATTCTACCTCTCAGTTTTGTCCAGTTGAGTCCAATTTCAATGTAGTTATTGTATTTTATACATTTTAGTATGTAGCTAAATCCATACTAAAATGCATAAAGTAACTTATACATATGTACATTTTTAAGTGTATAACTGCCTCATTCATTGGTGACAACATAAATTTTCCTTCTACCTTTCATTCATTTTTTGTGTGGTTTCTGACAAAAGTAACTGAAATAAAAATGTCTCTGCCAATTTTCATATGGTAATTGAAAAAATTAACCAAATTCATAAAAAGAAAAAAGTATACCAGAAATGAATTTATACATTAAATATACAGAAAGGCAGCAGTTCCTCCAAATAGATTAGTTTCGCTCAGTTGTATCTAACACTGGATTATGCTGCTTAGAAATAAAGTGTTTATTTATACCTACTTTAATCAAAAGTTTCCACAGGGCACCTGGGTGGCTCAGTCAGTTGAATGTCAGACTCTTGATTTGGGCTCAGGTCATGATCTCAGGGTTGTGAGACTGAGCCCCACTTCAGGAGTCTGCTTGTCTCCCTCTCCCTGCTCTCTCTTTCTCTCTCTCTCTCTCAAGTAAATAAAATCTTTTAAAAAACATTTTCCACAAACAGGGTATCCCTTAACAATGGGCAAGAGCAGTGACTAGGTGATCTCCAGGAGGTAACTAGCAGAGACCTAATTGTTCACATGATGGTCAAAACAAATTGATATGGTAATTGATTTGTTGTGGTTACATGGATATGTGCATTTATCACATGCATGTGTTAAAACTTCCATTTTTATTTGAACACACACTGACTCTACTTGTGTCACTTTTATTTCTTCATATGTTGTTAGCTTCAGTGATCCTCAAGAAAAATTTTCATCAATATGTTACAAATAAGTGAACATACCCTTAAAATGATACAGTTAATTTTTAAAGAAAATATTTGCAAATGATCTAATAAGGAGTTAATATCCAAAATGTATTAAGAACCCATATAACTCAACACACACACACACAAAAAAGACAGTCCAATTCAAAAATGGACAGAGGACAAGAATAGATATTTTTCCAAAGAAGACATATTGATAGCTAACAGATACCTGAAAAGATGCTCAGTGTCACTAATTTTCAGGGCTATGAAAATCACAACTATCACCTCATATCTGTCAGAATGGCTAATATCAAAAAGGCAAGAAATGGCAAATACTGGTAAGGATGTGGAGAAAAGGGAACCCTTGTGCACTATGGAAATGCTGCTACTATGGAAAACAGTATGAAGGTGGCTGAAAAAATTAAAAATAGGAATACCATACAATCCAGTAATTCCACTTCTAAATACTCACCCCAAAAACGAAAATGCTAATTCAAAAAGATACGCACTCCTATGTTCACTGCAGCATTATCTGCAATAGCCAAGATATAGAAGCAACCTAATGTCCATCAATAGATGTAAAAGAATGAAATCTTGACATTTGCAACAACACAGGTGGACTTAGACGGTATTTGTTATTTCTGGGAGGGCACTTTGCCTTTGTATATAAAAAAGGTTTTAAGTGGGGGTGCCTGGGTGGCTCAGTTGTTAAGCATCCACCTTCCCCTCAGGTCATGATCCCAGGATTCTGGGATCAAGCCCCGCATTGGGCTCCTTGCTCGGTGGGAAGCCTGCTTCTCCCTGCTTGTGTTCCCTCTCTCGCTGTCTCTCTCTGTCAAATAAATAAATAAAATCTTAAAAAAAAATTTTTTTAAATGGACATTCCAGTTGCTCTAACAACTTTATTTCTAGAAATTTGTTATAAGAAAACCATTATAGTATGTGTAATGATTTAGCTACAAAGAAGTTGCAGAATTATTCAAATTAGCCAAAATTTATGGACATTATTTTGGTCATTCTTTTTCTTTTTTTTCATATTTTCTGCCATGTGTTTATGTTATTTACTTATCATTTTAGAATTTAAAAATTATGTCAGAGAAAAAGGTACTACCATTAACAGACAATTTAACAATTCTATGGGCACTAAAGTCAAGAAGAAAAATGACTAAAAATCATAAAATTTTATGATTATAAAAAGAGTAAAACAGAATTCTGACAACTGTTAAAGAGAATTAAAATAATTTTTAAATGATGCCATTGAAGACCTACATAAGCATTTTGACAACATCTTTCCAACCCCTCCTTTAGCCTCATTGGCCATGCTACCATCATTTTTTTTTTCCTTTGCCTCCAAGTAATTATTTTTCTGTCTAGTTGTTCTATCAATTATTGGCAGTGAAGTATTGACCTCTTCAGCTATTAATATTAAATTGTCTATTGCTCTTTAATTCTGTTAGCTTGGGTTTCATATATTTTTTTTGGCTCTGTTATTAAGCTGCATAGGTTTATAATTGTTATATCTTCCTGGTGAATTGACCTTTATCATTATAAAATATACCTATATCATTATAAAATATACCTATTTTTCTCTTAAAGTCTATTTTGTCTGATATTTGTATGGTCACTTTAGCTTTTGATTGGTTTAATCTATTTGAATTTAATATGTCTCTTACAAGCTCCATATATCTGGATTCTGTTTTTCAATCCAGTCTCATAATCTATGCTTTTAATTTGGATTGTTTATTTCACTTTTAATTAACATAACTATTGATATGGTAGGATTTACACCTGCCATTTTGCTATTTGCTTTCTATATGTCATGTCTTTTTGTTCTTCCATTTCTCCATTAGTCTCTTTTTTGTTAGGTATTTTCTAGTGTACTATTTTATTTCCTTTGTTGTTTCTTAAACCATGTTTTTAAGTTACTTTCTTAATGGTTGTTCTGGGGATTGCAATGTACATCTTAATTTGAAACAATCTAGTTCAGATTAATACTAAGTTAATTCCTATAGAATAGTAAAACTTTGCTCCAGTATAGCTCTGTCTCCCTCCTCTACTTTGTTCTATTGTTTTCACACAAATCACATTTTTATATAAGCCTATCAATACAGTTTTCTAATTATTGTTTAGTGCAATTGTTTTTAAATCATAAGAGAAGAAAAGAGTTAATATTTCCCAGTGTAAATATCTCTACTGATCCTCTTTACTCCTTTGCGTAGATTTGAGTTACTATCTAGTGTGCTTCCTTTTCAGAGTAAAAGGCTCACACAATAGCGTACTAGCAACATTTTTTTTTTCAGTTTTTGCTTATATACGAATGTTCGTTTCTCCCTCAATTTTGAAGAATAGTTTTGTTGGATATAGAAATCTTGGTTGACACTCTTTTCTTTTCAGAATATGTCATCACCCTCTGGTCTCCATGGTTTTGATGAAAAATCAGCTATTAATCTTATTGAGGATTCTTGTATTTGTACTTGAAGTGCTTTCAAGTAGTTCTGTATGTCACGTATGTGTGTGGATGTGGATCTCTTTGAGTTTTTCCTCTTTGTAGTTCATTGAGTTCATTGAGCTTGTTAGATGAGTAGATTAATGTTTTCCATCAATTTTGGAAGTTCTTGGACATTATTTCTTCAAATATTTTTCTGTCCCTTTTTCCAACCCTCTTCTTCTGGGACTCCCACTATGCATAAGTTGGTATATTCATACATGCTCCATAGGTCTCTGAGGTTGTGTTCATTTTCTTCATTTTTCTTTCTGTTCCTTATACTGGATAATCTATTAATTTATCTTCAAGTTCACTAATCCTTTCTTCTAACTTCAAGCTCACTGGTTCTTTCTTTTGCAAGCTTAAATCTATTGCTAATCCCTTCTATTTTTTTTCACTTTAGTTATTTTTTTTCAACTCCAGAATATTTGCCTTTTCTTCCGTAATTTCTATCTCTATTGATTTTCTCAATTTGGTGATATAGAGTTGTTTTACTTTTCTTTAGTTCTATAAACATGATTTCCTTTAGTGCAACATTTGGGTTCCCTCAAAGATAGTTTCTGTTGACTGTTTTTATTTTTCTGTGTATGGGCTATCCTTTCCTGTTTATATGCATGTCTTATAATTTTTGTTGAAAACTGGAACATTTAGATAATGTCATTGATTCTCCTTATTCATGGTAGTCATGCTCTATAGTCATTGCAAACACTGAATTAGTGAATACTGAACTATTGTTCCTAGAAGATATATGTACATATACGTATCTCACATAGATTTTAAACTTAAATCCTGAAAAAAATATATCCTGGTAAACTCTCTCTTTTTTTTTTATTTTACAAAAGAGAAAATGACATTTAGAAATGTTAAGTAACTTGTGTGAGGCTGCCCCACTACTATCTCCATTCTTTTTTTTTTTTTTTTAAGATTTATTTATTTATTTTAGGGAGAGAGAAAGAGAGAGCATGAGCAGGAGGGGAAGAGGGTGAAGGAGAGAGAATTTCAAGCACACTCTACGCTGAGCACAGAGCCCAAAGGGGGATTGATCTCACAACCCTGAGATCATTACCTGAGTCAAAACCAAGAACCAGACACTTAACCGACTGTGCCACCTAGGTGCCCCTGTCTCCATCCTTTGATCATCTATTTATGAAAGCTAAAACAATAAGACTGAGTATCACCTTGTCTGACTTCATCTGGGAATACGTGCATTGGGTGACTTAAATTTTTTGCCATTCCACACATTCACAATCACGTGAATGACTGGGAAAGCACCATGAGTATTGATTTTAATGTTATAAGTAAGTTTTAGCACATAGGTGAATTTACAAATACAAAATCCGTGAATAATAGGAATCAACTGCATATTATAGCAACTCTACAATCAGACCCCCTCCCAATTTTGTTGTTACTATTTTGTTGTTGTTGCTGCTGTCGCTATCTGTTTAGTGACTTTCCAGGACTAATTCCAAACAGTATTCTATTTCCAGAAGTGTGTGGCCCCTGAAATCCTTGCTTTTTATCTATCTATCTATCATCTATCTATATTTCTATCTATCATCTATCTATCTATCATCTATTTTGTTGTGTGTATTTTTAAGCCTGGATTTGTAGGGTTCACCCATGGGTCAGTCAGTAGTTGATCAAGAGATTTCCTTGAGCCAATAAACTTTCCACTTTTTCCAAGGGCTCTGTATCCACGCTGAGGCACCCATGCAAGTTCAGGCAGTTTACATGTCTGCATTAGCCTTCATTGCTGCTTGTACAGGGCCCCAAGGTCAGCCAGATATTAATAAATAATTGGTGATTCCTTTCTGTTTTCCTGGGCATGTGCCCAACTCACATATGTATGTGGATTTCTAGATCCCCAGGAATATGTTGAGACTTTTCAAAACCCTTTTCAAAACACTTTAATTGCACTTGTTTTTGACAATGACCTGAAAATAGGGCTTTCCTACCAAGCTGAACTCCAAGTCAGGCTAAATTTAACAATGTTCTGGAAATGGGACTTTTCCAGAGAGTTACAAGTTTTGTCCAATAATGACAACACTCTGGGGAATGGGGCTGTTTGCAGAGCTCCAAGACAAATCGGTGGCTCTGATGGCTGTGAGGCTGGTAGTTGTCAACAGCTACTGTGCCATGGAAGGTGGGTAAGCATAGGAATATCCTCAAAATAAACTCCAGAGACCCTACTCTTGTTACTAAAGTTCCATAGCTTTTCTTAAACATTTCCTATTTTGTAGTATGCCTATGGTTAATTTCTAGAATTCTGAAATGGTTGATTTTTTTTAAAAGATTTTATTTATTTATTTGACAGAGGGAGAGAGAGCACAAGCAGGGGGAGTGGGAGAGGGAGAGGGAGAAGCAAACTCCCTGTTGAGCAGGGAGCCGGATGTGGAGCTTGATCCCAGGACCCTAGGAACATGACCTGAGCCAAGGCAGACACTTAACCGACTGAGCCATCCAGGTGCCCCTGAAATGGTTGATTTTGATAAATTTTTCTAGTATTTTTTGTTGTTGTTGTTCTTATGGAGGAGATTTACCAAGGTTCTCACTCTGCCATTCTGAAAGTTCCATTTTGGGCAATTCTATTTTTTTTAAAGATTTATTTATTTATTTGAGAGAGAGAGAGAGGAAGAGTGGGAGAAGGGGCAGAGGGAGAGAATCTTCAAGAAGACTCTCCTGCTGAGAGTGGAGCCAGACACAGGGCTTGATCTCACAACCCATGAGATCATGACCTGAGCCAAAACCAAGTCCAATGCTTAACTGACTGAGCCATCCAGGTGCCCCCAGGCAATTATTTTTATTGCTATGCTTGGAAACTAATTTTTGTAGCAGCAGCCTATATCTTTCTTCACCATCATTTTATGCTTACCTTATATACCTTTCCTAGTTAAACTGATAAGCTAATCAATTTTAATATAGTGATTTAGTTTTTCATTTATTCAACAGTTTTTTGAGCATGCACAACACACACAATTCTTTGCTATTTACTGCAGGAGATATTAAAGAAAATTTCAGACACCTACTTCACCCTCAAGGACTTACAGTTAAATTGATTAAAGATAGGCACAATACAGATGAATATACAAACTTGAATTATGTAATAAGTTCCATAAAATAATAAAATACTCAAACAGTTCTAAGGAGTGATAATATACCTACAGGCATTGTGAATGCTTCATGAAGTCATGGCATAAAAATTAATATATTCATGAATGATAATATCCCATTCTAGTTTATAAATGTTTATTTTTAATAGGTCAACTTATCCAAAGTGTTATATGAATGTAGGTATTTTAAGCACTGACACAAATCAATAAAGAGACATTTTGGAGCAAGCAGGTTTTCAATGCCCCTCAAATCTTACTATACCAGTGACATCCTATTCCAACTGTTCTATGGCATAATCATCCTTAGTTATTTTCACTTTTCTTTCAAGGTTACAAACCTGTTTAGTATTTGCCTATGTCTATTATTATTACCCATTTGAAAGTTATAATGAGAAACACACTTTTATTGGAGGACAAGGCTAGTATTCCACATAACTGGAGAAAACTAAAAGCATAAAGTCCTAAATTAACAGCCCAACATTGCAGATATTTACACGATAAGAAAGTGCTAGCTTTTATTTCATCTGAGAGCAAGTTGCTCGTGTCCATATTTGGTACAATAGAAAATGTTGAATGAACGAATGTGGCATCTGTGGAAGCCCAAAGAGAACTAACATCTTCCAAATAAGTGTCTGGGTAAAAATAAACAATCAAAGAACAGATCTGTTCAATTCCACTGTGGGCTCTAAAAATAGTTATACATGAAAATAGAGTCAAGTGTTTTACAAAGGACCTTGGCAATAAGAAGTGCTATTCCAGTGAGGTGTAAGTCCTAGGAATTCAAAGAGTTGAGCACAGCAACTAAATGGCTAAGTTATAAACACAGGGAGAAACATTAGTAATAATGACATGCATGGTGGGAACCCCTGTACAGAGCACCATAAATCAGACTGACTAACGTCAGCAAGACACAAAACAGCAGCCGAAACAAAAGATCTGAAAAACTTGCTGAGAAAAGGTCAGTGGGGAACTGTGAATAACTTAGCAGGAATAATAATGGACAATACCAGCCAGTCTTTCTACATGATCAGAGCATTACAATTTGAAAGTACTCAAATAAAGATGAAATACTAGATGTTAAAATGCATTCTGTGTGTTTACTGGAAGGTGGTTCATGTTAATCCTTTTAAATCTCTGCTCAGTATTAAAGCTTAGAGAATCCTTCATATGGCAGCAAGGAATCATTTTTCAAAAGAAGTGTAATGGAAGGATAATCCTAATATTTGTTGCTTGATTTTTAGTCTTCATTCAGCTCATGTGAAATTGGGACTCATTTTGCAGGTTGATTATAAATCTCAAAATTTAGCCAAAGCATACATGAGTGAGTTCCAAATTATCCATCATGTGAAGTAGGGGAGTGGAGATGTTGAAGCTTCAGCTCTAATAATGATGCTGTCGTTTTCTATAAATGTGCTACTTTCTGGATGCCTTAAGCCATCAAGAATTTCTTACAATAACATACTTATTAGGCAGAATAAATCTGAATACCATACCACAAAAAAGACTACTGCTTGAGACTTTGACTTCTGCATTGTTCCCATGGGGACACTTTGTGTGGAATAAAATGGCTCAGCAGCTCCTGGTCACTTAATGTGGCACAATAGCACTTGAATTAAAAGCCAGGTCTACTGATGCTGATCTGTAATTCTCCTAAGCATGCCAGTGGTAGTGGCTAATTTTATGTATTGTCTTGGCTAGGCCATAGTACTGAGTTTTTTGTTAAACATCGGTCTAGATGGTGCTAGGAAGGTATTTCTTCAATGTGACTAATATTTAAATCAGTAGACTTTGACCAAGGCAGTTTACTCTCCATAATATGGGTGGCCCTCATTTAATCAGTTGAAGGTCTTAAGAGAAAAGACTGAGGTTGTCTGAGGAAGACAGAATTCTGCCTACATACTGCCTTTGGACTGGAGAACACAACATCAACTCTTCTCTCAGTCTCTTCTCTCAGACTAGCTTGCTAGTCTGCATGTAGATTTTGGATTTGCCAACCCCCACAATCACATGAGCCAACTCCTTAAAATAAGTTTTTCTCTCCATCTCTCTCTCTGTCTATATACACACACATCTAACTGATTTTGTTTCTCTGCAGGACATAGATTAATACACCAGGCAAAAGAGGAACCCTCTGACTTCTTTCATGTTTGTCCATCAGCGTGTCTGAATCACCTGTAACAGTAAATGGGTTGACCATCTTTGAGAAATGCTGGACTGTGGTATAGATATATATGCTGAATAGAATTCCTGTAGCTATTGACTTGTAGTACTAGGCTTTTCCTTAACATTGGGGTGAATAATATACCTCGGAACACTTCTGTTTTCCAGTTGTCTAGTAGAAGTGAAAGCAATTTATTATTAGCACAGAATATTGAATTGCAACATAAACCTGCTGGTTTTCTGCATAAAAAAAAAATAATGATAATGATCCTATTCCAAAACCACTACAAAGTGTTTTGATATGTTTTTCTAGTAGGGGTAATGTCTTGAGATATGCTTTATGTCCACATTTTCTTAGTTCCCATTTTTTTAAAGATTTTATTTATTTTTGCGAGAGAGAGAGTGCGAGCGAGCGCATGCTAGTGCACACGCAAGAGGCAGGGTGGGGGGCAGAGAGAGAAGCAGACTCCCTGATGAGCGGGGAGCCTGCTGCGGGGCTCGATCCCAGGACCCTGGGATCATGACCTGAGCCGAAGGCAGATACTTAACCAACTGAGCCACCCAAGCACCCTGTTAATTCCCATTTTTGACCAACAGTAGACAATATAAAAGATATTTACAAATTCAACCCATTTCACCTCAATTCAAAAACATTTGGTGAGGGCCCACTATGTTCAGTGGTAAAGATAAAAAGATGAGTAATAACTTTGCTTTGAAAGAGGTCACTACTTCATTGGGAAGCCAACATATAAACAGGTTTTTGGTTTTTTTTTAAAGAATGAAAATGTCTAAGGCAATGGGTTAAGGGCACTTTTAGTCCACCTTTCTACTTAAAACCCCATCAAAAAAAGAAAGTAAGTAAAAAGAAAATCTTCATTAAGACAAGGAAATTGCCTGAACTCCTAACCTTACATGATGACACACACCTGAACTGAGAGAAGAAAACATGCATATTATTTTAGATATTGAGCCAGAAACAAATCTCCCTCCCCCAATTGTCACATTCTAAGGGACATACACTATAATGTATATTTTTATTAAAATGCTCTGTTAGACTGACTGAAACACATATGTTAAAGGAAAAACCATGGTGTACATGTCATTTCTATTGTTCATGACCTAGCTTCTCTGCCAAGGAGATAACTCAATAGAAAGCAGAACTGAAGAACTTAAAAAAAGATTATTAAGGCCAGGTTGCTACACTTAGCAATCTAAGAAGACATTTGTTCCTCGAGTAAAGGAAATAACTTGATGAGAGCAGTATTTGTAATAAATTTCAAAACCATTCTTCAGCAGGTCCTACCACCATTCAAAGCCCAGTAATATTCAGAAAAGATATCATCAAGGGACTATGCCTGAAAAGCATAAAAAGAAAGGATAGACTGGAAGCTAAAAAGAAAGAGAAAGGGAACATGAACAAAAAGCAACTGAAAAACATAGGAATAGTGGGGCGCCTGGGTGGCTCAGTCGTTAAGCGTCTGCCTTCAGCTCAGGTCCATGATCCCAGGGTCCTGGGATCCAGCCCCGTGTCGGGCTCCCTGCTCAGCGGGAAGCCTGCCTCTCCCACTCCCCCTGCTTGTGTTCCCTCTCTCTCACTGTGTCTCTCTCTGTCAAATAAATAAATAAAATCTTAACAACAACAACAACAAAAAAACATAGGAATAATTAAATCACATAGTTCTACCTAGAATTGTAGAGAATAATTTATCGTTTCTAAAATAAAGAAATTTAAAAAGTTCAAAATAATCATATAAGTGTACAAAAAGTGATCACAAGACCATGAAAAGAAACAAAAAGCATTTTTTATAAGACTTGGGAATTAAAGACAAAAACGTTCTAGAAATAACCACCAAAATGGGATAAATGCAGCTGAAAAAGTCAGAAATATGAGAGTAAGTTACAGAAAATATCACCAAAAGAAATGAAAAACTCTGTACGGGGAATTTCAGAGAAAATAATTTGCAGAGATCTAACATATGCAAGATGATTGTTTCTAAAGAAGAGAAAAGAAATGGTTTGGAAGTCATAAGGACTGTTCACATGGATTTCTGATTCTCTACTCATTCTAGGCACATGGCATGATTGCAATTCTTCGTTTCTTTGATAAGTATGTGGCTAGATTGGACCAAAGAAATGTGAACAATAAAGGCTTTAGGAGTTAGAGTGTAATTTACTACATTTTCTTTTCTCCCCATTTGGTTCAACAATAGAAGGGTGTGTCAAAAAGGAGTCTTAAATACCACCTGGTATCACTTAAGTACGATAGTAAAAAAGAGTCTTAACTTCTCTTAGAAAGTAGAAAAGTGGTTGCCAGGGGTGAGGGGATGGGGGGAAATAAGGAGAGGTGGATGAAAGGGTACAAACGTTCAACTCTAAGATGAGTAAGGTCTGAAGATCTAACAAATAACAAGGTGATTATAGTTGGTAACACTGTATTATGTGACTGAAATTTGCTAAGATGAGTAGAACTCATCAAAAGAAAAAAAAAAGGTATGTGAGGTGATGATATGTTAACTAGATGGTGGGAATCCTTCCACAAAGTATACGTGTATCAAATTACCACGACACACACTTTAAATACATCTTACAATTTTATATGTCAATTATACCTCAATATAGCTGAAAAAAAAAGGAAAAGGAAGAAGGCTTCATTACCTTGGCTTCTTAAGTAACAATAATCATCAGAGCCCTGATGACCCATGTTGTACTTGTATTATTAGCAAGAAATAAACTTCCATGTGTCAAGCCAATAAGATTTTAATTCTGTAGCATAACTTATACAAACTGGTATGGAAAAATCTTTCAAGAAAAACAGGATATTGAAAAGTCTTTGAACAGTTTTAAGCTTTAGAAAGTTCAGAAGCATAAATGATACCAACTTACAAAAAATAGTATTTGAAAGTTTAATTATCTACATTTCCTCTATATTTATTTTTGTTAACCTCACTGATGCATTTAATTTTTGTTATTCTTTCAATGTGTGCCATCTTAAGTCAGAAGTAATCAAAGACTTAAAACTACAAATTTTTTGCTTGAAATTCACAAAACTAAGTATAAAGACATACATGACTTTCAAGTGATGAATTGGCGAGGAGTTATTTGCTTCCCTCACTAGTGAGCTACTTAAAGCAAGACTTTTTTCTTCTTCTTCCTCCCTTTCTGTCTCTTTCTCTCTCTTTCTTCCTTTTTTTCTTTCTACCAAATATGTTCCCTGGCATTATATAGATGTTAAATAAAGTTTTCTTGAACAGAGTTGAATTATTACTTCTTTCAATATTGGCATGTAGATCATTCAGACTGATTTGTTTGACTAAGAATTATGACTGGAACCGTTTGGAATCTACATACCTATGCATGATTAAAAAGATTTCTAGAATATGTCTTGCCAGCCCTTTCTGGCTTGCCAGGTCTCTGCGGATAGGTCTCATGTTATTCTGATGTTCCTCCCTCTGTATGTAAGGAATCTCTTCCTTGTGGTCAATAATTTGGACTCTGTACAAATTTTTGGTTCAACAATAGAAGGGTGTGTCAAAAAGGAGTCTTCAATACCACCTGGTATCACTTAAGTACGATAGTAAAAAAGGAAAGTAAAAAAAAGGAAACCACCTAAGGTGGTTTCCTTCATTCTAAGATTTGCAAGTTTTACTATTACATGCCGAGGAGTTGGTCTGTTTTCCTTGATCTTGGGAGGGGTCCTCTCTGCCTCTAGGACATGAATATTTGTTTCATTCCCCATATTAGGGAAGTTCTCAGCTACGATTTGCTCAAATATATCTTCTAGTCCTCTTTCTCTCTCTCCACCCCTCAGGGATCCCAATAATTCTGACAATGGAACGTTTCATGGCATCACTTATTTCTTTAATTCTGTTTTTATGGATTTTGAGCTGTTTCTCCCAAGCCTCCTCTTTTTCCTTCTTTTCTATCAATTGGACTTCTAGATCACTAATTCGTTGTTCTGCCTTGTTTACCCTAGCTGTTTGAGTAGATTAGATTGGATCTCATTGATAGCATTTTTAAGTTCTGCCAGTTCAGCTTTCATTTCTGCCCTTAGAGACTCTATGTTGCCATTAATCGATTTCTCCATTCTAGCTCTCATCTTCATAACTGTTACCCTGAAGTCCATTTCCGACATCTTGGTTATATCTGTATCCATTTGTAAATCTGTGGCAGAAGTCACAGTCTCTGAGTCTTTCCTATTTTGGGGGTTCCTCCTCCTAGTCATTCTGTTGAGGGGTGATTGAGAGAATGTACAGAGTCCAAATTATTGACCACAACCCAAGCAAGATGCACCTATTTTATAGGTACCTTAGAGTTGTTGGCCTCCAGATTTCCCAGCCTGTCTTTTGGGGGAAGGGCCTGCTGCGCTGTTACTCAGGCAACCCTGTTTGGGCAGAGTTGCCCTGCCCCCTGTGCAGGGGGGGTATGGGCTGAGTGAAAACCAGTTTTTTGGGGCTTTTGTTCTCTGGAAGTTTTCCTTGGTGGCTTTCTGCAACTCTTCCGAGAGTCAGAGTAGATGAGACTTCATCAAGATAAAAAGCTTCTGCACAGCAAAGGAAACAGTCAACAAAACAAAGAGGCAACCCATAGAATGGGAGAAGATTTTTTGCAAATAACACTACAGACAAAGGGCTGATATCCAAGATCTATAAAGAACTTCTCAAACTCAACACCCAAAAAACAAGTAAGTCAAAAAATGGGCAGAAGACATGAACAGACACTTCTCAAAAGAAGACATACAAATGGCTAACAGACACATGAGAAAATGTTCATCATCATTAGCCATCAAGGAAATTCAAATCAAAACCACACTGAGATACCCCCTTACACCAGTTAGAATGGCAAAAATTGACAAAGCAAGAAACAAGTGTTGGAGAGGTTGTGGAGAAAGGGGAAACCTCTTACACTGTTGGTGGGAATGCAAGTTAGTACAGCCACTTTGGAAAACAGGGTGGAGGTGCCTCAAAAAATTAAAAATAGAGCTACCCTATGACCCGGCAATTGCACTACTGGATATTTACCCCTAAGACACAGATGTAGTGAAAAGAAGAGCCATATGCACCCCAATGTTCATAGTAGCAATGTCCGCAATAGCCAAACTGTGGAAAGAGCCAAGATGTCCTTCAACAGATGAATGGATAAAGAAGATGTGGCTCATATATACAATGGAATATTACTCAGCCATCAGAAAGGATGAATACCCACCTTTTACATCAACATGGAAGGGACTGGAGGAGATGATGCTAAGTGAAATAAATCAAGCAGAGAAAGTCAATTATCATATGGTTTCACTTATTTTTGGAACATAAGGAATAGCATGGAGGACATTAGGAGAAGGAAGGGAAAAATAGGGGGGGAATAGGAGGGGGAGATGAACCATGAGAGACTGAGAGTTTTAGAGGGGAGGGGGGTGGGGGGATGGGTTAGCCCAGTGATGGGTATTAAGGAGGACATGTATTGCATGGAGCACTGCGTGCTATACAAAAACAGTCATGGAACACTACATTAAAAACTAATGATGTACTGTATGGGTACTAACATAACAATAAAATAAAATAAAATTTAAAAATAAATAAATAAATAAGATTTCTAGAGTTTCCTTACTTTTGATAGCATGGCTTTTATTTAAATCAACTTAGCTGAATGTATTGTAAGTTAAGTTTGGGATTGAACAATTGTAAAAGAGATGATTGATAGAAGCCATTATATAAGTATGTCAAAGTAATCCTTCATAAATTGATTTAGAAATGACATAACAGCATTTTACAATTAAAATGAAGTTCAAATTGAGACATCTGAAAATGTAACTGACAAGGTTTTACTCTTTCTGTCTTTGAAAGCAAAGTGATCAGTCATGTTCTGGCAAAAGAATTATATGCATGAGACTTACCTTTAAATATTTAAAATATCTCAGTTTAAATCTTTTTTTTAAAATACCATAATTCTTCTCTATTACACACCCAATTCTATCTGGATAATATACGTGGTCCTGAGAAACCTCCAAAGATCTTTCACCTTTATCTTTAATACAGAAGAGAGGTGGTTAGAGGAATTGTTTTAAGGTAAATCATGTAAGTACAAGTGAACTCTGATACTCTTTGGGCTCACACTTTAGTTCCTGTCCCTGACCAAATACCTTATAACACTGTCCTTGATCTCCCCTGTGTCTCATCACTATTATTCACTATCCTTTGCTCTTTTTTTCTCCTCTTGCCCTTTGATTGTAGATAATTTATTGAATTCAATTCTGAGCTCTACTGTTTTGCTCCCCTTGATAATTTCAACTTCTATGACTTAAAATATCATCCCTACACTGAAGATTTCCAATTTAATCTTATAAGCCCTAACAAATTTCCTGAACTCTGTATCTTCATTTTCAATTTCCTGCCAGACATGCCACCTGGAATTCTCTGCAAACTCAGCATATCTAAAACTGATCTTACTATCGCCCTGGGCATTTCTTATCAGATTGTAGAGCAATGGTTCTCAGTTCAAGTTTTGGAGAGGGAACTTGGGGTTGTTAGGAGGTTAAGGTTGAATCAGAATCATGTATGGAGGTTTTCAAAGAAAGCTCTTTCTACACAAAATGTGCCAGAATTTCCTGGGACAGGGAACTGAGGAAGTAGACATAAAGTGAAAAAAGGCCTATGGGTGATTTTGCCCAACCTTAATCCCCCACTACCTCACACTGATAAAGGCTGTATTAGGCTTATGGATATCCAAACTCCTTCTTCCTTCTCCATTCCTTGCAATTGCCACCACCATATGTGACCAAAGGTGAGGAATTTCTTATTTACACCAGAAGAAAAGAGAAAGAACAGGGGCTGGCAAATTCTTTGAAATGGTCCTAATTCTGAAATATCTCCAATATCTGTTTCATATTCTTTACTCCCATTACTTCTACAACTGGCTTTCTTCAGGATTACCTTGACTTCTGCAATGACCTAATAAATGATTTCTCTACCTTTAGTCTTTTTTCCTAATCTCATCCACTCTACATACTGCTACCAGATGTATAAACATAAGTTATGTCTCTGTGTGTATATATATGTAATTGAAGTATTATATATGTTATATTATATACATATATATTTATGCTATTACATATTACATATATTGCATATATATTTATGCTGTATATTATATTATGTTACATATATATTTATGCTATATATTATATATGTAACATATATTATTTGTATATATTGTAACATATACATATATATGTAATATATAATGTACATATTATATATGTAATTCAAGTATAATTTAAATGCAGTAATATTAATCAATATTTGGTGTACACTTGGATGAATTTTAAAACTTCATATAGTCACATAACCACTCAGAACATTTCCATTGCCTGAAAAAGTTTCTCATGCCTCCTTACAGTATATCCCATCTCCCATCCTCCAGTCCCTACACACCACTGATCTAATGTAGTTTTATTTTCTTCTAGATTCAAATAACTGGAAACATACACCATGTAGTTCTTATGTCTGCCTTCTTTTATTGAGTATAGTGCTTTTGAGATTCATCCACATTATTGCATATACCAGTATACTGTTTCTACTTATTGCTTAATAGTTATTTCAAAGTATTCCCATATCACAATTTGTTTATCCACTCACTAGTTGTTGGGCATTTGAATTGTTTCCAATTTTTAGGTAATATGAATCCAAGTATTAATGTGGATTTATGCTTTCATTCTCTTAAATAAATATTAGGAATAGGACTGCTTTCTCCAAAGTGACTATACCATTTTACCTTTCCGCCACCAATGAATGAGCATGCCAGTTGTTCCATACCCTTGCCAACATTTGGTATTAGCTTTTTTTATTTAGCCATTCTAGTTGACCAATGCAGTGGCATTTCACTGGGGTTTTAATTTTCATTTTCTTGATGACTAATAATGTAGAACATTTTTTCTGTGCTTATTTGACATTTATGTGTCTTTCTTTCTGAAATGTTTGTTGACATCTTCATATTTTTCAAATTTTATCTTCTAATTATTAAGCTGTAATAGTTCCTTTTATAATATGGATACAAATGTATTTCAGATATATGTTTTGTATATATTTTCTCCTACCCTTTGACTTACCTTTTCATTTTTTTAAGTGTCTTCTGAAAAGCTAAAGTTTTAATTTTGATAAAGTCCAATAAAACCATGTTTTTCTCCCATGGTTCATTCATTTTGTGGCATATCTAAAAAAAATCTTTGCTTAACCTAAGGTCACAAAGATTTTCTTCTTCTTTTATCCCATAATTTTTATGGTTTTAATTCCTACATTTAATTCTTATAATTCTTTTGGGATAATTTGTGTATATCAAATAAGAGCCAAAGCTCCTATTATTTGCATAGAAATCTCCAATTATCCCAGCACTATTTGTTAAAAAGACTATTCTCTGACTACTGAATTACTCTGGTTCCTTTGCTGAAATCGTGGCTGTGCATTCTATTTCACTGATCTAAAGTTTTATGATAAGCCATAAAATCAGGTATTATAAGTCTTTTAATTTTGGGCTTTTCATCAAAAAACATATTTTCATCAGTCATCTTGGCTATTCTAGATAGTTAGTATTTCTATACAAATTTAAGAATAACCTTGTCAAATTCTATAAAAAAAGCCTCATGAGTTTTCATTGGAGTTATGATCCTATAGACCATATTGGGGAAAATTTGAAATCTTCATACAATTAATCCTTCCAAAAACCCGAATATCTCTCATTTATTTAGATGTTCTTTAATTAATTTCAGCAATGTTTTCTAATTTATAAGATTTGAACATATTTTGTTAAGTGTTCCTAAGTATTTCATATGTTATACTATTTTAACTGGTATTACTTTTTATTTTTTTATTTTTAAAATTTTTAAAGATTTATTTGTTTATTTTAGAGAGGGGGATGCCTGGATGGCTCAGTTGGTTAAGCATCTGCCTTTGGCTCAGGTCATGATCCCAGGGTCCTGGGATCGAGTCCCACATCAGGCTCCTTCTGCCCCTCCTCCCACTCATTTACTCAATCTCTCTCAAATAAATAAATAAAATCTTTAGAGAGAGGGTGTGTGAGTGGGGGGAGGGGCAGAGGGAGAGAGAGAATCCTCAAGCAGACTCCTCGCTGAGCACTGAGCCCAATGCAGGGCTCAGTCCCAGGACCCGGAGTCATGACCTGAGCCAAAATCAAGAGTTGGATGCTCAACTGAATGAGAAACCCAGGTACACAAGGTATTGTTTTTTAAATGTCATTTTCTAGTTATGCCTCTAGTTATACCTATTTATATAAACAGAAATACAATTGATTTTGCATATTGACTGTGCAATCTTGTTAAATTCATTTATAAATTTTTGTTGCTTTTCTGTAGAATCCTTAGGATTTTCTGTGCCTTCAACAAATAAAGACAGTTTTATTCCTCTATTCCTATTTATATGCTTTTATTTGTTTTATTTTGGTTTTGCCTTATTCCCCTGGCTAGATCTTCCAGTACAACGTATAAAAGAAGTGGAAAGAGGGGACATATTTAGCTCTTTCCAAATCTAGGGGAAAATATTCAGTGTTTCAATATTAAATATCATGCTAGTTGTAGGTTTCCCATAGACTTCCTTTGTCATATTGAGGAATTTCTATTCGATTCCTGGTTTACTGCGAGTTTTCAATCAGGAAATTATATGAAATTTTGTCAAATGCTTTTTCTGTATCTATAGGGATGAGTATATCATTTTTTTCTTCATAGTCTGTTAGTAGGTGAACTCCATTGAATAGTTTTCAAATGTTTGAACCAACATTGCATTCCTCAGATAAATCCCACTTGGTCATGTTGTATTTTTTCTTTATGTATTGCTGGATTGTGTTCTTTTGCTAAATATTAAGGGTTATAGTTCAACTCATTTGATCTACTACTTCTTCTTGCTCAATTGCTTGCATTGTTTCTGACAATGCTATGTCTTATTTTTGTTCCTCTGTATGTAACTTTTTTTTTTGGCTACTTTTAAGATTTGATGATTGGTATTATTATGCACTTTGATGTAGTTTTCTTCATGTTTCTTTTGTTTGTGATTTGTTGAATTTCTTTGAAACTGTGGGTTAATAGTTTTCATCAAATTTATAAAATTTGGGCCATTATTTTTTCAAACATTTTTCTCTCCTTCCTTCTTTCTTCTATCCTTCAGGGATTCTAAATATATGTCGATTAGGTTGCCTGAAGTTGTCTCATGATTCCCTGATGCTTTATTCATATCTAATATATAAAAACATATTTAATGTCTTTTCATGCTGTCACAATGACAAATATTACATTGTTCATTTTGGAGAAAAAAACAAGATTGAAAAGGTTGACTTTCTTCAAGTTTGTTATTCAGGAAATATTTTTATTTTTTATTTTTTTATATTTTATTAATTTATTTGAAAGAGAGAGAGAGCAAGCACAAGCAAGGAGAGCAGCAGGCAGAGGGAGAGGGAGAAGCAGTCTCCACGCTGAGCAAGGAGCCTGATGCGGGACTCAATCCCAGGACCCTGGGATCATGACCTGAGCCGAAGGCAGACGCTTAACCAACTGAACCACCCAGGTGCCCCTCAGCAAATATTTTTAATCATCTATATGTTGGACACTGGGGATACAGAAGTAAATATGACATACCCCCTGATTTTTTAAAACTTTTTATTATAAAGAATTATATACATATATAAAGAAATATATACAAAATCAGACAAAAAAGGATAATAAACGCCCTCATATCCATCACTTTGCTTTAGTAATTATTAACTCGTGACCAGTATTCTTTCATCTGTGTCTTCACACAATCTCCTATTATATATTTACATTTTATTTTGAAATTATAAACTCACAGGAAGTTACAAAGATAGTACAGAGAATCCATGTACACTTTACCCAGTTTTCCATAACGGTTACCTCTCATATAACCATAGTACGATATCAAAATCATTGACATTGATACAATGTGTGTATGGAGTTTTGTTTCTTTGTTGTACTCACATATTAGAATCATTTAACTACCATTTTGATCAAAATACAGAACTGTTTGATGAAAGATCTCACTTGTGTTACTCCTTTATTATCATACTCATCCTCTTCCTCCCCACCATCCTAACTCCTAGAAATCACTGGTTTAAATATCATCTCTATTATTTTGTCATTTCAAGAATGTTATACGTAGAATCATAAAGTATGTTATTTTTGAAATTGGATTTTATCATTTAGTGTAATGTCCTTAAGATCCTCCAAGGTGTTGCATATATCAAGAATTTGTTCCTTGTAATAAGTAGTATTCCACAGTATGAATATACTACAGTTTATTTAGTCATTTGTTAATTGTAGGACATTTTGACTATTTCCAGTGTTAGGATATTATAAATAAAGCCACTATTAACAACTGTGTACATGTTTTTGTATGAACATAAGTTAAATTCTCTGGATAAAATGCTCAGCAGTCTGATTGCTGAGCCATATCATTAGGTTATGTTTTTTTATTTATTTATTTTATTTTTTAAAAAAGATTTATTTATTTATTTTAGAGAGAGAGAGCATGAGCAGGAGGGGCAGAGGGAGAGTGAGAGAGAACCTCAAGCAGACTCCATGCTGAGCACAGAGCCCAACATGGAGCTCTGTCTCATGAATCTGAGATCATGACCTGAGTCAAAACCAAGAGTCAGATGCTCAACCAACTCTGCCACCTAGGCACCCCATGTTTAGTTTTTTTTAAAACAGAAACTAATTTAAATAGACTAATTTCCAAGTGACTGTACCATTTTGTATTACCATCATCAATGTATGAAAGATTCAGTTTCTCTGCCCTCATCAGAATTTGGTATTGTCACTATTTTTAATTTTAGTTGTTTTGATAAATGTATAGTGTTATCTTATTTTGTCTTAATTTGTATTTCTATTATGACTAGTGATGGTGAACATTTTTTGTGTGCTTACTTGCCAACTATACATCCTTTTTTGGCAAAATGTCTCTACATATTTTTTGCCCATTTTCTAAGTGGACTGCTTGGTTTTAAGTTGTAAAGTTTTGAGAATTCTTTATACATTCTAGAGATGAGTCCTTTGTCAGATATGCTGTTTATAAATATATTATCCCAATCTGTAGCTTGTTTTCTCATCTTCTTCACATGGTCTTTCGCAGTATAAAAGTCTAATTTTTGACAAAGTTCAATTTATATATTTTTTCTTTTATATATATCATGATTTTTGGTGTCACATGTAACAACACTTTATCAAACTTTAGGTTCTAGAGATTTTCTATGTTTTCTATTTTTTAAAGTCTTATAGTTTTACATTTTGTGAACTAATGACTTATTTTGAGTTCATTTTTTACATACAGTGTAAGGTTTAGTTTAAGGCTCTGTTTTGCCTGTAGCTATCCAATTGCTCCTGTGCCATTTGTTGAAAAAGCTATCCTTCCTTCATTGTATTGTCTTTGTACCTTTGTCAAAAATAAGTTGGCTGTACTTGTGTTGTCTATTTCTGGGTTTGTTATTCTGTTCTACTGATTTGTTTCTATCCATCATGCAGTACCACACAGCTTTGATTATTGTAGTTGTATAATTAAACTTGAAATCAGAAAAAGTGCATCTTCCCATTTCCTTTTTCTTTTTCAAAATTGACTTAGCTACTCTAGTTCCTTTTTCTTTCCATATTACTTTTAGAATAATCTTGTCTAGACTTATTAAAAAAAAAACTCACTGAGATTTTGATAAGAATTGCATTAAATGGCAATTGGAGAGATCTGACATCTTTATTACATTGAGTCTTCCAATCCATGAACATGGTATGTCTCCCTGTTTAATTTGATATCTTTGATTTCTATCATTAACGCTTTTTTTATTTTGTACTTTTCTTCAGCATACAAGTCCTATATATGTCATGCCACGTTTACATTCAGGTATTTTTTTCTTTCTTTTTCCTTTATTTATCTATTTTTTTTTTTTGAGAAACTGTAAATGGTATTATATTTTTATTTTCATTTTCTTCATGTTCCCTGCTAGTATATAGAAACACAATTGATTTCTGTATGTTGATATTGCATCCTGCAGTCTTACTGAACTCATTCATTAATTTTTGAAGGTTTTAATTTTTTTTTTTAAGATTTTTGTTTATTTATTTGACAGAGAGAGACACAGCGAGAGAGGGAACACAAGCAGGGGGAGTGGGAGAGGGAGAAGCAGGCCTCCCGCCGAGCAGGGAGCCTGATGCGGGGCTCAATCCCAGGACCCCGGGATTATGACCTGAGCTGAAGGCAGACACTTAAAGACTGAGACACCCAGGCACCCCTTGAGGTTTTAATTTTTCATGTAGAAGTATACCAATTCTTTTTACTGGCTTATGGCACTGGATAGAATTTTTAGTACATGTTCTTTAAAAAGTTAAAGAAGTCCCCCCTCTATTATGGGTTGAATTGTGTTTTCCCAATTGTTGAAGTCCTAGCCCTCATACCTCAGAACAGGATTTTATTGGAAAGAGGTTAACTGTAGAGGTAACTAGTTAAGATGAGATCATAATGGAGTAGGGTGGGCCCCTAATCCAATATTACCAGTGTTCTTATCACAAGGGGAAATTTGGAGCAGACACATAGGGAGAATTCTATGTAAAGATGAGGGCAGATATCAGGTGATGCTTCTACATGCCACGGAATGCCAAAGATAGCTAGAAAACCACCAGAAAGTAGAGAAGAAGTATGGAACAGATTCTTCCTCACAGCCCTCAGAAGGAACCACCCAGCTGACCTTGATCTTGAATGTCTAATATCCAGAACTGTTAGACAATATGTTTCTGTTGTTTGAACGATTCAGGTTTTGGTATTTTGTTATGGTAACTAGCAAACTAATATACCTGCTATTCCTGGTCTTCTGAGAAGTTTTTGTGTTGTTTGGTTTCATTTTGCCATGAATGTATGTTGAATTTCATCAAATGCTTTTTCTGAATCAATTCATATGGCCATGTGATTTTTTTTCTCTGGCCTGTTGATATAGTGGATTACAGTGATTCATTTCTTAATGTTGAAGTAGCCTTGTTGCTGAAATAAATCCTATTGGTCATGTTGTATAACTTTTTAGTGTATATTGTTAGATTCAGTTTATTAATATTTTGTTGGGGATTATTTTTTAGTCTATATTCATAATGAATATCAATCACTGGTTTTGTTTGTTTGTTTTTGTTTTGGACTCTTTTTTTGTTTTGTTTTGTTATCAGAATAATCTTGGAAATAACTATGAGATGACCTTCATTGTCTTTTTGGAATCAGGGTATTTCAAATGGAATTCAGTATACCCAAGTATATCAAGTATACCCAATCAAGTTACAAAGTTTTGATTAAATATGGTGGAATGACCATAACTCCTGTATTTTTTCTTTTTTCTTTTTTTTTAAGATTTTATTTATTTATTTGAGAGAGAGAGAATGAGAGACAGAGAGCATGAGAGGGAAGAGGGCAGAGGGAGAAGCAGACCCCCTGCTGAGCAGGGAGCCCGATGGGGGACTCGGATCCCGGGACTCCAGGATCATGACCTGAACCGAAGGTAGTCGCTTAACCAACTGAGCCACCCAGGCGCCCATCCTGTATTTTTTCTTAAAACCATACTAAAATGATCATAAATGGATTTCAAAAATGGTACAAGTCAACAAGGACGATGTACACAAGAAAAAGGTAATAACTAAATTTTAGAAGCTGAAAATGAATAAGTTATGATTGATCTAATAGACTAGAGAAAGCTGAAGCTTATCCAGAAGGGTGTGAACCTCTGAGGTAAGCTAATTACAATGCAGAAATCCAGCAAATCTTGGGAGCTGGAAACACCAATTATACTGAATTGGGTTAGGGCACAAGTGGGTCTGAAAACTAGGAGATTGCTCAAAAGGTTATATAAATAGTACTTCAAAAAAAATAGTAGCTCAAATCCCAGATCCACTCCCATACTATTCTGTCAGGAAATTACTCCCAGCAGAGGATTAAAGTTTATTTTCTAGAGAAGTTGAAAATGGGGGATACCATATACAGATGAAGGCAGGAAATCACTATAAATATAAGCAAGAAAGTAAAAGTCTACATATAAATAGTAGGCCCACTTGACTCATTTATTTATAAATGAGTGGCTAGTAACCAGTCTCTCTGGGCAGGCCACTGTAGGATTCCTCTCTGGAAAATTGACCAACTTAGGAAAGGAATCTGCAGATATTGATAGTCTTCAAAATGGTTCTCCAAAGAAGCAATTCAGCCAGATCACTCTACAGTGAAACACAGAAGTGGAGAAGCCTACTTTAATACATTAAATATCCAATCAGCTTTTTGGGCTCTCTTAAAGATGAGTAAGAAGCCAACAATCACCAAACATGAGAGAAAATCCTTTAACATGAAAGGCAGAGATCAAAATAAATAATAAAATAGTTGAAACAGAGACAATGAAAGAAACACGAGAAAAGTTTCTGTAAAAATTATAAAGAGAAATGAAATTGCATTATGTAAGAATAAAAGGCAAAAAGATTCAGAGAACAAAGTTAGCCTTGGAAATTAAAAAGATAAAGGAGCAGAAATAAATTTATAGGAGAATTTGGAACACAAATTTGAAAATAAAAAATTTTTAGATAAAATAAAGAGCTAGACCATAGGAAGTAACAGATAAGTCTGATTTTCCTTATAAACCTTATATAACTGTTTCACTTTTAAAAGTATGTAACAGGTTTTTAAAAATTAAAAGTGTAAGAACCAGGCTGGAAATTGGGCATTAACCCAAACAGATTTGCAACTTCTTAAAAAACTGGACTCCTTCCTGAAAGAGAAGAGGGTATATAGCAGGCAGAGTTAACTGACTAAGGGCTATTACCTTGACCCACCTGCAGAGAGGAGTCTATCTAGACTGTTCTGGTAAGGCTGGTTTTCAAGTGTGCATTGAATCTTTTATTTGAGGCTATATGCTATTAGGAACTAGAGATATAGCAGGAAACAATAGGGCAGAAAATAGGCAGGAAGATTTCAAATTGTGGTTATAAAATGCCAATAAAATATAAGAGGACTGGCATACTGCTGAGATGGGCTAAGTCACCACAATTATAGAAGGTTTTCAGCATCTAGGATTCGTAATTCTACATGGTCTCAAAGTTGTCAGTGTATGAATTTTGGTAGCAGAAGGATATTTAATAACATGGAGAAAAAGTCAATTAAAGATGTCCATATTTGCATTAAAATTTAAGTGACATTTTTAGGGACCCATAGGACAAGATGCTATGGAGCATAGCCTAAGAAATTAGCCATAATTAGTGCTGGTTACTGCCAAAGCAATTGACAACAAAGCCTTAATGAGTAGTCTTAGGTGTTTTTTTTTTTCAAGATTAACTGATGATTAACTTGGCAAATATCTCATACTGTGACTTTTTTTTTTTAAAGATTTTTATTTATTTATTTGAGAGAGAAATAGAGAGCATGAGGGAGAGGCAGAGGAAGAAGCAGACTCTTTGCTGAGCAGGGTGCCTGATGCGGGACTTGATCCCAGGACCCTGAGATCATGACCTGAGCTGAAGGCAGCTGCTTAATCGACTGAGCCACCCAGATACCCTAGTGGTCTTAGTTGATACTGAATTACATACTTGTCCCATCCCTTTCTCCCTAAAATTACACACTCATTCATTCAACAAACATTTATTAACCACCAGTAGTTATTAGGTACTGTGCTACGTACCAGAGCTGCAAAGAAAATGACCAGATACAGTCTTTGCCTTCATGGAGTTTATAATTCAATGAGGAAGTTTATAAGGGTGATAAGCACTTCCAAGAAAGGTCATGGTCATCAGACGGGGGTGACTACGGTAAGAGTGACTTAATCCACTCATAACTCAGAGAACACTTCTTTTAAAAAGTGAGATTTGAAGGGAGAACTAATGGGTAATAAATAGAGGGGTGGGTGTCAAAGTGTTTTAGGCAGAGAAACAGTATGTGCAAAGGCCTTGGGACAGAATAAAGTATGGTGCCTTCAAGGAAGTGAAAGGACATCTATGACCATCAAGAGGTGAGAGAGAAAAGGGAACCTGTTGCAGACTGAATGGCAGGTAGAAGTTGGGTTCTACAGAACTAAGAGATATATTGTAGATTAGGAGCTTTATCCCAAAAGTAATGGGAAGATGTTGAAGAGTTTGAAGCAGAATCTGATGAGTTTTGAGTTCTTGAAATATTTCTCTGACTTCTTTGTGATGAACTAATTGGAGGAAAGAAAAAGTAAATTCAAGAAAGCCAGTTGGGAACTTCTGCAGTTTGCTAAAATTTTTTTTGTTGTTGTTGAATTTTCTATTCCTTATGTTTGGTATAAACATACTAAATATGTATGGTTTCCTTAGGTGGTCAAGAAACCCAAATCACTGAACTCTGAAATCATACTCGGAAACCAACAAATAATAGGTTAGGGACAGGGGTGTGTGTGTGTGTGTGTGTGTGTGTGTGTGTGTGGTGAGGAGAGGTCAAGAAGGGCAGGAAGAATGAAAACTGGTTCACTCCATCTTTTATTTCTCTTGCTATGTGTCCTCCCGACCTCAAGGATCTCTTGCTTAAGGTACCAGGCTTGTCAGCTGTGATGTTTTGTATAAAGCACTGAGTGAGTTATCACAGAGCAGCATAACTTCCTTCATGAACTATCAACTATCTCTTTTATAATTTTATTATTTTAAGCTGAAACATGAATATGTAAACTGGGGTCAAAAGGTCTCTGTTTTGACAAGAAAATGGATCTGGAAAGTTAAGGGCATGCCCTCATTTTCACTGATATAAACCATTTGCCTAATTTTAAGTGTGTACTGTCAATCAAATGAGTTTGGGAAGTGAAAAAGTTTCAAGTAAGATCTGAAATTCCTCTATCAGAAAACTCTACTTTTTTTTGAGCCTGATCTGCTTAGAATATATTGGAGAGAGGTTTATATAGTTATATAAACAGAAAATTCAATCTATGGCAATTTGGTGTCTATTATATTCAATCAGTCTCTGACAGATTGTTCAATCACTGCTTCTTCATTCATTTACACAAGTAGTTATGGAGTGGCACTGCAGTGAGAGATCTTTGCTCTCAAGTGGTTCTTCTAGGTTGAGTGATATAAATTGGCAATGATAACATAAACGGCAATTACAGTAGGTAAATATGGCTCAGAAGCTAATGGGACACAAATAAAGGCATTTAGTTCAGACTTGGAAGTTGTCTTGGAGGATTGAAGAAAAGTATTCCTCTGGGTGCATAGAATTCTACCAGTCACTGCAGGGGAGAAGAATATTCTAAAGCAGAGGAAAGAGCATAAGCACACCCCAAGAACAGAGAGGGCATGGCCCATTTGAAGGATTAAGAGTAGTTCCAGGTAGGAGATTGTGAGGGTGGAGGGAATAACAGGAGCTGAGGCTAGAGGGGTAAGTAGGGGCCAGATCATGATGGGAGCCATGGTAAGGAATTTGGGGTCTTATTACTCTGTGAGCAAAGGAGAGAGCCATACAAAGTCTTAAACAGATTATTATAGTCAGATTTGCACTTTGGATGCACATCACTCTGGTTACAAGGCAAAGGATTCAAGCAAATCAGTTGGGAGATGGTTAAAGTAATCTAAGCAAGAGATAGTGGTATACCTTACATTGAGGCAGCAAGAATGAGGAGATTAGATGAAATAAGCAAAAATTTAAGAGTAAATTAATAAGACTAGATGATTTATTTGGATGGGGGAGGTGAGCTAAGGATGAGGAAAGAGTCAAAGATCATGCCCAAGTTTCTGGTTAGAAAATTGGGTGAATAGAAATGGGAGTGTTGAGTGTGTGGTGCCAGGAGAACATCTGAAATGAGATCTCTAATAGAAAATTACATTTATTCAGTGGGGATGGGTGAGTAGGTGGGAGGGGAGTATTTTATCATAAGAAATTCTTTTATTTGTGAATGATATAAAACCTCACTCAAGCAATCAAGGAAATGTATTGGTTCATGTTATGGAAAAATCCAGATGTATACTTAAGGCTTCAGACCCATCTGGATCCAGAGACTTAACTGAATTTGTCAGGATTTGGTTTTTATGTGCTTTTCACAGTAATGGCCTCATTTTTCTGACCCCCAGCAATACTGTGCTTATATCATTTTCACTGCCAGCAATCTCAGCAGACAGAACATAATTATTCCATCATGGCTTCAACATAAGTCCTAGCAGAGAATCTCTTTGGCTCTATTTGACCTGATTTGGGTCATGTGGCTATCTCTAATTCAACCTCTGTGGCCAGATGGAAGGGATAAAAATGTCTACTGCAGTGATGTAATGCACACATTTATAAGATGAACATGGGAAAACTGAGAAAAATGGCCAGGCAGGTGATAGGAAATTAAGGCACTAGGAAACAAATGAGTATATTCAAGAGGGAGGAAATGGTCAGCTGTGTTAATGACGGTGTTCAGTCAACTGAGAAAAGAATTTCAAATATTTATTTGATTTTGCAACAAAATGATGATTTATAACCTAGGCAAAGAAGTTTCATTGTGTAGTAGGTCAGAGGAGAAAATGGAGTGTTACAAATGAAAAATTGGTAAAGTGGTAGAGGCTGGGAGTATAGACAACTCTTTTGGCCGTGAAGAAGTAAGCAGCCAGATGGTAGTTGAGTTCACAACTGCAGCTGCATTATTCTGGGAGCAAGGAAGCAAACACTGACAGAGTCAAAATAAATGGTAGCTGGACTGCCACCACCCCTGTCAGCCCCTCCTGGCTCTGTTTCTGCATTCTTGCAATGCAAGCCTGCTGGCTCATTTTGAGGCAGAGGAGAATGACACTCACCATCCTGACAATAACAACAACAAAAGATAAGAGTTGATGACAGAAACAATGACCCTATTGATTTCTGACTTAGCAGGGCAGAAAGACTGTGAGACAGTTTAAGAATGAAAGAATGGAAAAATATATATATGACAAAGTAATGACTTACAAGGGTGGTTTTTTTTTTTAGATTTTTTTTTTTAATCAGGGAGAGAAAGAGTGAGAGAGAGCATGAGCAGGGGAAGCGGCAGGCAGAAGGAGAAGCAGACCCCCGCTGAGCAGGGAACTCGATATGGGCCTGGGATCATGACCTAAGCCAAAGGCAGACGCTTAACTGCCTGAGCCACCCAGGCGTCCCTTTACAAAGGTTTTTAATGAAGCATATTCATTTCTAATTAATGAGCAACCATCTTTAAATTTTTACAAACTGTGTTTAGGTCAGAATATAATATTCATGTGTCAAAATTGTATGGTAGTTATTAGATGGGCTTTGGAATTTAGGTTCAACACTGGCTCTAACACTTTTTATTTGTGATTCTTGGAAAAATTATCAAAGCTCTCTATATCTTGACTTTCTCATTGGTAAAGGGTGGTGGCTAATAATAATAATACCCACTACATACACATGTTCTGAAGATTGTTACATAATGTAAGAAAAGCACTTATCACCATGCCAATCACATACGATATATTCAATCATGTTTCCTACTACCGCTGTGGTTATTACATCTTTCTTTTATTTAACCCCTCTCCATTGTGCATTAACTAATTAGTATATCTAAATGGTAAGTTTTGTTTAACAATACATCATAATGCGCTGGGTTAAAAAAAGTATAGTGAAGTTTTTCTCAATTTGTGGCATGCAAACTACACTTTTATATTTACACTCCAATATATTATTTGGGCATTATTAATTAGGAACAACAAAATGCAAAAGAGAAAAACCAAGATGTCTGTTTACTTTGTCCAATCAGATAGCATTGATTTTATTAACTTAAAACTCAATTTCTACAAAGTTATAGCATTTACTAGCATTCACTCATTTTTAGTTCTTTCACTAAATATAAATCCATGGTGTCCTTGAATCATGTCCCAGTGAATTCTAGATTTGCACTGGAGCTTGGTCTCAATTTAGTAAATCTCTTCAACATCTTACTTTGGTTAAAAAATGGCAACCAAAATATTGGCACTTTAGTATAACAATGAGGTTCGTTTTCCCACTCACACTATAATTTTCTCCTAATCTCTATCAAAAAATTATTGATGATTCTAGGGCTGCCTGGGTGGCTCAGTCAAGCCTCACACTCTTGATTTTGGCTCAGGTCATGATCTTGTGAGATCAAGCCTCATGTGGGGCTCCATGCTCAGAGTGGAATCTGCTTGAGATTCTCTCTCTCCCTCTCCCTCTGCCCCTTCCCCCCGCTCAAGCATGTGCTATAAATAAATAAAATAAATAAATAAAATCTTTAAAATAAAAAATATTGATGATTCTAAACTAAATTAAAGTGCTGACTACTAATAACAGATTTACAGCATAGCAGCATCTCAAATGGGAATTAGTTTTACGGTCAGTACTTAAAGTAAAAATGAAATAAAATAAATAATGCCCTTGAAAATGACCTTCAAGTACAACATTCATTAAATCCAATACAATTTTTCCTCCAGTCTCAGAATAGAGCTGTTTCTTGGTTAAGCAACAATTGAAAGCATTTAGGGACGATGTCTCAGAAAAAAGTATTTACTGCATGCTTAAAAATGAAGATTACACTTACTGCATGCAGCAAGATGCTTATATTCAGGTAGTTGAGAACAGAGGTAACTGTGAACAGTAGAGTTGTATCTTCCATTTCATGTTCACTCAGAGCCGTAAAAACATCCCGTGGGCAGTGGATAAAACCAGCCTATCTCTCTCTCTCTGCCCTCTGAACATGTATAATTGAATTTATGTAAGTTACATAAGCATACCATGATACTTCATTATAATATTTATTAGATGATGACAGTATACAGGATCCTTTAAAATCTATGAACAGTCTTTTCATAAACACATATGAGAGTTAGGCTTAATTTTAACTAACAAGTTTTTTAACCCATTACTTGAAACAAACAAAAAATACTAACAATTTGCTATTTTACTATTGCCCAAAGTATGTTAGGAGTGTAACAATAACAAAAAATAAATTATAGGGCCAAAATATTCAGGCTAGTTATTTGCTGGGCCCTCCCAGTAGAGCTGTGATGCATAAGAATCTGGAAACATCTGCGTCTTTCTGATATGGGGATAGAAGTTCTTGGGAAAGCGGGTATTATGCAATTGTATGACCATATTGAGTGCACTAATTGGTGCTACATATGCTGAAATTAAATTATCTTGGCAATTGTGATAGAAGTATTTTCTGCAAAGCAGAATTCCCCTACCAATACAGTTTTAGAAGATATCCTAGCATATATTTTACATATCGCACCGGTAATTTTTTTTCTTTTTTGCCAGGAGCAATTTTACTTAACCTATACAAATATACTACAGATGAATAAATGATGTGTTGGGCTCTACAGATCAATAATTAAAATTGAAAAAAGCTTTTTTTTTTCCTTCCTGAGGATGGACTCACTGTATGATCACATATGGATAGACTCACTGGCTTCTATGTAAAAAAAAAATAATAATAATAACAATGGAGTATTATGTATATAGGTAAACCGAGAAATACATTCTTTTTTTCCTAGGCCTATACAGTCTTGTGTTACCTTCATAGATCCACTTTTTTTTTTTTTTTGCTATTATTTTAAATATTTAACATGCTGTTGTTAGAAAAATTTGTTTGAGGGAAATGCGCAAACTAAGATAAAAAAAAACAAAAAAAGAGAAGGAAAAGAAGGAAAGAAGAAGAAAGGAAGGAAGGGAGAAAGAAGCAATTAAAGTATACTAATTTACTTAAGAAAGTTGTAATAAATTGACAGTAGATTAAAGTCACATGGTTAAATTTAAAAAAACTACAAAATTTAAAAAAACACAAATTAATTCTAAAATAATAACAAGCACCCATTTTTGTCTGTGTGTGCATTCAGAAACATTAACACTTATTTTTTTTTTAAAGATTTTATTTATTTTTTGACAGAGAGAGAGAGACAGCGAGAGAGGGAACACAAGCAGGGGGAGTGGGAGAAGGAGAAGCAGACTTCCCGCGGAGCAGGGAGCCCGATGCAGGGCTCGATCCCAGGACCCTGGGATCATGACCCGAGCTGAAGGCAGACGCTTAACGACTGAGCCACCCAGGTGCCCCAACATTAACACTTATTAAACACAGTAATATTTTGAGGACCTCAGAGTTCAGTTTATTTTAATTTGTAAAATATATAGCTCCTTTACAGTGATGTCTGGGGTGTAAGAAATCAGTGTTGGATTGTGAAAAGCCCTCAATTCAGAGTGCTATTAGTAATTTAAGTAAGTCTTAAATGACAAGTACATACATTACTTCATGCATTTCTAATTCTGATGTTAAGGCTGAATTGTGATGGATCAGGTTTTAATTGGGCATTTTGTACATAAAGCACTAAAATCTTTTTCAAGTAAATAAGTGGCACCAAAAAATCTTACTCTCAAGGGAGTTTTAAAATTATACCCAACACTTAATACAAAAAGGCATACTCTGGACTAGCCCCTTCCTGAAAGGAAGGAAGGAAGGAAGGAAGGAAGGAAGGAAGGAAGGAAGGAAGGAAGGAAGGAAGGAA
>NW_023270739.1:27483114-27539521 GCF_011800145.1 Mirounga leonina
GAAGGAAGGAAGGAAGGAAGGAAGGAAGGAAGGAAGGAAGGAAGGAAAGAAGGAAGAATGAAGGAAGGAGGGAAGGGAGGAAGGAGGGGGGAGGGAGGGAAGGAAAGAAGGAAGAGGGAAGGAAAGAAGAAAGAGGGATGGACCAAAGGAAGGAAGGAAGGAAGGGAGGGAGGAAGGAATTAATTTAGGGGTATCTTTAAGAAGTACTTTTCCCTGGGAACTTTACTAAAAGTTCTGAAAAACCAAATAAAATACATTCATATAATGTCAGTGACATTATATTTCTTATCCACCTTCAAATAAAGTTGTAATCACTGAGAAATAACCAAATATTTACTTGAATAATAATTTATTTAAATATTGCTTGTGCATGTATTTTCTCATTCGATTTTTTTAAAAAATTTAAGCTAATATTACTTTAACCATCCTCAACCCCAATTATATAGATGAAACTGTGTTTGAGAAAGTTAAGTAACCCACTAAAGATTATACCAGTTTGGGGAGTGTGTTGAGGGAGAGGCAGGTGTCTGATTACAAAGCTCTTTACCATGTACGACACCCAAACCTTGCTGTTTTTAAAAGTAGATCATCTCTAGGATTGGTTTCTGGAAGTCTAGATTCCATACTAATATGTCAGGTTTTCAAACCAGATTTCATGGGTTGGTTGGAGGTGGGAAGACAAGAGAAGATGAAGTTCTTAGGTTCTTTTGTGCTGCACTGCTTCTAGTGTTAGCCACAACAGAGAGAAACAATGAAGTAACAAATAAAAGAAACTATTCCTGGGCCATGATTTTAAATTGCACACTAGGGGCACCTGGGTGGCTCAGTCAGTTGGGCATCTGCCTTCGGCTCAGGTCATGGTCCCAGGGTCCTGGGATCAAGCCCCTATCAGGCTCCCTGCTCAGCGGGGAGCCTGCTTCTCCCTCTCCCACTGTAGTTCCCCCTGCTTGTGCTCTCTTGCTCTGTCAAATAAATAAATAAAATCTTTAAAATAAATAAATAAATTGCATACTAGTTGGAAGAAGCAAATGTTTTCTCTCTTTTCCCAAGTTCTTTAGTCTTTTCTCTCTTCTTTCACTAGCTTATTCCTACAAGAGGAGAGGGGAAGAGGATGAGTGGGGGATGAGGAGGAAAGATACCCATTGGTGAGAGTACAAACAGGGATCACAGGGCTCCCTTACTCAGATTCCACTTGGCTTTTTGGGATCTGCCTATCCTCAGGCCTCTCTCATTCTGTTCCAATTCTGTTCACCAGGTCAAAGGTTTTTGCCCTAAAAAGGCAGGCTGGGATCTTCCTTATTGTCAGTTTGGTTATAGTGATGTTCTGAAAATCTATAGGTGGCTTCTAGATCTGATTGGAGAGAGGACGTAGCAGAGGCTCATTTTAACCCACCAGCTTGCATTGTGTTTGTCAGTCTAACATTATAGGGCTGCTCATTTATCTCCGGTTCCCGGTTCAAAATTCAGAAGGGTTGACTAGACATCTCCAGAATCCCAAAATACTCATTTTATTGTCACTGTTGCTACTAAGAAAGCAGAATATTCAGTGTTCCAAAGAGAATATATTAATAAAGTTTGATCCTTTGAAAGACTCTAATATAATTTTAAGAAAGTAAAAAGTATGTTATGTTTTTTAAATTTTTTTCCAGTGACTGCAATAACTAAAATGGGAAGATTTCCAAACCTTGCTTTTGGGAACATATAAATCAAAAGCAGTAATAAAAAATCAGATAATTTTGTAAGTTTCACAGCCTGACAGTATTGCTTTAAAAACTGGAAATCTTTGACACATTATGGTTTTTAAGAATATGCTTTCACATGTCTAATTGCTAGCTGATAGAAAGACATGATTCTGACTGGAATCCAAAGTTTCCATCTGTCTAGCTGATTGCTTCAATGTGAGTTTGCTAATAATGAATTTTATTTTAAAAAATGAACAAATTCATTAACATATGAAAATGTACTTTTCCTTTTTTCTGAAGATTGTAGTGTGGTTATACCTGCAAATCACCTAATCCCAGATTCCTCAGCCTAGATCATTTTCCTTGGTCGGGCACTCTTACAGCATCCTCTGCTTTTATCACAGAATTGTTATTGCAGAAGCAGGTAGGAAGCTATTGGTATAATCACGGTTGATGGACATCCCTCAGTAGATTGTAGGCTCTATGAGTAAAGAGATCACACTGGTTTTGTTCATCATATTTCTGTCATCCAGTGCAGAGTCCAATATATATGATGAGTAAACTTCAATCAACAGATCACATTTATAATGCAGATGTGGATATTAGAATCAACTATATTTAAGCCAAACATTAATTTGAGAAATTTGCAAGATTGGAGAATTTAATCATTTATGTTTAAAGTAATTACTGTTAGGTAAGATCTTACTATTGTCATTTTGTTCATTGTTTTCTGACTGTTGTAGATTCTTTCTTCTCTGCTTCCTCTTTTGTTGTCTCTGTGATTTAATGATTTTTTGTAGAGGTATGCTTTGACTCCTATATCATAACCTTTTGTGAACCTACTACAGGTTTTTCTTTTGTGTTTACCATGAGGATTACATGGTAAGCGTGGTGTAGCCCTTTTGGGGTTCAACCTATTTGGGAATCCATTAATCTGGATGCCTGCTTCTCTCCCCAACTTTGCAAAGTTTTCATCTATTTCTTTAAATAGATTTTCTGCCCCTTTCTCTTTCTTGTCTCCTTCCAGGATTCCCATAATGCATACATTGTTTCTTTTGATGGCAGACCATTAAAAGAAGGTAGGCTTTCTTTATTTTTTTTCTCCATTCTTGTTTTTTCTCCTAACTGGGTCATTTCAAATGATCTGTCTTTGAATTCATTGATTTTCTCCTACTTTGTCAAGTTGGCTGTTGAAGCTCTCTACTGAATTCTTCAGTTCAGTCACTGTATTCTTCAGCTTTAGAATTTTTGCCTAGTTTTTATTTATTTTTTAATGGTTTGTCTTTATTTCTTTGTTGAACTTCTCATTTGCCTCATGCATTGTTTTCCTAATACTGTTTCTTATCTGTGTGTTCTTTTAGTACCCTCAACTTCTTTAAGAAGGTTATTCTGAATTCTTTGTCAGACAGTTCATAGATTTCCATTTCTTTAGAGTCAGGTATTGGAGCTTTATTAGTTCCCTTTGATAGTGCCATGTTTACCTGATCCTTTGTGACCCTTGTATCCTTGCATTGGTATCTGCACTTTTGAGTATAGAATCTTCTCTACTAGAATTTATGGATTTATTGGCAAAGAAAGACCTTAGCCAGTAAGCTTAGATTAGAGTAAGCTTGATGAATCAGCTGGTAGTGTCTGTAAGAAAGCAGGGTTTGCTATTGGGTAAGGCAAGGCCACTGCCCATGCTCTGAGGTCAGACGGAGTAAGGCAAGGCCACCACCCATGCTCTGAGGTCAGACAGAGGGTACCATAGCTGGATTCTGCAGTCAGGCAGGATTGCTATTTGGACTCCCTGATTGAGTGGGGTCACACATTATGCTCCATGAGTGCATGGGGTCACTGTCTGGGTTCCCTGTCTGGATGAGGATGCCAGCTCTATTCAGCAATTGGGCTGAATTGTACTATAGGCTGGACTCTGAGGCTGCTCAGGATCATTTTTCGGGCTCCCTGGTTATCTGGGGCCAGAGGGTATGCTTAACAGTTGGGAAGAGCTGCTGGCTTGTCTCCCTAATCATAAAGGCCATAGGATGTGCTCTGCTACTGCTAGGTATCTGTAACCACACTTCCCAGAGGGGCTATGTTCAGCAGTTAGGCTGGAATGCAAATTTGCTTCCCCACCTGGGAAGACACTGTTGGTAGGCATATAAATTGATATAGCTGCTATGGAAAACAGAATTGAGGTTCCTCAAAAATTTTACAATAGAACAATCATTTGATCCAGCAATCCCATTTCTAGGTATATATCAACCAAGAAACAAATAAACAACAAAAAAATAAGATCACTATCTTGAAGAGATATATCTACACCTCCATGTTCACTGAATTATTTACAAAAGACAAGACACAGAAACAACCAAAGTGCCTGTCAATAGATGACTGGATAGAGAAAATGTGATACACACACACTCACACAATGGAATATTATTTATCCATGAGAAAGAAGGAAATTCTGTCATTTGTGACAAAATGGATGAACCTCAAGGGCATTATACTAAGTAAAATAAGTCAGAAAAAGATAAATACTGTATGATTTCACTTACATGTGGAATCTAAAAAGAAATTGAAATCATAGAAATAATAGATTAGTGGCTGCTGGGGGTGGAGGGTATGTGGAGAAAATGGATGATGGTAGTCAAAGGGTACAAACTTCCAGTTATAAGATGAATAAGTTCTGGGGATCTAACCTACAATGTGGTAACTATAATTAACAATATTATATCATTTATTGAAAGTTGCTAATAGTTCCTACCACAAAAAAAGGTAACTATGAGGTGACAGATGTGTTAACTAACCTTATTATGGCAATCATATATCAAATTATCACATTCTATACCTTAAACTTACACAATATTATATGTCAGTTATATTTCATAAAGCTGGGGAAAATTTGCAAGAATTTAAAACATTGCTACTCATCTCACTAACTTTTACTTTTTTATTTTGGAAACTATGTTTTCTTTTCATAGATGTAGGTTAATTATGCTAACCAGAGAAAACTGAAGTAAACAGCACATAGCCTGCAACATAGTAAGTGCTCAATAAAGTATTTATTAGTATTGTTGTTAATAAAATTATTACTGTATGCCCATTCTTGGCACAAATGTAAAAACCTACTACCCAAAGTTATTTCAAAAGTTATGCATTACAGCCCCTCTATTTCATGCTATGCCCCATCCCCAGAAAGTTATTTGAGATTCCTCCAGAATATCAAATCCATTTGACTTTCTTACCTTTGCATATGGCATCTGCTCTGCCAGAAAGGCTCTTCTGTTCCTGGTCATTGGCACACTCAGTTCAACTTCAAGGCTTCCATGTCAGAGTTGATCTCTGTCTCATGAAACTTTGAACATAATACTTTTAGTGCATTTTACTTCAGGTTTTGTATTATTTATTTTTACCCCTTCCAAGCCTCTAAAGCAGTGTCTGGCATATAATAGGCACCCAAAAAATGCTTATTGTGAGAATGTGTAAATGAAACTGAGTAGGTTGTTTTCTTTTAACATAATATGGATTTTTTTCATGTAGTTCTTTAAATTTGTTTCAATTTTATTTTTCAGAATGGTGGGGCTTTATTTACTAAAAATGATTGCAGATATTGTTAGGTATACCTGTCCTATCTCCTGCCAAATTTCTCAGGTGAAAATATGCACTATCTTTGTGTTTTCCAACATTTGCTGCTAGGACTGGCTTTCTCAAACACACAAAAAAATAATTAGAGATACTTTTCTCACAGATTACCCAGGGATGAGGGCACTCTCTGGGTCCATTAACAGAAAGCACAAACTAGTAAAGATCCTTAGTAAGTGCTGGCTTTTGTATAGTATGGTAGAGAGGGGAAGAAATTAGAAATATTTGAATGTTACATGTGGTATATTTCTTTCTTAGCAGTGATAAATTCCTTAATCCCAATTCAGTTTTATTGAGTCCTTTCTAGGTATGAACATTTGACATGTTGAAAGTTACAAAGTTGCTAAGTGTTAAAACAGGAGCCTTAGAATAAGGTTTATTTGCCAAGCTTACTATGATGGATGCCTTAATTCTCTGCGTGGCGTCGTAACCTCCAGTTGAAATTGATATTGGAGTGGAGCTAAGGTACTAAGTAAACAATGTTGACAGTCCACAGTACTATTACCAACTGTCTTGCTTTATCTAGAACCGAAAGATTTCCTGGGAATGGGACTGTCAGTAATAAAACTGGGGAGGTACTGGGCAATTTGGGAAGGGTTGGTCTCTTTACCTGGTCTGTTTATGTCACACTTAGCTTCAGCAACCAGGAGTGCACTATTTTATTCATCCTAACACCAGCTGTGTTCTATTATTGAAATAAAGTAAATGAGAAGTTGTTGTTATGAGCTGGGCATTTATTAACAATATCTACATTTATTTATACTTTGGTTCTGGATAGATGGTATAGCACAAGGCTTAGTAGTGACCTTGATTTTGAAGCCAAGTGCCTGGGTCCAAATCCCAGCTCTACCGTTTATTTGCTGGTTATCATTGGGAAATTTTTTTAACCTCTCTGTGCCTCAGTTCCCTCATGTGTAAAGTTTCTAATTCTAGATCCTATGTCATTGGCTTGTTATTAAGGATGAAATTGATAATATGTGCAAATTTCTTAAAATAGTGATTTTTATTGTTATGTTATCATAACTATTGTTCCCACTATTAATTTGTAATTCTTTTTTTTAAAGATTTTATTTATTTATTTGGTAGAGAGAGAGAGAGAGCACAAGCAGGGGGAGTGGTAGAGGGAAAGGGAGAAGCAGGCTTTGAGCAGGGAGCCTGATGCGGCCCTTGATCCCAGGACCCTGGGATCATGACCCAAGCTAAAGGCAGACACTTAACTTACTGAGCTATCCAGGTGCCCCTAGATGTGTAATTCTTTAGTTTCCTTATCTGTAAAATGGAGGTAGTGTCTCATATGGCTAATGTGAGGATTAAGAGGGAAGAAGGAATACTGAAAAACAGCACAAAGACTAGCAAAAAAAAATGTCTACTCTCAAGATTTTACTCAGTGTCATTATTACTATCATTGTCAAAAGTGTTTTATTATTATCATTAATTTGCCTTATTCTAGTTCCAAATGTGAAAAACAGCACTCATGGTTATAAGCAGATGCTTTGGATTCTTGGAAAGCTTTCAATTATCTAATTTAATGTTTCCTGTGATATTTCTTCATATTATGGCTCCAGCACCCAAGAAACTATCTCATAAGGACAACTTCTGCAGATGATAATACAATTGGGACAAGTTACTTAGCTTTCTCTAGGATGATTTGCCATCAACAGGGAACAGGCATATGGACCAGTGGCAGTGACAATGGACTGCTACTTTATCTTCAGTGTGTAGTTGTCAGGGTCCTGGAGAAATTTTACACAATTGATTGTCTCGGGCAGATGACTCCTATTTTTGCCACCTTTCCCAAAGTTCTTAGTTCTTACAGTTCAGGGACTGCACTTCTCAAAAACCTCAAAGGACAGATTAGATTAAAACTGCACATACATAAAATGTTTCTTGGGAGAGGAAATGAAAAACTGGAAACCATTTTTTAAAGCACACATTTTTGACTAATAACAAATGCAGGTGCCATGTTTGAGTTGAGGAAGAAAGAAAGGGAGGGATGGGGCGCCTCGGTGGCTCAGTTCATTAAGCATCTGCCTTTGGCTCAGGTCATGATCTCAGGGTCCTGGAATCGAGCCCCGCATTGGGCTCCTTGCTCAGCGGGGAGTCTGCTTGTCCCTCTCCCTCTCCCTCTGCCCTCCCCCTCACTCGTGCTCTCTCTCTCTTTCTTTCTCTCCTCTCTCTCAAATAAATAAATAAAGTCTTTAAGAAATTAAAAAAAAAAAGAAAGAAAGAAAAGGAGGGAAGAGGAGATGGAAATTGTAAACCAATTGGTAGAGCTTAGCTAAACCTTTGAGTCTCCCAGAAATGCATTAGTAAGCATACATTCCAAGCCTGTAATGTGACTATAAATTCTTTATGTCTCCATATGGCATTCCATGTTATAGGCTTTGTAGCTCAGGGAAAAAACAAACAAACAAACAAACAAACAAAACAACCAAAAGGTTGGTTTAGGTATTTAGGTCATAACACCAGGGATTACATAAATACAAATCAACCTTAGAACATCTGATATTATCAGACCTATGAACAAGGTAACCGTATCCAGCCTTTAAAGTCTCTGAAAAGGTGTGGTATTGAGTAAGAAATGTCTGTCCTCGCATGAACTCATTGTACAGTAGAAGGATTTAAAAGTAGCTCTATTTGTAAGAAAATGTGCAAATTCACCAAAGAGAGATATCAGATACTTTCAGGTGGCCTAAGCCCTAGCTCTTACAAATATATTTGGATGCTCAGTTCACTGACATCCTATGGTTGGATTTGGAAGGCTTTTGCACAAAACCAAAGGAGTGAAGCCAATATGTGCAAAAAGATCAGTTTTACTCCATTTCTGTAATTCAGCCCTGTTCAGAGTGACAAAAAAAGAACCCTGAAAGGTTTAGGCTTCCAGTTAAAGAGAGGGTTTTAAGCCCAGCTGTCCCATAGCTTGTGATAAGATAGGAAAGAGTCATGGCGAGCATAGGCAGCGTGCCAAATGAAAACCAATATGCACAAGTGGAAGGGACACTAAGCAAACAATAATGGATAGGCACACTTTTATATAGGGATAGCATCAGTCTTTCCTAATGCTATGGAAGATAAAGATTTTCAAGATTTTAGAAGGTAGGTAGATCCATTGTCTTACTGAAAAGTGAATGTGCTTTAGGAATTCCTGGAAGTGTTTTTATGAATGTAATTTTATGAATAAAAGATGATTTCTGGAATTCATTATGAGTTCAGAGTCACTAGTTTTCAGGGTGTGTTCAGGAAGTCATAGTAAAATGAGTACATACACCAACCAAGTAAATAGAAAACATGGATTTCTCCTTCTGGTAAGTAGGGAGTATTTTCTATGAGAAAAGCTACTTTTAGCCCTTTTAGCTTACATGGAAATCATGAGGAGGGGTAGAGTAGTGGTGTGCAGCACCTTATCCTTTACATCGCTTTCCAGCATACATGCACTTACTTTTTCTCTTAGTTTCTTTCAAGCCTTATAATGTTGATACATTACATAACTTATATGATTTTACAATAGCTCAACCTGACCTACATGACAGGACCATTTCTGAAGGACTTTTTCTTGCTATTATTCACTAGGTTTGGCTGCTTGTCGTATTTTTCTAAGATCCTCAGACAAGCCTTTTTTTTTTTTTTTTTTTTTTAGTAGTATGATAGGCCATGTTTAAAGGGAATGAATAGGATGTGAAAATCTGGCAAACAGGACCATCATCATCAAATATTTATTTATTTACATATATATTTAAAAGATTTACTTATTTATTTTAGAGAGAGAGGGAGAGAGCAGGGGTGAGGGGCAGAGGGAGAGGGAGAGAGTCTCAAGCAGACTCCCCGCTAACTGTGGAGCCCGAGACAGGGCTTGATCTCATGACTCTGAGATCATGACCTGAACTGAAATCAAGAGTCAGACACTTAACCAACTGAGCCACCCAAGTGCCCAATCAAATAATATTTATAAATCATTTCATGTGTTTTGGGAATGCATTCAATATCTACTGTTCAGTAATCGATTGATATTTAGTATGTCCTTACTATATTCTTAGGCATTGCTAGTAGCTAATCATATGTCTCTCTTTAAATTACTAAGAATTTATTATCATAATAACTGTAATAGTCATTTGACAAAAACTTGTGCATTTTGTATATTTAAAAAAAAAATTTCTTCTATGAGCAGTGTATTATGCCAAATGTTTTATGCACATCATTTCTAATCCTTCTCAAAATCTCTTCAGAGTAGGAATTATTACCCTCTTTTTAAAACTGAGACATTGAGGCCCATAGGACTCTGAGCGACATACCTCAAGCTACAGATCTAATAGTCGGGGGGGGGGGGCTTCCAAACCTAGATTTTTTGAAGTCACAGCTCACCTCCTTTTATTAGACCACATGTTTAGGAGTTGTCAGACCTTATTGAAAAGTCTTCATAGTAAGGGAAACGTAACTTGAAATTTCACTGACTAATCTAGTGCTCTCCATGATTTATTAATTCAATATAATTTTACTTGGCCTTTCATTAAATTAAGATCTTAGTCATTGATTTTAGGCAATGAATCAGCAAGACTATGGGCTGGACAAAGAATGAAACTAAAAAAAGCCACAGGAAGGAAGATGATCCAGCAATAAAAATCTATGGGCAAGTGAAAAGGAAATCCTATAGGCAGATGATCATTGTGACTCTAGAATTTGAAAATTCTCCTGAGTTGGGAAATTCTCTAAGGAGAAATCAAATGTTCACAAGGCGACCCAGATTTTTTCTTCCTTCTACTCTCTTTCCCTCCCTTTTTTCCTCCTTTCCTTCCTTTCACATTGATTAATTATTGATATGCAAGGTTCTATGTTAGATGATAGAACTACAATGATGAATCCTGAAAGACATACATGTAAGGAGATAATTATAAATATAGTCAATTCTTTACCAGGTGCTAAGAAAGCAGAAAGAACAGTTGAAATTGCCAAGGTAGAGAATTAAGTAAAGAGAATTGAGCAAATTAAATATATAAATATATAATTCATAGACATACCTATATATCTATATCTGTTTATAGACATCTCCAAAATTTTAATTATATATGTTATACATATGCATACACACACACACACACACACACACACACACACACATATATATATATAAAACAAGGCTATACATACACAGTATTTGCATTAGGAAAGAAAGCTTCTTGAGAGCATGGACCATGTATTATATTTAACTTTTTAAAAATCATCCATTGAATTTATCTTATTCTTGATAGCTGATCCTCAATAAATACCTAAATTATTCTCTCTGGTGAATGCTTAAACTGATAACTTCTTATTTCCTTCAGTTTCATTTTATCTATGAGTTTTAAACTTTTAATTTATATTAAAATTCTACTCAAGACCTCTACTAACAATAGTACTTATATAACGTCTATTGCTTCACAATTTTCAAAGTATTGTCACATAATCATCTCATTTTTTAATTTCTTAAGCAGTCTGGGTTCTCATTTTTCAGATAAATAGACAGAGGTCATAGAAGGCTTTGTGACTTCCTTGTGGTCATTCAGCTGGAAAAGGGCCATCTAAATCCTGGGCTTCGAAGCGCAGAGCCTATTACATTATATTGACTCTATGAGAAAATATTTAAGGTGAGACCTCACATTTCATAAGCCTAAAGAAAAAAAAAAAAAACCCTTTCCTTTCACACAACATTGTAAGTAGCAGTGTGGGCTTTGTAGTCAGACCTGGAGCCACTATTTACCAATATAAGTCTTTGGTGGAGTTAAAATTAAACTTTCTGAATTTTAGAATCTCCATATTTCAAAAAGTAAATAATAACTACCTCAGAAGATCTGTTGTACAGATGGTATGAGGTTACATGAGGGGCTGGCCCACACTAAGCACCCCAAAATGGAAGGCATTATTATTATCAGAGAAATAATCCACATGCACTAAGGCAAATCAAGGAAGGACAAGTTTTGTACATTTAATCTGTTCAAGGAAACATCAAGGGAAAGATGGAAATTAAGTTGGCTTTTAGAGGAAGATTATCTTTAGGTTGGCTAAAAAGAGAATTCCAGACAACCCCAGAGGGACAGAACAAGTAAAGACAGGAAAAACAATAGTGAAAATGGAGGTGAATAGGATGACTATTTTGACCAGAGAATACTTATGTTGGGGAATTAAGGAAATAAGGCAAAGTAGAGAAATGAAATCAGTTTAGGGGGCCTGGATTCCATGTTGAGTAAAGTCTTCTACTAACTTTTGAAGCAAGGGATAACATATTAGAAGTGATGTTTTTGGGAAAGAGTTCTAAATCTTAGCATATGTTGGGCAAAGAGCTCAAAACAGAAACCAAGGCATAAGTTACTGCAATCGCTAGAACAGATACAAAATGGTCGGCTTAGCCTAGTGGGAAGCAGACAAAATATTTCTTGGTGTGTCCCCTCAGATGTCCTACAGGAACTTCAAAATCAACCGTCCCACAACTGCTTCAGATATGACATTTATCCTTTGTTATCTCTTCTTTCTGACCAACCACTTTGTCACCCAAATCAAGGAATTATCCTTAACCTTATATTATCCATTAAGTCAGCTATTCAGCCAGACAATCCTGTCAGTTCTTCTTGGTAAATATCCTCTCTTCCAACTTCATGGCCACTGCAAATATTCACTGAGCATCTATTCTGAAGTAGGCACTGGGATACAGGGGCAGACATGTGGGTTACAGTCTAGCACAAAAGACCAACATTGAGCAGATACCCTGGGTATGATCACTGATACAGAGAAGTGTAATGTCCTATGGTTATGTATCACAGGGCTGTGAATCCTACCTGAAGGGTCAATGAAAGCTTATCTGTAGAAGTAAAATTAAAATGAAAACCTAAAGGATGAGAAGGAACTAAGTAATCAAATAGAAGCAAAAAGAAAAAAATATTCCAGAAAGAAAGGAATATCATTTGCAGTGGTCCTGAGTCAGTAAAGATTATGGCATCTGTGGGGAAAAATAGAAAATTTCACAGAAATAATAGATTACCTGTTCTGTGTATCTCTCACTGAACTACCAAAATAATTTTATTTTCTTTTCTTCTCTCTTGGACTTCTCTCATCAGTTTTTCACCTGGCTGCTAGAGTGACCTTTCTAAAATGCAAACCTAATTATGCCACAAATTCCACAATGTTTCCCCACTGCCTACTCAATAGGGGTCAAATTCCCAGTATGGCACATGGGATCCTTCAGTTTCCTTCCATGTATTTTCCACCACCTCCAACCCAAATGGCCAATAATACTATTTTTTGGCTTTTCAAATGAGTCGTGCCTGTTCACATACTTATATCTTTGCTAAATGTGATTTCTCCAATCTAGATGCCTTTGTCTGTTTGGAAAACTCCTACACATCCTCTAATGGAACTCATATGCCAAGTTCTCTAAACCAGAGATCAGCAAACTATAATCCATGAGCCAAATCCAACCCTGTCTGTCAGTATATGATCTATTAGCTAAAAATGGCTTTTACATTTTTTTGAAGCTGAAATAAATTTTAAAAAAGAATATTGTGTTATGTGAAAATTATATTGGATTTCAATGGCCAAACATGCAGTTTTATTGGAATGCAGCTATGCTCGTTTGTTTACATACTGCCTGTGGCAACTCAATACATATTCATTAAATGAACAAATCAATGAATATAAATGGGGTCATGGCCATGAAAGATGAGAATGGATGTGGAGTGTGTTGAGCACTAAACTGACATTTAATTCTCACATCACACACTTGTACTGCTTTTCTTTATGATTTTTAACTGAATTTTTAAAATGTAATAAAACAAGGAATTATTTGCATTCAAATGTCAGAAAATATAAGAGATATTTGACTAAATGGAAAAGACTACATTGCATATTAAGTTCTTACAAGCTCCAGTAACTAACTCCGAACTTTTATTACCTGGAGGACCGTTTCCTGACTTTTTTGGGAGCCATTCTGGGAGTATATTCACACTTGCTGATGCCTTTGTGTGCTCTTGGGCCAACTTCTCATTTCATCTTTTCTTACAACTGACTTATTTGCCTTTTGTACATGAGGCTGCATTTAATTTGGCTGCAAAGCAAGACAGATATTGCAATGTAAGAAATGTAAAACTATCTCTAAAGAAAGAGGTAAAAGAAACACACACACACACACACAAACACAGGTCCACAGAATATGTAGGGGAGATTTTTTTCTCAGTGTTAGTACAATGGAGACCTCAGCTTTAACCTAGGAAATGTCTATTGGTGAGAGTTAGACCATGTTAGTTATTTTCATTGAAATGCTGAAATGAGATCTCCAGAAATCTATTTTCATGAAGGATTTGTGAAGCCCCTGGGAATTAATTCATTCTGAGCAAAAAGAGAGTTAGGAAAACAAATTTAAGGCAGTGGCAGAGCTTTGGCAGTCAGAGAGAAGAGATGACTCTGAAAACAGCAGGGTATTGGCCCTGTCTTCCAGACCAGACCCATGAACTCATGTCTAGTCCCCAGATATAAATGTTAAGCCCAAAAGGATAGTTTCTTAGAATCTTGGTATGATGTTGAGTTACAAGCAGCACTGCTTTAGGTTCTCTTCAAAAGTGCATGAAAAAAAAAAGTGGGTGTGGGGAAGGAGAAAGACCTTCTCTCTCCCTTGGCAGCCTTGAGTCTAAAATGGATCCATGCTTCAATGGCAGTGACAGGGGCACAAGCAGTGGTCCTGGCCACTTACAGAGGCACCTGCAGAGGAATTCTATGGAAATAAAGTTGTACCTAGTATGAGTATCAGCACAAAGTCAGCACCAGGAACTGTGGAAACACAGAAGAGGGCCATCAAAATTTGGAAAGCCAAAAAAAGTTTCCTACAGGATGGACTAGCCAATCTCAGATGAAATGAAGGAGTGGGAAGATGGAGGAATATCTACGACAAAGGCTTGGCCATGATGAAGGTCATTTGGGGAACTGCAACTCATTTAATTCTGACCACAAACCTTTGAAGTGGGTATAATTACCATCTCATGGACCAATGAGAACTGAGACAGAGAGAAGTATCTTGCCTTGAGTTACATAGCTATAAAGTGGCAGATCTAGGATCTAAACTCAAGCAGTATGCCCCCCAGGTCTGTCATCCTAACCTCCACTGTATAACATTACTCATTTAGTCCAGGGCCTCAATCCATAGTAATTGTACTGAGCAGAGGTAGTTCTGTTGACTTGTTTTGTTCAGTGAGTCTTAAATTTCAAGTAAGCAATTTTTCCCCCAAACCCCCCTTTAGGAGAAAAGGCATATTTAAAAATACACCAAATGTTATTAGGAATTTGGTCAAAAGCTGATGCACATCATATATATAAAATCAGTCTTATATTCTACACCTTTTACATTTACCACTTTAATTATAATTTTTAAGAGCCATTACTGGCATCTCCCTTAAAGATAAGGAAGTTAAATATCAGAGAGGTTAACTATTTTTCCACTGGTCCCTCAGTGGCAAAGCTCAGACTAAATCCAGGATGCCCAATATCCTTGTTTGCTCCACTTTTTCCACTCCATTTACTCAAAGAGAAATAGACATTAATGTGATTATTGAGAAAGAACCCATTAATAAATAGAAATAGTTTTTTTGGTGTGTACTCTGTGTAGGTGCCCTGCTGGGTTCTGGCAATGTAAAATGAATGAGTCACAGTCATGGTCCTCAAAGATAGACATGTGGAAGGAGACAGACATGAGCACAAATAATCTCCACACTCCACAAGCGGCCCACCTCTGAACATGATAACCTGTACTGGGAAAAAAGTAAACTCAAATCTGAGGGAGAGATTAGGGTATGTTCTTGAAAGAGATAACATTTGATTTACATCTTGAAATGCTATTATTTCACTAGAGAGTAGGATTCCAGGCAACAGAAATAATATAGATCAATCATCAACTGCTCATTTAAAAACCACTGTGGGGCAGGCCATATGCTGCATACTGGATTACAGGAGTGGGCAAGATAATAAAGTCTCTGCCTGTGTGCATCTTTATTTTAGTGGGAAATTTGAAGGGTTGATTACAGGTGATTTGTCTTTTAAAAGTATAATGAAAATTTTTGATAAGAGAATTTAATTTGGGGATAGAGAGAAGAGGGAAGTAGAGATATTTCTGAGGAAGTGACATTGAAGTTAAAGTCTAGAGGACAATAAAATTATCTACTCTAAGTGGAAAACAGAGAAGGAAGAACATTAAGAGACAATGACAATACCATGTCTAATGGTCCTGACACAACGATCAGCCATGCATGAGGATGAGCATTATTTAGACATAAACAACAAGGACAGAAGTGGCCTAAGATGGTTCTAGAGAGGTGGGCAGGGACAGGTCAAGGAATACCCATGGGCAACAACAACGAAGCCACTGAAGGATTCAAAAAGAGAGATGAGTGAAATGATCAAATGTGTACTCTTAAGACTTACTTTGACTCCATGGGCAAAGCTACAGTGTGTGAAAGACACTGGATACTCAGAAATTAAAGATAATTTTGTAAGGCTGGAGTTTAGGGCCTGAGGTGGATAGTCACAGGAAATTCAGGCTGGAGTCAGATCCTGCCTCAGGGTAAGACATGTATTTTATCCAGCAAAGAATCAAGATATCTTGATGGTTTATATGCAGGAGAATAAAATTTTCAGACCATAAGAATTACACCCAGAAGATTCATGTGCATCCAGGATATTGCAATTACTAATATAATGGATTGACAGATTCTATAAATATTTTATAAAAAGGTGGAAAGAAAAAAAAAACCAACCTGTGCACTTCAATAAACCAAAGCTGCCTGGTTATGCTTTCTAGTTATGTGAAGTTCGTTGAAGACCTCAAATGTAAAAAAAGAAACAAACTCAGACATGGCAGAGAAGGGCAACTAAGACCTTGCCATATAATGCCTAGTGGGATGGATTTTCTGGTAAACCTATGTGAGCTCCCCAAGGAAATGCCTGGGCATATACCAGAATAGTGCCTACCTATGTGATGCAACCTAATTCTGCCTCTACTTGCTACAATTTTACTTTATGTCTCTGGGTGGTAATTACAGATTGTTTGATCTTAGTTGGTAAAATACTATTCAATTTCCCTTGAAGACATCAGAGATATATGTACTATAGTAAAAATATTTTCCCATGCCACTATTTGAATTTCAAGCATAGATTTCTACTCATTTAATTTCTAGCCACTTACACAGGCTTTTTTTTTTTTTACATAGAAACTGAGTGCAAATTAAAAATATAAGAACATTACTCATGTTTCTGAAAGTAAAGATGGATGGATGTCCAGTAAATTACACCTACTCTTGTGGACTTTGCTGTTGATGAGGTTCACGATGGTTAACTTCCTGATCAATCTATACTGCCTGCTGCCCATGACACAATCTACATCCTGATGCTTAGATTAAACAGATGTTACAAGAGACACCTATGTTCAAAATTTGAGAGGTAACTTTGAAAATTCAGTGGAATCCTATTTTGTAACAATTTTCTCAATCATATGTCTCATACACTATCATGGTCCAAATTCTGCCCTTCAGTTCATTGCAACCACTCATCTTAGAGTTTCTCTATAAAACACTTCTTCTTCCTTTGTCATTATAAAGAGGTACCATTCTGTTTAACAACTTAGGAGGCTGCTATAGGTAAATGCACTTGTGGCGGTGGCAGACTCAGGACAGAGTCAAAGATCTTGCAATTGTATAGTGATTAAATAATTAAACTTTATTGATTTATTCACAAGGAATAAGAAAGGAAATCACACCCTGAACCCAGTGTCATTGCCACCTTGGACATGTGACTCAGTTTGTAGCCTTGTTAATTTGATGACATATATAGCTTTAAATTTGGGAGTTACATGTTTTCTGTTTACTTCATTACACTAAACAGCAGGCTAAATAAATATGATTTTTAAATGTACATGAAACTAGTATTATATATCCATTAAAAACTGTCTTTGAAACAAGGGGAAGGACTCATGTTTTGTGTCAATTGTCTTCAAAACACTAGAACCTCTCCATATCATGATGATATGATGTAAGTTTGGTAAGCAATATAACTGACATAGTTTGTAGTAAAATTTGAAGTAATATTCTGAAAATACATTAGTATTAGTGTTAGGATTTGAATTTACTCATCAACATAAAAAGCATTAAAGTGCTTTGTTTTGCTTTGTTTCTGAGAAATATAGAATAGCACTAAATCAAGAGAAGTATGGCAGCCCCACTTTCAAATGGCACATAACCTTGAGGAGAATAGATATGGATGAATTAAATAAAAGAGTGGTTAAATAGTTTTGGAACATAAAAGATCACAGAAAAATGAATGTTATGAGGCAAATACACAATTGAATAGGAACCAAATTAGTAATAAAGACATTAAATGCTCTGAGGTCATATGCTACAGAGGGCAGTTTGTTGGTGTTGTCAAGATTTCATAGGGAAGTTAGAAATTAAGGGGCAATAAAGCACTAGTAGAAAATGGGCAAAAGGAAAAGCTAGGGAAAGGATTTCAGGAAGGGAGAGGTGTAACATGGGAGGGTGGGTTAACACACACAAAGAAAAAGAGAAGGGCATCCAGCATTAACATCAGGCAGTAACTAAATTAGTCGGGATGCAACACTCTGGATTCACATATTTATGAAGGGGAATAGCAGAAAGTAGGCTGAAATGTTAGGTAGAGGGAAGTATGGGACTTCTTTAGTCAAACTCTCCTTGAAATTTTCCATTGATAGTCTTCCACTTCTCCCGACCTTTGATGGTGTCTGGACTTCTGGGAGATTGTGCTGGATGTCGTGAATTCCCTTGTTCAATTCATCTCCTCATATTCAGAATCAAAATGTGGAGCTTGGTACAAACTGGCTTTTCCAAAAGAAGAATGTAGATGACTGCAAAACCTGTTTCTGGAATGTGCATCTCAGTTTGTCTTTTATCTTAATTGTTGAGTTATTTACAATTAATGCTCCACTCTTCATTCGTAAGTTCAGTTGTTCATTTAAATTTTTGTATATTCATTCATTTATTCATTCCATAAAAATTTATTAAAAAATATATATACTGTGAGTCAACTGCTGTAGTCGGCCTCTGGACATAAGCCATCTATCTTGGCCTTCAAAGTGATCTCAGTCTACTGACTTAGTATATACAATAGTGCTATAATAGAGTACTGTGAATGTGAAACCGGGAGGGAGGGGTTGCTTTGGTGGAATGGGAACCCTTCACAGAGGAATGGATAACTTGAATTGATGTTGAGGAATAGAAATTCATAAAATAGTTAAGTGGGAAAGGGCAATTTTGTTCAAGTAAACCATACACACAGAAGTGTGAAGGCAGAAAACATAATTTCGTTAAGCCTGCAACATAGAGTATGCCAAAGAGCCTACTTCAATTTTGCTGGGCATAAAAATATGTCCCATTAAAACATGACATTTCCGGGGTGCCTGGGTGGCTCAGTCGTTAAGCGTCTGCCTTCGGCTCAGGTCATGATCCCAGGGTCCTGGGATCGAGCCCCATATCGGGCTCCCTGCTCGGCGGGAAGCCTGCTTCTCCCTCTCCCACTCCCCCTTGCTTGTGTTCCCTCTCTCGCTGTGTCTCTCTCTGTCAAATAATAAATGAATTCTTTTAAAACAAAAACAAAAACATGATATTTCCTAGCTTTCCTTGCAAATAACTGCTAACGAGTTAAAAGCGGTTGTTATGGAGGAAAACTTCCAGATAAATTCCTTAAAAGGGGAGCAGGCTCAGCTGGGATGGGCCTTTGCCTTTTTCCCTTCCTGTTCTTCCTGCCTGGAATGTGAAAATGATGCTCAGAGGAAGAACAATGCCCTGTGCCACAAGGCAACAAGCAAATGCTAAGGATGGCAAAACAGAAAGATGCTAGGAGGTTGCAACCCTGAGGCTGGATAGAAAAACTCTGTTGATCCTCCACTGCCTATCACAGACTTATTACCAGAGGGTAAAACTCCTTAATTAGTTAAGACACTGTGTTTCAGGTTTGTGTTACTTGGGCAAACTGGCGGAGTGAACCTGAACAGACTAGAGGAAGCCACCCAAAATGAGCCCTGTGCAGTTACAGAGTTTGAACAGTGTCTGCTAGAGGTTCTTAAACTTTAGTATTTTTGAGAATCACCAAAAATACCTGTTAAACATGCACATTTCTGAGCCACAGCCACATAGATTCTGGTTCTGATTCCAGTCATCTAGGTGGCTCATAGGAATTTCAACTTGACTTTCTGATGATGGTTCTAAGACCACATTTATTTATTTTTATTTTTTTATTAACAAATACTGTATTCTTAGTTTCACAGGTAGAATTTAGTGACTCATACAACACCCAATTTTCATTCCTTCAAGTGCCCTCCTTAATGCCCATCACCCAGTTACCCCATCCCCCCACCACCCTCCCATCCAGCAACCCTCAGTTTATTTCCTATAGTTAAGAGTCTCTTATGGTTTGTCTCCCTCTCTTGTTTTTATCTTAGTTTAAAACAAAGCAAACCCAGCAAATAATGAAAATGTAAGAACTCTCAGAATTATGGATGTTGAAGCAATTGATGCATTTGCTATGGTAAATGAAGCAGGTATTTTGTTTATTTCTTTTTCTCTTCCTTCTATTTTCCTACCACACATGGAAAGACACAATTGTTGTCCACAGTTCACAAAATTCAAATCTATGATTGGTGAAGAAAATATTTTGTGTTTAATTTAACAACCCTTGAATACTACAGGCACTGTTCTAAGAACTTAACAAGTATTAATTCATTTGGCTTTTATAAGAACTCTACGCAGTGGGCACTACTATTATCCCAACTCATAGATGTGGAAATGGAGGTACAGAGATATTAAATAACTGGGCCACACAACTATTTATGCTGAATCTCTAATCTTTGGCCATCATAGATTTATTATTTATACTTCCAGCTACTTATCAGTGAGCACAAAAAAAATCCCATGATTTATTCAACTATAATGAGAATAAAGACATTAACACCATATGGCTGTTCTGAGACATAAGTATCTGGAGAAATGAAGATCTTGTAATAAAAGCATCTAGCATGAATTCAAAGCTCATGAGCTGTGATGTTAGTTTTGACAAGCAAGTTACTTTGCTAGCCTAGCTAATTCCCAAACATCTGTTTCTTAATTTCTTAATTTCTGGGTTTTATGAATTTGAAAATACTCAAGGGTCTGGAGCTGTAACCAATATAAATATTGTGGGTCTACAGTAGTATTTTCCCAAATATTTTTTTCCTTAAACAGTTCTTCTACAAGATGTCAAATTTTAAAAAAGCTTCCTATTTAAATACATTTGGGAAATATTAAGTTAGCAAAGTCTTTATACTGCAGGATTTATCAGAACCTTAATAATGATAAAGCCCACTGTAAATCTCTAAGAGAGAAATATATGTAGTATTTCCCAAAAAGTTGACCTTGGAATCCCTTTTTTCCTGAGTTTGCAGTGGTAGTGTTGTTTCAAAGAATACAATTCTAAAAATGATAGCTAACTGTGTATTCAAATTTAAATTTTTTATTTTGTACAACTCGAAGTAATATTTTTGGCAGAACTATTCATAAAAGATTTTCTGCAAGCTGCAGATACTTATTGGTATGTGCAGTCATGTAGATGATAGAACAGAGGAGGAATAAAGAGAATTGAAACACTGCTAAATGTAACTTTATCTCCTTTGCATACACAAAAAGCACTGCCTTAGAATAATTTCTAAATATTTATATTAGTTTCTAAATTCCTTTTAATTTATTTCAGCACTTTGTTCTAAATTTTTTCTATTCCTATTTTCTGTTTTTGAGTTCTGCTGTTTTCCCTTTGAGCTCTGCAAGATGAAGTGTTTTGTGTTTTCTTTCTCTAATCATAAAGCTGTAACTATAAAATGTAGAAATGAAATATTCATCTCCTTCATCCACCAAGTAGACATCTTTTTTCATCATCTGCAGTAAGTGGGAAAATCGATTTTAATGTATGCAGGATAAAAATCAAATCATCTTTTTCTTAATGAGCTAAATAAGCTGAGAAATGTTATGGAGAAACTGTGTGGTAAATAGTAAATAAATATGCCTGAACTTCTCTACTAAGGAAAATGCTCTTATTACTGTTGGTGCTTTTACTATGTTGATTTCACCAAACATGAAACAAAATTTTAATAAGTTGATTATGTAAGCTCAAGTCTCTGAAAGGATTGTTGGATTTAAGAAGAGATGCAATAAAGCATTCATTTCAGATATTTTTCAATTAAATATTTCAGCAGATTAAAAAAAGAAAAACTTGTCATCTAAGGTAATGAAGGACTGATTAAGCCAACCAATTTAGTCTGGGTCATGTGTGGACTTGTTTATTATCAAAACACTGGCTTCTCCCATAGTCTGATTAAAAATACTTCTCAACTGAATTCAGGTTTTTCTCTTCTCTGGGGAATATGCATTTCTTAGGGAGTGAATATTTTGGAGTATCATTCTCATATTGCTTACTCTGCCCTATGTGTGACTGTGTATGTCTCTTTTCTTTCTTTTTTTTTTCCCATTTTCATTATTAGAAGTCAGGTCATTTTTTAATATGTCAGATTTTTGTTTATTATTTTATTTTTTTAGGAAAGGAGATGGCTATATATTAATATTAATTGCTACTGTTATCCCCAAATATATAAAGAGGTTACAAAGGTGAATTAAGGGCACTCCAATTCACCCAAAGAAATGTCCTATCATTTGGGTCGATAAGCAGTAACAGAATTATAAATCCTATCAATGAAATTATAATATCTTCATAAAGCTGAGTGCTCACTTCCACACTCTAACAAAAATTTCCAGTCCTCTGATTTTTGGCAATGAAATAAAAATTAAGTGAAATCTGAATATTGGCATATTCTCCAAGCTTCCTGTTCTATTTCTGCCTCATATCTTTGTACAGATACTGCCAACCTGTGGTTTCCTAAGAAAAATGGTAATCTCATATGAATAGTTAATCAGCCGAAGCAACGTCTTTCAGTGTACTATTGGAAATGTATCCAAGACCAGCTGAGTAACTCAGACCATAATGTTAAAAGATCAAAGTTTTATAATCCCAATAAATAAAAGAACAACAACATATCTAATATCTACTACGTACTTGTCACTGAACATAACCAGTAAGTGATGATGGAGGTTAGCTTTTCATTAAGGCTAATTAGTTACCATTTTGCTTGACTTTAGTTTGGATTTCTAGATGCAGCCAATTGACTCATAAATGTAAACCCATAGAAATACAGGGCAAATCATTGTTTTTACCTGGATTTTTTTTTTAAAGTTTAGATTCATAATCTGTGCTTTAGTTTTAAATCTATATGGCTAATTATTATTACCATCATTGTTCATGTCTAGAGCTATGCCTTTCAATATACTAGACACTAGCCATATATAGTTATTGCACACTCAAAATGTGGTCAAGTCCAAAGTAAGATGAGCTTAAGTGCAAAATATACACTAGATTTAGAAGACTTAATACAAAAAAGAATGTAAAATATCTCACTAATTCTTTATTTGATTAAATATTGAAATAATAATATTTTGGATATAGTGGGTCATAAATAAAATACACTATTACAATTAATTATTTTCACCTTTTTCTGTTTTAATGAGGGTATTAGAAAATTTAAAGTATATATGTAGCTTACTCATATTTTTAAAATAAATGTAACTTCCAAATTCAGAGCTATATATATTTTTTAAAGATTTTATTTATTTATTTGAGAGAGAGAAAGAGAGAGCATGAGCAAGAAAATTTCCCTTAATTATGGTAGATAAGTAGCAAGGCACACTTTTTCTATCCTTGTGTACATATCCAAATCTTTCAAATTATTGGAGTATCTATTGCTGTAAAGAAACCTTCAAAGAGAGGGGCGCCTGGGTGGCTCAGTCGTTAAGCGTCTGCCTTCGGCTCAGGTCATGATCCCAGGGTCCTGGGATTGAGCCCCGCATCGGGCTCCCTGCTTGGTGGGAAGCCTGCTTCTCCCTCTCCTGCTCCCCCTGCTTGTGTTCCCTCTCTCGCTGTGTCTCTCTGTCAAATAAATAAATAAAATCTTTAAAAAAAAAAAAAAGAAATCTTCAAAGAGAAACATCAAAAAATTACAGAACTACTTTAAAAGAAAAAAAAAGAATTGTATGTACCAATTGCAAGGCAGGCTTTCACTTGCTACATGATATGTTTACTATAATTATTTAATTTTTAAATAATAAGCAAATATTCTATACTCAGAAACAAATATTTTTTAAAAGTAGTGAATTAAGAGACAACTGATATAAAATTCAGTTAATGTAACAGCTTCTAAAAACCCAAATAGACATAATGATGAAGATGCCTACTTGCAGAAATGGAAAGATGCTGATGATAAAGTACAGGATATAAAACAGTACTATAATATGATGCCATTTATTAATGTGTTCAGAATAAGAGAAGCATAAAGTTGTATCAATATTGCAATGGTTCCCCATGGAACAATTGTTCTCTGGGTAGTAGAGCTATAGTTCAAGCAATTTTTGTTGGTTTTATTTTGTTTGGGGTATTTTTGTTGTTGTTTATCTATATTTTCTCATTTTTCAACAGTGGATATATAATAAATGCACATATTTTTTAATTAAAATGAACTGTAATAGGCCTTACAAGAAGAAAATAACAAAGAGATTGCTGGAGGACGCATGCAGGTGGGCAACAAGAGGAGAGCCAAGCAACAGTGAAAGGGGCCTGGGTAAGAAAATGTCATGACAGCCAGTGTGCCCCCACATCTGGAGTCCTGTGTTCAAATACAAGTTCTAAACTTTGATCATGGATAATGTTCTTAACATCTCCAAGGTTGTCTAATTATAAAACCTACTTTGAAGGCATGCTGTGAAAATTGCATGACATGGTGATGAAGAATGAGTAGCATCATGTTCCTCACAGAGTTGATAGCAAACAAATGTTGAGTAGACTGATATAACCTCTAGTGTGATGAACATTTTACTCTTCATCAGCACTAGTACCTGCCTGCACTTAGTGTGAAGTTGCTACCACCACTACATGGCCTGGGGGAAGGAGAAATGAAAAACTGAGATTCAGTACCCAGGAATACACTCTTCTTCCTGAGATGTCCATCCAAATCCAAAATTCCACCTAAGAGTCTGAGAATAATCCCTACCTGCCACTGTCTGTTTACATGAACCATTTCTCCATTTGTTTTAGAAAATAATTCATCTAATCAATGAATAAATATTGGTTTTATATGAACTACTATTACAGTGGACCAGAAGTGAACTGACAAATTCAATGGGTACATCAACATTCTAAATCTAAAGGGGAATGGGCAGCTTAATAGTCAGAAAGCAAAAACTGAAGACATTCAAAGCTATCCTGGATGTTTCTGAAAGAAAAGTGGGGAGAAGGTAGGTCAGATGCCCCTGAAGTCTTTCTCAAATCTAAACATTTATGATTCTATGCTTTTTACTTTGGTATATGATTAAGATTCTTAGACTTTACAATCACCATTTTTATTAGTTAATAATACATAAGATTTTTATTGACATTATTACTTTTGGTGTTTTTCACAGTGTGATGTGCCTTTGTGAACTTTCTTTTTACACACTTTCACAGCTCTCTCATCTGACTAGTGGACTTTTCACTAGATTAATATCCTTGGTCTGATGATAGTCAAATTTTCCTGGTCTAGAAGCCATTTTTCCTCCTTAAAGTATCTTTTCATATTCCTCTAATGCGGACCATACTGCTTGATTCTGAGCAGGCAATCTCATTTCCCTTATTTCTAAGTGCTTAAGAGACTGAGTCTGCAATACTGAAAACTGATAAATTATTGATGAACAAATTATGGCCAGACGTTCACTTACGGTGTTGTTGATTTTTAAGTTCAGATTCAAAGATGATCTATCTTTAATTTAAAATGTTCAAATTTATAAACTAAGTTATGATATTCTTTTCCTTAGATATGAGAATTATGTAAGCAACAGAAATGAAAGTATTTAGTTTGATAAACTAAATCACATTTGACATTTGGAGCCTTAAAATTTATTTTTGTAGTATAAGTATTAGAGCTAGGGAAGAAAGGAGTTTAATTTAGTAGCCAAATGACAAAACATTATGTAAAACTCAAATTAGAAATAGCAGGGTTTTCTTGCCTTTCAACAGCTGGTAGAGCCTCACCCTGAAGAAATCTTGGCAGATTTTTATGCCAACTCTACAATTAAGAAGGAAGAAATAATGAATAATAAAAACAGTTCCAGATCACACATGTGCATCACACACACATACATAGATACAGCCCCCCATAACTTCCTCTGTGTTCTAGGTGATTCGGGTTTTCAAAAGGAAAAAAAAAACCATGAATATAAATGATAGAGCATCTTTTCCTCAAAGGTACTAAGATCTGGTAACACATTTAAGTACTTAAACACTCACAAGGACATTATTTTAAATGCAATTAAATTAGTGAGTGCTAGAGTGGCACAGTCCAAAGAGATAGCCCTCTAACTTGATTTAAGGAAGGAATTACTATACCTTTTCTCTTTTAACCATCCCCACTGATGGACACTCTGAAGTCCCTGGCACATATCATCATTGGTACACACAAAATTCCTCTCACTTTATATTATTCTATTTTCCCTGATGTCCCCTAACCTCAGTACTTTCCCCTCCATTCTTATTGTCTTCTACCCTACTGGGTCTAATATATGGCTCTGGAGATATATGAACTATAGAAAAATACATAGGCCGTAAAAGTTTTTGTTATAGATCTTCTCTCTTGCTTAATCAATACTGTGTGTCTTAGCTCTACTCATACGTGGCAGATTAAATAAGGCTGTAAATTCTTGGACATTCCTTTTATTAAGAGATGAGTTCAAATGCCTTATTTTGAATCTGGTGGGATCTGTGAATGCTTTGGCTAATAGAATATGGCAAAATGACACTGTGCAACTTTCAGAGCCCTGACCTTAAGAAATTAACAGCTTCTCTGTCCTGCCTCTTAGAATTCCTTCTCCAGGAGCCCTGAGATGCCATGTAAAATGTCTGCCTACCCTGAGTCCACCATGTTGGAGAAGCCACATGTAGGCATTGACAGTCCCAGTTGAGTCCAGTATTCCAGCCATCTCTACCAACGTACCAGGCATATGAGTGAAACCATCTTATATGTTGCAAACCAGCCCTCTACTACTAAATACCAGTTGTCACCCCAGTTAATGCCATGCAAAGGTGAATCATCCAGTAGAGTCCTACCTGGATTCCTGACCCACAAAATTGTGAAATAATAAATGATTGTTTTAAGTCACTAAGTGTGGGGCAGTTTGCTACCTAGCAATAGATAATGATAGCAATGTGCAAGTACTATTGCTTTATGATTTCTGACTGATTTATTTCTTTTTTAAGATTCATTTATTTATTTTGTGGGGAGGGGGGAGCATGAGCAGGAGGGGCAGAGGGAGAGGAAAAGAGAATCCCAAGAAGATTCCAAACTGAGCACAGAGCCCAATGCTGGGCTTGATCTCAGGACCCTGAGATCATGACCTGAGCCACCCAGGCATCCCTCTGACTGCTTTATAATGCAGTTTTATATGTCTGTGTTTAACCATGAGTTCTTTTTAACTTGCATTGATATAGGATTGTATTATATAGATCTAGCTCTTTTTTTTTTTTTTAATTCTACTTTTTTAGATCCAACCATGTCGCTTTTTGGAAATCTAGTTCTTTGCTTCCAAGTACTAAAGCTGTAGCCACCATACATGTTTTCATCTTTTTAGGACCACAAACAATACTGTGATACATATTCTTATATTGGCTTATCTGTCAAACAATGTGCTAATTTCTCTGGGCTATAGTCCAGGGAGTGGGATTGCTAGATGACAAGGTATATGCACATTTAGTTTCATTTAATACTGCTACATAACCCTTCATAGTGATACCATAAGTTTATATTTATATGTATGTTATTTTGAGTTGCTATATTTCTTTCATCTCAATTTTGTATTTTCTGCTTCCATTTCTTTTCTCCCTTTTTGACTTCCATTGGATAGATTAACTTTACCTCTGCTGATTTTAAAGTTATATATTATTTTATATTCTACTGGGAAGTAACACAATATTAGCCAGGATTCAATTACAAAAAACAAAATCCTCCATAGCTAGTTTTAGCATGGAAGTATTAATTACAGAGTTTTAAATGGCTTATTGACTTATGGTAAGAGCTGAAGAAACAAACTTCAGGTTAAGTTTTAGAAGCAATCCAGGTGGGTGCCTGGGTGGCTCAGTCATTAAGTGTCTGCCTTTGGCTCAGGTCATGGTTCCAAGGTCCTGGGATCAAGTTCCACATCGGGCTCCCTGCTCAGCAGGAAGCCTGCTTCTTCCTCTCCCACTCCCCCTGCTTGTGTTCCCTCTCTCACTGTGTCTCTCTCTGTCAAATAAATAAAATCTTAAAAAAAAAAAAAGAAGCAACCCAGGTAGAGGCGCCTGGGTGGCTCAGTCAGTTGAGTGTCCGATTTTTGGTTTTGACTCAGGTCATGATCTCAGGGTCCTAGGATGTAGCCCTGTGTCTTGCTCCCTCCTCAGTGGGGAGTATGCTTGAGGATTTTCTCTCTCTCTCTCTCTGCCTCCACTCTAAAATAAATAAATAAATCTTAATAAAAGAAACAATCTAGGTATATTCTTAGTCATTATTTCCTCACATATTTATCCCCCTCTATCAATACTTATTCTTCTTCTCTGTGACTCCTACTATTCAAGTATGGGTTTTTTAAATTCTCTTGTTATTGTTTCCATTTCTGTCACTTTTGAATGCCATTTGGATAGTTTTGTCCATCAACTCTTGCAGTCTATGTATTTTTGTTCAGCTACATACATTGTGATATACATCCTACACATTCTATTCTTTCAACAATTACATTTTTCAAAGTGCTACCTCCCAGCTGGTCCTTTTTATCAATTTTTGGATCCTACTTCATATTACCAGTATCTGCCCTTACTTCTTTGGGAATATTAATCATATTTAAAATGCTATTCTCTTTGATGTATCTTTTTTTTCCCCTATTATAAGCTCTTCAGTTTATTATTTTTTTTCTATTGCACTCCTCAGATTCTCCTTATTTTTCCCTGTGTGCTTATATATGATAGGGATAAGGAGTCTGAAGGACAGCTGCCAATGATGCTTGCATTCTATATTCTTACATTTGCTTAATCTCCTCTTCTTGAGTGTGGGCTGGACCTAGAAACTTGATTCTAATGAGAATATACCATAGGATGTCACTTCAAATATTAGATTAGAAAAAGACTGGATTCTACTTTCTCTTGCTCTCACTAGCTCGCTCTGATAGAACTTACCTGTTAAGTGGTGAGCTGCTCTGTGGAGAGGCCACATAGCAAGAAAGTGAGGAAGGCCTCTGGCCAATGAGAAACTAAGTCCTGCTAATAAACACATGAAAGAAGTTAGTTGGGAAGCAGCTTTTTCCCCATTTGAGGTTTCAGATAAGACCATGGCCTTTGCTGCACCTTGACTGCATCCTTTTGACAGGTCTTGAGGCCCAGGCACCCAGCTAAGCCACACTCAGATTTGTGACCCATAGAAGTTGTGAGATGATAGAAGTTTATTGTTTTAAGCCCTAAGTTTTAGCGTAATTTGTTGTGTAGTTACAAATAACTAATAGAGTAGGTAAAGTATTTCTCATGAAAGAGTAAAAACCTAGATCTTACTTCCTATTGGACTGAGTAAGAACAGGCCTCAGGTTGAGACAGCCTCTGACATTAAAATATGGGCTCAACTTTCCACTTTGTCATCCCTCTACTGAGTTGCCTTTCCCTTCAGGGAGCCATCTAGCATTTCTGCCCAGAATGCTTTTTTCCCCACCCCTCTTTCTCAAGTGTAATTATCTAGCTCTTGGAGTATGGGAAGGGAAGTGGGGGCAGGAAACACTCAAGCACTTACTGTTAAGCATCCCTACCTCTACCTTTTGTGTTTTCTCTACTCACATGCAGTAGGGTAGGCCCTGACCCACCCAAGGAAATGGGCAAGAAAAATTTACTTTTACTCTTACATTAGAATGAAAGCTTAGTTATGTATAGCACCTAAATAATTTTCCTTTAGCACCTTGGAAACACTGTTTGCTAGCAACCTACATTACAGCCAAAAAGTCTGATGTAATTTTAGTTTCCACTTTTAAGCAATCACTTTTTTCCTTTGAAATCATTATTATATCTTTTTACTATTTGTTCTACTATATCTTCTTCTAGTCTCTCTTTCAAAAACTCTAATAGGATAGAAACTGGCTTTTCTTGATCTATTCTTCATGCCTCTTTAAACCATACAGATGGTATTATGTCAGAACTATTACTTATGTAAAAAGGTTATAAGAAATTGGTATAATCCTTATAGAAATATATAGGCAATAACTAAAAACATTTAAAATAAGCTTACAATTAGATCAAGAAATTATCCAAAAGAACTTCACCCAAAAGAATGATCATATAAGAATATATGTACAAATATTTAAGCACTATTTTTTCTTTCTTTCTTCCTTCCTCTCTTTTCAATTGCAAAACATGAATGTTCACAAATGCAAGGATGCTTGAAAAATATTATGGCATATATATTGTATGGAATACTGTGCAACTATTCATAAAATGAATTACATTTATTTTTTTTTAAAGATTTTATTTATTTATTTTAGAGAGAGAGAGTGAGAAAGAGCATGAGAGGGGAGATGGTCAGAGGGTAAAGCAGACTCCCCATTGAGCAGGGAGCCCAATGCAGGACTTGATCCCAGGACTCCAGGATCATGACCTGAGCTGAAGGCAGTCACTTAACCAACTGAGCCACCCAGGCGCCCAATGAATTACATTTAAAATATTAACTACATTACTTTCCTTTTAATACTTACAAATACATTCAGTGATAATGTTACTACTTTTACTTGTTTGTAAGAAAAAAACATTAAAGGTGTGCCTGGGTGGCTCAGTCCATTAAATGGCTGCTTTTGGCTCAGGGTCCTGGTATTGAGCCCCATCTCAGACTCCCTGCTTAGCAGGGAGTCTGCTTCCCCCTCTCCCTTTCCCCCCCGTCCCCCACTTGTGCTCTCTCACTCTCTCACATAAATAAAGACTTTTAAAAAATTAAAGAAAAAAATGGAAAAAAAAATAAAGGCAAGAAAGAAGGAAGAATGTGGAAGAGAAAGATTAACTCACAAGTCATATCAAACTTTGACTTTTTCTGATGACAATGCTTCTAGGATCTAGTGTTTACAGAGTTTCAAACTGGTTTCATAGAACTACATAGATGGGAGAAATAAACCCCTTCAAGATATTTATTAGAAATTTCTATTTCTGTAACCTCACTCAACAAACCCATCCAGTACGTAATCATTTCCCTAAATTGGCAGTCCTTATTTTTCCAACAGCCACGTTCTGGAATAACTGAAAAAACTATTATATTTGGGGTTTTGAGATGTGATAAGAAGTTTAAAATAATAAATTTTTAAAAATTATTTATTTATTTATTTATTTGAGACAGAGAGAATGAGAGACAGAGAGCATGAGAGGGAGGAGGGTCAGAGGGAGAAGCAGACTCCCTGCTGAGCAGGGAGCCCGAGGCGGGACTTGATCCCGGGACTCCAGGATCATGACCTGAGCCGAAGGCAGTCGCTTAACCAACTGAGCCACCCAGGTGCCCAATAATATTTAAATTTTATTATATGCTTAAATAGTTTCTTTTTGGTGCCATTTTCTATGACAACTTGCTAAAATAATCAGGATTTTTTTTAAAGATTTTATTTTATTTATTTATTTGTTTATTTGAGAGAGAGAATGAGTGAGAGGGAGAGAGAGAGGGAGAGACGATCTGAAGCAGACTCTGCACTGAGTACAGAGCCCAACGTGGGTCTTGATCTCACAGCTGCAAGATCATGACTTGAGCCAAAACCAAGAAGAGTTGGATGCTTAACCAACTGAACCACCCAGGCTATTATTATATTTTAATAGTCAGGATTATTATATTTTAACATCCTGGTAATCCTTATCAACTTGGGGCTTAAAGGAAGTCTAACAAAGGAGAAATAAGAATTTCAGAATGCCAATTTGTTGATAGGGGCTAAGAAGAGAAATATCTCTCAAAAGGCATAAGAATGGAGTCTCAGGAACTCTTCAGACCATAAAAGAGTATTTTTAAGTTTGTAGCACCTTTTATAACAACTCAGTCCTATCTAACATTTCAATTTAAGAGGATTGGACAAGGAAAAATAATCAAGTCCAGGACTGTGCAAACATTGGAGGGACACTAAATATTGCGGAAGGGAAGAGGAGTCTTAAAATGGCAATGTTAGTAAAGTTACCCTATGAGAAAAATACTAATTTGAACAGGAACATTCCACTTAAAAGGATGACCCATGAGGACACAATCCTCCTATACTTGAAAATGAGTCCAGGTAAGGCTCTGGAAACTACCATCTATCATGGCATTCAAGTCCACAGCAATATTTATTTCATCTGCCGGATACTTGGACTAAATGGAATTCACAAGATTGTTGAATTGTAGCCATGTATCTAAACAAACAACTGGTACCTTGGCAGGAGGATATAAACATTAAAACATTTTACATTCATCTTATTTGGGAGTTCCATCAAGAATAAAAGAAGTTCCATTTACACAAGACTAGATGCTCAATAAGAATCTCTTGATAGTAACTGAAATTATAATAGCTGATATGCCCTTATTTCTACCTTTTTTGATTTTCAGCTGTGGAGGGTGGGGGAAGTTGAAATTATTTTTCTAGAATCCAATTTTCCTGAAGGCTTAAACTGTTAAAACTTAGAAGAAAAAAGCCAACAAAATTGAACTACTAAAATTAGGTCCCTATTCAGCCACATTGCAAGAGAGGAATCTTGGACATTGGAAGCACACCACTGAGGAATCTAACACAATCAAAGATGTCTCTGTCTCATGTGGCATAGAATTAAGTGGAGCATAACTGTCAGTTGAATGACTATCAAAACTGGTTCCATCCTAGATTGTTGAGACCTAAGTACAACTGATCATGGGGAAAAGTCTGCAGGTTGCTGGACTTGAGCCATCATTACAGGGCTAATGTTCCAACTGTGAAATACATCACAAATATAGTGGGAAAGGCTAGTGCTTGATTTTAGGAAAAGGAAATGTGGGTATCGAATTTGCTTGCAGGATGAGGTTTTGAAGAGGGAAAATTGGGGAGTGGGGGAAGATGATGTGCACAATTAGTGAAGCGGTCAATTGTATAAGTCCCATCAAAAGAAGTGATGTCTTAAGGTTTTTGCCATGGAGTGGAGAAAGCAACATTAAGTTCTCTTTATCATAGGGACATAATGCAGGCACCCAGAGCATCTCTAGCCTATACTAAGATGCACCATAGACTGATGGGAAAGAAAGGAGATAGATGCCTGATTCTCATGGAACTCTGACATTTTCAACAGACCTTATCTGTTTTGAGGAGAGGAATCTAGCCTTCACCAATTCTACCTGAACCAAATAATAAGGAAAAACTCCTTTTACAAGAGGGTTCTTCTATTATTCTGTCTGAAATGTGGGTGACTCCAAGTGGCTATAATCATAAATCAATTCAATTTTCATTACCGTTAACATTTGCCCTTTATTTTTTAATTTTTTATTTAAATTCAATTTAGTTAACATATAGTGTATTATTAGTTTCAGAGGTAGAATTTAGTGATTTATCAGTTGCATAGAGCACACAGTGTTCATTACTTCAAGTGCTCTCCTTAATGTCCATCACCCAATTACCTCATCCCCCCACCCCTTCCCCTCCAGCAACCCTCAGTTTGTTTCCTATGATTAAAAGTCTCTTATGGTTTGTCTCCCTCTCTGTTTTTACCTTATTTTATTTTTCCTTCCCTTCCCCTATATTCATCTGCTTTGTTTCTTAAATTCCACATATGAGTGAGATCATATGGTATTTGTCTTTCTCTGACTGATTAATTTTGCTTAGCATGATACCGTCTAGTTATATCCATGTCATTGCAAATAGCAAGATCTCATTTTTTTGATGGCTGAGTAGTATTCCATTATGTGGAATACTACTTCTTCTTTATCCATTCATCTGTGGATGGACATCTGGGCTCTTTCCATAGTTTGGTTATTGTGGACATTGTTGCTACAAACATTGGGGTGCATGTGCCCCTTCAAATCACTATTTTTGCATCCTTTGGGTAAATACCTAGTAGTACAATTGCTGGGTTGTAGGGTAGTTCTATTTTTACCTTTTGAGGAACCTCCATACTATTTTCCAGAGTGGCTGCACCAATTTGCATTCCCACCAACAACGTAAGAGGGTTCCCCTTTCTCCACATCCTCACCAACATCTGTTGTTTCCTGGGTTGTTAATTTTAGCCATCCTGACAAATGTGAGGTGGTGTCTCATTGTGGTTTTGATTTGTATTTCCCCGATGCTGAATGATGTTGAGCATTTTTTCATGTGTCTGTTGGCCATTTGTATGTCTTCTTTGGAGAAACGTCTGTTCATGCCCATTTCTTGACTGGAATTTTTGTTGCTTGGGTGTTGAGTTTCATAAGTTCTTCATAGGTTTTGGATACTAGCCCTTTATCTGATATGTCATTTGCGAATATCTTCTCCCATTCTGTAGGCTGCCTTTTAGTTTTGTTAACTGTTTCCTTTGCTGTGCAAAAGCTTTTTATCCTGATGAAGTCCCAAGAGTTCCTTTTTGCCTTTGTTTCCCTTGTCTTTAGAGATGTGTCTAGCAAGAATTTGTGGCAGCTGAGGTCACAGAGGTTGCTGCCTGTGTTCTCCTCTAGGATTTTGATGGATTCCTGTTTCACATTTAGGTCTTTCATCCATTTTGAGTCTATTTTTGTGTGTGGTGTAAGGAAATGGTCTAGTTTCATTCTTCTGCATGTGGCTGTCCAATTTTCCCAACACCATTTGTTGAAAAGACTGTCTTTTTTTCCAGTGGACATTCTTTTCTACTTTGTTGAAGATGAGTTGACCATAGAGTTGAGGGTCCATTTCTGGGCTCTCTCTTCTGTTCCACTGATCTATGTGTCTGTCTTTATGCCAGTACCATATTATCTTAATGATTACAGCTATTTGTAATACAGCTTGAAGTCCAGAATTGTGATACCTCCAGCACTGGTTTTCTTTTTCAACATTCCTCTGGCTATTTGGGGTCTTTTCTGGTTCCATACAAATTTTAGGATTGTTTGTTCTAGCTCTGTGAAATATGCTGATGGTATTTTGATAGGGATTGCACTGAATGTGTAGATTGCTTTGGGTAGCATAGACATTTTTACAATATTTGTTCTTCCAATCCATGAGCAAGCATTTGCCCTTTAAAAATGAATAAATCCACTGGCTGCCATAAGAAAAGCCAATTTCAAAGAGGGAATTATCCTCTAAAATGATCAAACCTTCAATCTTTTGTTAAACAAATATTTATTAAATGCCTACCATGTGCCAGGCCTTATGACTTCAATAAAAACTGTCCTTAAGGGTGCTGGGAATATTGTATTCAGGATCAATTAAAAACTGGAGCACGTTATTCAACTTTTGGGGAAATCACAGATTCCTCTGTGGTATGAGCAAATCTATTGGTCCACTTTTCAGAACAATGCATATATGCTTAGAGTGGACTGAATTGTGTCGCCTCAAAAAAAGTCCAAGTCTTAAACTTTAGCACTGGTAAATATGACCTTATTTGGAAATAGAGTCTTTGCGGATATAATAAATAAAGGATATCAAGAAGAGTTCATCCTGGATTTAGGGACAGAAAAGGAGAAGACACAGAGACACAGAGAAGAAGAAGAACGTCATGCTAAGACAAAGGCAGATATTGGAAGTATGTATGCTGCCACAAAGGAAGAAATGTCTAACACTGCAAGAAGTCACCACAGGCGAGGAGAGAGGTAGGAGAACCTCAGAGCCTCTAGAAGGAACCAACTCTGCTGACACTTTGATTTCAGACTTCTGGCCTGTGAGAAAATAAATTTCTGTTGCTTTTAGCTAACTAGTTTGTAGTAATTTGGTACAGCAGCCCTAGGAATCTAATATAATGCTCCCATAGGCAATATTTCTTAGAATATCAAACCCATGCATGGATGCCCAAAGAGCATAAGCCTAAGTTAAGAACATCTAAATTAGAAAAAGTCTAGGAAACTGTGGTCAAAGGGGATTGAAGGAAACTTGCAACTGTGTCATTTGTGATAAAGATCAACCAGGAATATTAGCCTGCAGAGGAGATAGGTAGTGAGACACAATGATTCTCCTTAAATATTTGGAAAACTTAAATATTTGTGGCCTCATAGATGGGTGGACATATAATTTATCATCCAAAATGGGGCATTTCTGAGAGTTAAGGGGAGATACTATTAGTACTTATGTTGGGACAACAGATTTATATATATTCCAAGACTGCCCTGAGCAAAGTAGGACATATGGTCACCCTGTACATGGGAGATAACCAAGATCAAAGGATGGGATAGAGATAGAGAAAAAGAGAGAAAGAGGAAAAAATTTGGCTCAAAATAAGAATGAATTTCTCAAGAAAATAATCCAACCTTTTACTAGATTTGTCTAGGCAGAAATTTTTGGAGGAGCAGCATTTTGCAGTAAGGAGGCCTCTGAAGCCACTTCTGAGGTTATATGTTGTATGATTCTAACCCAAAATTGAACTTTACCATTTTTAGTACACTCCTGGAATGACAAAGTATTGACTGAGGACTCCCTCAAGAATGGATTTTGAATTCTTCCTGTCAGTTTTCAATTATTAGTTCTTAGTAAATATAGTCACCTACTTTGAGCTACAGTAGTAATACCTATTTCAAATGATGGTTGTGAAGTTTAAATGACAAAACATATGTAAAATTCAGCATGGTGTCTGACATGTAATAGGTGATCAATAAATAAAAAACATTTTTACCTTGGTAAATCATAAATATATTACAACTATGTCTGTATTTCACTACATATATTATATGACTACATATTTGTTATTTGATTGATTGGGTTAATTAATGCCAATCCTTGAGTTCTTGAGAAACCATTATTGCTTAGGTATTTTCTAGAGCCTTGGGAATAGAAAATGACGTTTGTCACATGTGGTTGATGGAAGGGAAGTAAGGAGAAGGGAAGAAGGAAAGAATGAAGAAACAAATGAACAAATGAAATAACAAATAAACAAGAGAAGAAAAGATGAAAGAAGAGAGGGGAAGAGTGTAAGAAAGAAGAAAAGAAAGAAAGAAAAATGTTCACCGTGATCATTATGTTACACAAGAACAGCTTCACCATGAAGATTTTAACTGGCATCAAAGAGAGATAATCTGATTCAAAGTAAAATGTATAACTAATGTCCTTCAACCTCCTCCACTCCATGACAATTCCTGTAATGTTTTGCATAGATTAGTATGTGAATGCCTCAGATACTGTGCAATGATTTGTCCTCAGCTGAAATAAGACATGAGTGCCTTGGATACAGCTCATTCTTGTTATGTGGAATATGTTTTTAGCAACGTAAATTTCTATCAACAAATCTTGAGTCAACCTACTGCTTTTAAGGGCTATAATCAAGAAAATAGTTGGAGGCATAGATGGTAGCACTTGTCCTAGTTTTCAGGATTCTCATGAGAATCAAATGGGATAATGAGTGAAAAATCTTTAAAACCTTAATTGCTATAGAGTGGAAAATTCTATTAATAATAATGACAGTCAATAATGACAACAATTCTCTTGGAAAAAGTCAGCTCTCTTTGGCAGCAGGGACATGGGGTATACGCTTCTGATCCAGGAGTCTATGGAAAATCTGGCTCTGCTCTGAAAATGTAGGGATCTGGAGAACACATGTAATAAGTTTGAAGAAGACTCCAAAGTGGAAAACCAAAAGCCCTGTGGCTACCAATTTGAAAAAGACAAAGGCATTGGGGATTTGAAGTACATAAAATATAAAACCCCCAAACAGACTGGTTTCAGGAGGTAGCATTGATAACCTGCACCAGGCCTGCTAAAAGCTGCAAGCAAGATAATGTTAAGCATTGTGTAGATGACCACAAATATCCAAGGTACCGTGGCACTTTTCCAACTTATCTAACTGGGACTGACCTCCTTCCCTTATTCCTTCCCATAAACCATGACCTTAATTGCAGGATACTTTATTGAAAGTTTAAATTGTGCATGTTCTGCCTACATACTCCTTCCCTTCCCATTTCTAGCAGGCAGCCAGCTTTGTAATTGTGGCCTCAAGGATTTGAGCAGAGCCAAAGCGGAAGCAGCCAAATGTTAAGAGCTCCTTCTGCTTTTATTTAGAACAAAATCTCTAGAAGGGTTATGCCAGAAAAGGAGAAGAATGTGAAGAAAACATTGGGGAAGCTATAAGGACTCCAGGATTGATTGGAGAGGTGAGAGGCCAGCGAGAAATAGGTCCTGCCACTGTTGGTGGGAATGCAAGCTGGTACAGCCACTCTGGAAAACAGTATGGAGGTCCCTCAAAAAGTTGAAAATAGATCTACCTTATGACCCAGCAATTGCACTGCTAGGTTATTTACCCAAAGGATGCAAAAATAGTGATTTGAAGGGGAACATGCACCCCAATGTTTGTAGCAGCAATGTCCACAATAACCAAACTATGGAAAGAGCCCAGATGTCCATCCACAAATGAATGGATAAAGAAGAAGTGGTGTGTGTATATATATGTGTATATATATGTGTATATATATATACACATATATATATATAATGGAATATTACTCAGCCATCAAAAAAATGAGATCTTGCCATTTGCAATGACATGGATGGAATTAGACAGTATCATGCTAAGCAAAATTAATCAGTCAGAGAAAGACAATTATCATATGATCTCATTCATATGTAGAATTTAAGAAACAAAACAGAGAATCATAGGGAAAGGGAGGGAAAAATAAGATAAGGTAAAAACAGAGAGGGAGACAAACCATAAGACACTCTTAATCATAGGAAACAAGCTGAGTGTTGCTGGAGGGGAGGAGGGGGATGGGGTAACTGGGTGATAGACATTAAGGAGGGTACGTGATGTAATGAGCACTGGGTATTATATAAGACTGAAGAATCACTGAACTCTACCTCTGAAATTAGTAACATACTATATGTTAATTAATTGAATTTAAATTAAAAAAAAGAAATCCCAAATGGGGCAAAGATTTTAAAAGAAATGTGCGGCATTTAGAGAGACATGATCTCAGGCACCAGGGCTCTTAGTCTTTCCAAAGATGAAGATATTTGTGTCTGAGAAGCAGAGTTGCCCAACCTGAGGGGACTGTGAACTTAGGAAATGGATATCCTCATGGAAAGTGGCATGGGCCTATTATCCAATTAGCCAAAGTTTCTCCATAGCCTTTGGTTATATAAGAGCTAAGAATTTTGGCCGGCAAAGAATGAAGAGCCTCAAAAATGAGTAAGATCTAATTTTTACCATTCTAATGTATTGAGGTTTGGAGTTTGAATTCAGTTGGTTTAAATAAAAGATTTTACATGTGATAATTTTTGTACATGTAACTGTGTAGACAGAGAGTTATATCTCCTTATATTGATCTCTGACTTCTAAAGTCATGACCCTGCTTGGGTACTTCACTCAATCCTATACTTCTCTGAAGTGCGATCTACTCACCCTTCCCTTTTCTCTGAATCAGAACATAGGTGTCTCAGTATGGCAGATTCCAGCATGAAGATAGCTGTCCAAGGGACTCCACCATGAGGTGAGAATGAATGAACATGAGGTTGAACTTGCTGGAATATGTGAATCCCTAACTCAGATTTTTATGAAGAACTTTTACTAGTGTTCGAAATGCATCTCATTCATCCTCTCTCAAGCTTCCTTTATTTCCTAATGCCTAGTTATGAGTTCCCTGTTTGTTATTCCATTGGAACTTGTGCCCATTCCTACCATGACACCTACCATGATATGCAATTATCTATTTGCTTCTCTGTTTCTCTATCTCCTTACAGGATTGTGTGTATCCTGGTTGGGAACTGGGTCTAAACATTAAAATCTCCAGGGTCTCAACATAATAAAGTCTTATATTGTGAATGAATATAATGTTATGAATGGTACCTCTTGCCTGAAGAGTCAGAAACTTGTGAGAGAATATTGATTCATGGATTAGAGTTTCGAGAAAAATAAGACATTTCACCAAATGGATCTAGATAGTAAGTCCTATTATTAATGAATCTCAATTTGAGAAAATGGTATTTATCTTTTTGCCTCATATGAAGTTAGACTTGAGGAAGAAAAATTCATCAGGTCCATTCTTAAACACATATTAAGCTCACTAAATGCTCAAAAAAGGAGAAGATGAGATTGAAGGAAGATGAATGGGAGGAGGAGGAAAAATGCACAATATTATTCCAAAACTTTGAATTTTAAGTTTCCCCTGAAATCAAAATTACAAATTGAACTATAAAGTATTTAATAAAACCATCTGTAGCACTTCAATTGCCATGCTACCAATCAAATATAATTAATCTAATAGCTAAAACATTTGATTTAAATTAAAATTTTTCTGGTGTGAATTTCAATTTTTCAATGAAATTTAATACAAGGAGAATACTTGAGGTCTGAGAATAAGTCAGAATTCAATGATTTTTTAAGATCATAACAGTTTTCTAATGCTTATTTTTTACTGAATTTTTAGTTCTTATTCACTATTACGGATAGTTTTAAGATTTTTTATTGGCATTCACAAGTTATATGGATAGTTTTTCTTCCTTTCAACACTAGTGAACTATAAATGGAAAAGGCTCTTGAGCAACTGATTCTCACAGCACATTTGTTGCTATTGTTAAAATTGTTCATTTTCACAGTATTAAAAAAAATGTGATCCAAGATGAAACCTGCCTTGCAAAGTCACAACTTACAAGTGAATTTAAACATAGTCTGGAAGAATCTATTCATTCCTTTAAAACATGCAATTCTATGAATCAAATATAGACACGACAATTTTAGACACCTTTTGCAACTGCATCACCAACAAATGGTTTGTTTAAAAATATAGTTGTAATTTAAAAAGCACACGTGCTTCCATAATATTTTATCACCCCTGTCCTGTGAGATAGAAGGGAACCAAAAAAGCAGTCCTTTTTTGTCCTAAAAAATACATTCTCCACTTAAACGTTTCTGTTCTTGACCCTTAAACTTGTGCCTAAGCCAATGGTTGTCAATATTTTCTATGGCAATTGAAACCCCTTTTCAAATTATGTTTTCTGCAGAACAGTAACCCACAGAAAGCAGATGCAAGCACAGCCTCTCTGACAGAGACAGAAGCCCTGCGGGTGGGGCTACCCCAGCTTTCACCACCTCCATTCTCCTCCCGTGGCCGCCGAAGAGAATGAAAAAATGCCCAGTTGCTTCAGGGCAGTCCTGGTTTACACTGGTTGTTCCAGCATAATTATTAATAGCTCCCCCTTTCACACTCATAAACTGTATGGTCAGCATGCCTCTGAGACACTGCCTTATTTGTTATTTCTGAAGAGCTCCTAGAACACTGATGAAAAACACTGGTTTGGAATTGTTATAAAAGATAACAGAATTCTCTTTCTTTAATATTTTTTTCTTTCTTTAAAAAAAAAAGATCTTGTTTTTTAAGTAGTTTTAAGTTCATAGCAAAATAAAAAGAAAAATACAGAGATAGCCCATATACTCCCTGCCCTTACACATGCAGAACCTCTCCCATTATCGACATCCCCACCAGAGTGGTTGGTACCTTTGTTACAACTGATGAACCCATATTGACACATTATAATCACTCAAAGTCCATATTTGCATTAAGATCCATGCTTGGGGGGCACCTGGGTGGCTCAGTCAGTTAAGCATTTGACTCTTGATCTCAGCTCAGGTCTCAATCTCAGGGTTGTGAGTTCAAGTCCCGTGCTGGGCTCCACGCTGGGTGTGGAGCCTACTTTAAAAAAAAAAAAAAAAAAGAAAGAAAATATTCACTCATGGTGGTATACATTTTATGGGGATAGCTCTCTTGTCCAGGCATCTCCTCTCCTTGTGACTTGCTGCAGGTGGTAGCTAGCGTTCCACCAACAGCATCAATACAGCCAGGCCATATTACATTCTAGATGATTTTGCCTAATAGGTAAAATGGAGTTTGTCTAAAATAAAAGTCCACCACTTTCCCTACCAATGTACTCCTTCTGCAATTCAGTGTTTCTCCTAATTCTACCAACTCTCTAGTCATTGAAACCAAAACCCTAGTGAATTTTTACTTCTTTCTCCTTATGCCAAAATCCATTTAGCTGTCAATTTCTATCAATTCTGTCCCCAAACATTTCCCTCCCATATGCCTTTTTACCTCTACTGTCACTGTTATTACTCTAATGAAGATTTATGTTTGCTCTCATATCTTAAGGGCCACGACATAATCCCTCTCCATCTTTGAATTCCTATTTTAAACACCTCATCAATTCCCCTCCCTGCAATTTGTCACTTCCCCCACGAAATTTCCCCAATTCCTCTCAGCTTGAAGCAATCTCTCCTTCCTCAGAACATTATTACAATTCCATCCATGCCTCACTTATAACTCATGCAAATTTTTACTTCCAGTTTTATGTGTTTGCTTATCTTATTTATCTATCAGTTCATCCGTTCTTTGAGGGCAAGATTTATGGTTCATTTTGGTATTTTTGAAAACACTTTGAACTTTGGAGATTTTCTATGAATGTTCAGCAAATGGATGAATAAATACAAAGACATGAGTTAACTTTCAATATTTTCATTGCTTTAACCTTCACACTCTGACCTGAATAATGACATACTATTCACTATCTTCCCCATTCCAAACAGGGAAGTCTACTTAATTTGTCCCAAGCATAAGCCACCTTCTATCATCCTTTTCACAAATGACCTACATACAAAGCTTTCCCCTCACTTCCTGCTACTCCTACATGCCTTCCAGGTTTTCAAAATTTGACTCAAAATAAGTGTCTCTTCACCAATAGCCTAATTAGTTAGCTTTACTCCAGAGCCCAGGTTCTCAACCATTATTCCACCTACTTCCTATAATGACTGATTAATTTTTGCTAAAGCCTTCTTAAAACAGGCAATATCCTCCTTTAATAAATTGGAAACTGAGGCCAGAGAGACAAGTAAGTAGCACAACTGGGCCTCACACGCAGGCAGTATGGCATCATCAGCTTCCATGCTTGTAGCTACTACATGTTTCCACTCATCAGAGCTTTGAACTCACTGAGCCTAAGGTTAATCATATGATGTAATAAAAAGCCTCCAAAGTTAGGCAAACTGAAATGCTAAGTCTGCATCTGCTATTCAATAGCTCTGAGTCCTGAGCCAAGATATGTAACTGAGTTTTCTTATCTCTAATATTGGGAAAATTTTTAGCATTGTGAAAATTGAATGAATTAGGATATATTGCATCAAAACTACCCAGCAAAAAACTTAACATATAGTCTGTGTTCAATATACAAAGTGAATAAAAATGGAAATTTGTAGCATGAAGATGATTCAAACAGAACCAAGGGGCCAACTGTCATATTGTCATACCTTGGCCTTACAGTCCCCAGCCTTTCAACTAAGAGAGAGTAGGTGGGATAATGGTTGAGAACCTGGGCTCTGGAGTTGTTTTGTCTGGATCTATATCCCAGATCTACAAAATGCTAACTCTGTGAAGTTAAGCACACTTCCTAACCCCAGTAATCTTCAATTTCTTCAACTGTCAAATAAGAAGAGCAATAGCACTTCTTATCAAGGATTATGTGAAAATTCTATGAGTTGAAACCATAAATAGTGCCTAGTGCATAGCAAGCTGCTGTTATTAACTAACTAGACCTTTAACACCTCAGCTCAAATTGCCAAAATAGTTCCTGAGCGATCTTTATGCATCTGGGAACCTTCCTTTACTATCCTGTATGACACTGACAGGATCTTTGTGGTAAACAGAATTCTAGATGATCCCATGACCTTAGCCTCCTAGTGTTACTTCTTTGATGGTTTCCTTACATGGCAAAAGGGATTTTGCAGATGTAATCAAGGTAACTGACCAGCTGACCTTAATTTAGGTAGATTTTCCTGGTGGACCTAATTTAATTACATGATCCTTTAAAGCAGAGCTTTTTCTCAGACTGATGGCAGAATAAAAAGAGAGATTTGAAAGCACAAAAAGTCCTCAGTGTTCTCTTGCTGCCCTTCATGCTGGAAGGGACCATGTGAAAAGGAATGTGGGTGACTTCCAGGAACAGGGAGTAAATTCCACACAAGAGCCAGCAAGGAAATGGGACCTCAAGACCACAGCGGCAAGAAACTGAATTCTGCCAACATCCTAATAAGCCTGGAAGCATATTCTTCACCAGAGCCTCTAGATAAGTGCATAGCCTGGCCAACATCTTGACTTCAGCCTTGTGCAACCCTGAGCAGAGAACTCAGTCACTCTGTGCTGTATGTCTTTCTTATAAAACTGTGAAATAAAACATGCGTGCTGTTTTAAGCTACTCACTTAGGGGCAAATTGTTATGTAGCAATAGAAAAAGAATACAGTCATCTCTCTAGATGATTGATCCATCGTGTCAATGGATTCTAATTGTTTTAACCTGCTAGAGAGGACATTCCAAGTGTTATTCTTATCTAATCTTTCTAACTGTATCTCATTTTCATTTATTGCTTACAAGTAACAATCACTCACATCAAAAGAGACCATTAACTAACCTTCTGTTGTGCCTTTCATTTTCCAACCTCCTGCTCTTAGCAATTGCTCTTACATCTGGAGGGCCAAGGCATATCTCCTCTCTTAAGAGGAGAGACCTCCATTGAGCACTTTCCTTTGGATCTTAAATCCTTTATAGAGGGGATGGCTAGTCCATGGCTTATGCTAATATTTTCCATTTCTGGTCCTTTCACAATAGATTTCCTGACTCCTGATGATGAAAAGTTTGGTGATAAAGATATCGATGATCATAACGATAACAAGAATCTAGCCACAACAATGGTAGCAACTGCCAATAGCAATAGCACAACCATTCTGTTAAATCCTTAGAATATCCTAAGCTCTTGTTAAATACTTGACATTCTCTCCTCTACTCCCTTCTGCCATCTTTGTAAGATAGCTTTAAATAACCTTAGTTTGTAGGCCAAAGTTTGAATAACCTAAGATTATATAGGTAGCCAGTAATATACACCTATATCTATTTGACTCAAAAGCCCCCACTTTTAATTAAATTTTAGTTTTAGTTTGGTTTGTGTTAATAGGGGATCCCAGGGAATTGAGGAAGGATTCTGAACTCTATTGTGCTTTGCAAAATGACATTGTTTTCAGTTGAATTTAATCAATATTTATTTAAAATTTACTTGTGTCAACCACTGTGCGAGGCACTAGGAACACAAAGATGATTAAGCTACAGTCTCTTCAGAGGTTCACAATCAAGGTAGGAATACCTGAGAGAAGGAACCTATTCTATTGGGACTTAAAGGATGAGGAAAGACCATTAAATGGGAAAGGTGTTCCAGGAAGAGAAGACTGAAGGAGTAATGGTATAAAAGACTTGAAAGAGCTTGGTGAGCTTGAGAAACAAAGAGTACTGGGGTAAAGATGCAGACAGCCAAGCACAGAAATATGCAAGAGTTTGGAGAGGTACACAGTGGTCAAATGAAGGGCAGAATGCTATATACCCAAAGATCCCACTCATCCCTGTAGCAGTAGGGCATCTCTGTTGGTTAGATTTAAACAAGGTTAGTAACATTAAAAAGGATAGCATTTACTGCATTCTTACTATGTTCCTGGCATTGTGATTACATACTTTATATTTTCTAATCTTTATAACTACTGTGTGAGGCAATATTTTTAGGCCCATTTTATAAATGAGGAAAATGAGTTCTGAGAGATTAATTAACTTGTTCAAGTTGAGAGCTATTAAGTAGTTGAATCAAAATTAAAACCCAGAATTACCTGAAACTGAACCCATGTTCTTAACTACCAGATTTGATCAGGGCTCAGTGGTCAAGTGGGAACCTGAGGTTAGGACATGTTTTAAAATTAGAGGACTCGGGCGCCTGGGTGGCTCAGTTGGTTAAGCGACTGCCTTCGGCTCAGGTCATGATCCTGGAGTCCCTGGATCGAGTCCCGCATAGGGCTCCCTGCTCGGCGGGGAGTCTGCTTCTCCCTCTGACCCTCCCCCCTCTCATGTGCTCTCTCTCTCATTCTCTCTGTCAAATAAATAAATAAAATCTTTAAAAAAAAATTAGAGGACTCATTGACTCAATGGCTAATTAGTTTTGTTTACATAAAATGTGTTGTTCAGTAATTATAAATACTCGCTTTCTCACCTAAAGTTTGGTTCTTAAACAATAATGTGGCAGCAATGAAAGAGTGAGAACAAGAGAGAGCAAGGAAGAACACTTACTTTCCCTTTGGACTTAAAGAGGATGAATTTGAATTCCTGATCATTACAAAATTCCCAATCATTACACTTTCTCACTATCTTGAATCATTTAACATTTTTTTAAATGTCTTTAAAGTGATTCGTCTTAAAACCTCATTGTACACTTAAATAAGCATATTTGTAAAAAGTCCTTTTTTACATACCCTTCAGAGACATACCCTTCAGAGACATACCCTTCCCTAGTAACTTTATGGGTTTTGGGTAAATTAAAAAATGGAACATGAGTTTATCATTTACTCTTTTCAATAATTTGAAAGAACAAAATGTTCCTATCTCATTTAGACCATTCCATACACTGCTTGCTTTCTTTCCTTCATCAGGTAGAACAGTTCATATCTCAAACACGATTTATTAGGCTGAAAGGAACACAGCTAGAGATTTGATTGAGACATAATTCCCATAACATTGTTGTCAACCACACGTCAATTTAAAAAAAAAAAAAAAAAGACATAACTCCTGCCTTTGGTTAGCTTACCATTGAGATGGGAAGATGCCACACATAGTCTCAATAAAAAATAGAACTGAAGTGTCATTAGGTAATCAACACTAATGAGATCACTAGTGCTGTGAGAATTGAGAGAAAAGAGATTTGCGCGTGATTTGTGAAGGGGAGGGAGTGGATACATGGTCTGGGGCTTGAAAGAAGGATCAGATAATCATGATTTTCTTTGAAAGAAAGGAATAGAACATTGAAGGGAAGATGATTAGGCATCAGCAAGAGCAGGGAGGTTAGGAAACTGATTTTTTTCTAAACTAAAGACAGGAGATCAATTGTCTAGAGATTCAAGTATACCTCAAAAAGTAGACTTTAATATTTGGGTGATTGCCCATGTCTTTGAGACTGATGAAAGCTATAAACTCACTTCAGAAAAATGTACAATTATAAATACAGTAAATTATCCTAGTGTACAGAAACAACTAGCATTTTGGTACATATCATTCTAGACCTCCATCTCTGGTCATAGGTATATAGGTATATGTATATAAAAACTTATCTGTCAACAATAAAAATAAAATAAATATTCAAATATAAAATAGAAGAAAGTAGGAAGCATAAGGTGCATTAAAAAAAACATCTATTGGTTTTACATGTGAATCCTTAAGTATATTTATATATATTTCTCTCCCTCCCCACAGTGACTGATAAAAAGTTTGGTCATTTGCAGCAACAGATTCAAGGGCAGAGACTGGTATTCATTTTGGAACCAGAAATGCTATTATATTCAGAACTATTTTATTAGAGCAAATAACATTCTGTTCCTTTGAATATTTTTATCTTTTCAAACTAAAAAAATGGCTTTTATTCTTAATTATATTTAAGTAAAACTACATGCTCATAGTAAACATTTCAAAGAATACACTAAAGTCTAAGAAAGAAGTGAAAAGTCAGGTGAATTCCTACCAAAAATGGAGGGGCTTTTAAGCAACAGAATAACATAGTTAATGTAGTTCTTCATTTGGTAATGCTGTGTAAGATGAGTTAGAAAAGAAAAAGCCTAGAAGCCAGGAAATGAGTTAGACAACCGTGCAATCATCTAATAAATAATGAAGGCCAAGAGGAAAAGAAAACTGTCATCAGCAGTGACAATGAGAGCCAAGTGTGTTGAGCATCTAATTTGTGTAAAGCAATACAATGGACATACTGAAAAAAATTTTTTAAACCATATGACCTGTGCCCTCTAGGAGCTCAACTGAGTGGAAGAGATCAGTTCATACATAGTTGAGGTTCATAAAACATGTTTGGGCGATTTGTGTGAATAAGATTAATTCCTTGAAATTAATATAACACTGTATATTAACTGGAATTATAATAAAAATTAAAAAAAAGTTTAAGTCCTAGTACATGTGCTTTTCCAGCTTGCTGTACATTTCAATTTTTTTTTTTTTTTTTTTTTTTTAAATTTAGGGTTAGGAAATTGGCAGTGAGCAACAGAGAATTACAATATCAGGGCTATGGTGATAACGAAGTTTGGAATACCTTTAAATCAACATAAATCATTTGATTTGGGAATGCAAAGAAAGGTAGATTTGTAGGAAATGAAGGGCTCCAGAGTTATAGTTGCCTGGAGGGCAGAGTAAGCCCTTTAAAGGTGAAGCCTTATAAAACATTTATCTCTTGGTGGCTGTCTGACTAGAAGGGTCAGGCTGGGGTGACATTTGTTAATGATTATTGAGTGTAGAATTGTTTTGGAATGTATCTAAAGCTAATTCTTAAAGTAAAAGTAAGATACGAGAGTTTTTAAGAACACAGCAACAATTATTTGAAAATAAAAGGAAGAAACATTGAGCAAGAGAGAAAATAAACAGCTCTACAAGTAGCTGGTTTTTTTTTTCCCCCAAAACATGGATTTTGCTTTCTGATTATCTGGAATATTTTTCAATGAATCCACTTTTTTTTGCATAAACATACGAGATATAAAATAATGTATTTTTAAAAAATTTTTCATGCATTTGTCTGATAAAAATTAACTGAAAGGATATGTCAAAGTAAGAATTAGAAATAAACAGTGAAATCTATATTATTATGTTGACTTTATACAGTATTCCATTTTAATATAATTTTCAAATAAAATTTCTCTTTTTTAACTATACCTGGGGGAGAATATTAAAATAAATCTTTTGAGAATGCGTAATTAAATCTTTTTATACTAAAGTCTGCATCTGATTCTTTATGGTTATTGGGGCTAGATGACTTTTTAATGTCTTTATTACTCTAGTAATATGTAATAGAAAAAATCTTAAAAGACATGCAAATAAATACTAATATATGACTTACATATTGAAGCTTATATGGATTTTAAATTGAAATGGCACCACATATTTCCCATTTTAATTTCACTAACACCAAACAAATCCTTTTAATAATCTAAACACAACTCCTAGGCTGGGAGGGGCTGCCATTCATTTTTTGATTCAATTCCAAAGTTCCTCTCAGAGTAATAAAAACATTTTCTAAAGAAGCGGAGGATGACCTTGCTTCATTATTTAAGCAGCTTAGTCTGTTTTTTTGTTGTCTTCAAGGACATTTTTTCTCATAAAGTTCTTACAGGAGGGATGATATCACCACGGAAGTTGTCAAGCATGATGTTTTCCCAGAGACATTGCTCTAAGCTAGATATTAGGACGAAGAGGCCAAAAGACAGAAATCTCCAAAGACATTTCTAGATTCAGATCTAGATCCACATCTGTTCTTTCTTAGGAAAAGACTCTGCTTTGAAAGCAATTCAAAGGGACACAAGCATTTAGAAGCAATTAGAGGGACCTTTCAATGTAAAAAATATTAAAATAATAATTTACCACATCAAGTTAGAAAACTAGGTGTCATTAAGTTATATTTTTATTTTAATTTTGTTTTTTTTTTTTCTTCTGGTAAAGACATCTAACTCACTAAGTAATATAAATTAAGTATCTTAAAATTATGTTGAAAGTAAATGGTCAAATAATATGTTAGGAAAGGTCCTAGGATATGCATATAATTAATTTCCCCATCTGTCCCAAGTTGACGGATTATGTCATCTAAATCCTGCTTAAATTTCAAGTTATGGGTAAATTGAAAGAATGGAAAGTATAAAAAAGGACTTTTGCCATATAATTGAAAAAAAAAGATGGTGGTGTGGTTTGGGTCTGCATTTTGCACAATGCACTCAAATTATTTGGGTCAGGTATCCACTTTATTTAGATATTTAAGCTCCTCAAAATCCTGACTGTTCCTCATTATTTTTATTTTAAAGAATTAGACTAAATTGTCCTGTCTTGTCTATGAATTTCCCAAACTACTGCAAAACACTTGATTATTATTTTTCTCAGCTACTCCCTCCAGGTGAGAAAAATAATCAAGGGTCTCCAATTGCTTCTTAATTTCTCTCTCTTCATTCCATCCTCCTCACAATGTGGTCCTGTGACTTTCTTAATGCCAAGCCCTTCCTTGACTTTCCTTGGCCCCCAGCCTAGTGCACTCATGATCTTCTCAGGCATACTTTATCTGACCCTTCTGTTATGATGTCCCCACATGTACCCCAAGTTTTCTCTGCCAGAAAAACTTTTATTCTAGTTCACTATCTAAACTCTTAACAGCTGTGCTAAGCTGCAAGTTTATTTAGGCTTAAAACCAGCTGCACTATTTTTTAGATAACCCTCACTGTCAGCTGATACTTTATCAATATAAAATATAAAATACTGAAAGGCTCATGGAAAAAAAATCAATACAATAACCAATTCTTCATGTACTTATTTTGACTTAAAAATAAAAACAATCTATGCAGCAGCTATCACTGAAGGGCCTTTTAGCTCTCCAACTCTCTTACACTCACAAATATTCAGAACTACATTTCAAGCTCAGTGTCTTCATAAAATAAAAACTGAGAGACAAAAAGTCCATCTGAATTTGAAAAGGTCTTTATTTCTCAGTGTTCTAAGGTGGATCCTCAATTATGTCATGTGGAGAAGAATTTCATTCTAAATGGTTAACAGAAGAACTTTTGTCAGTAGAACTGACAAAATGTGCCTGGAAAACGTTCAGCTATTTTGAAAATAAATGTCAGGACGTCAGCTCCGTTTCTCTCGCCTCGGGCTATGATTGCGAGGCTATTTAACACTCATTTGCACTAGCCCCTATATATTAACCCCATCAGAGATGTGTAAACAAATTGGGACAGAGTTCCTGCTAACCAACTTCCAATTCTTTAATGTCACACACATAAAACAACTTACTTTGGTTTTCTTCCTCAATGTTATGTTTTCAGATTTAGCGATTTATTGTGGATTTATATCTATGGTCAGACAAAAAACAACAACAGAAAAGTAATTATCACTTTTCAATCAGGAATGCTGGTCAACTAAATATGACAGAGACAGAAGAGAATGTAGAGTCCGTGGGGAGAGATGGAGCCAGCATTCTTTAAGCCTTTATATTACAACTCCATTTTATGTTAACATTCTGAGTCTCTGTCACTTGCTATCTTCATTTGGTGGTGGTCTGGTGTATTCATAATTTTAGTCATAGAATGTTCAAGAATAAATCAGCTTTATTTGTATTTTTTAACTTAAATTATGCCCTGCAGTGGTGTAAAGAAAACAGAAAAATACATCCCCAAATCAGAGAGCCAATACCTATATTTTTTCCCTGAATATTAAAATAATTCAGCTTATTTTTTAAACTGCCTGAGAAGTCTTTTTGAGGATGGATTGGGTACATATATACGGAGGGAGGGAGGGAAGTAGAGGTGGGGAACATTGTTTATTTTCTAGCCAGGTATTCCTTAACCTATATATGCAACTACATCTAAACTCCATCTTCAAAATTTCTCTAAGGATGGCATTGTATACAATAGTGAAAAAGTGAAAACCACTTGAAAGTCCTGCACTAAGAGATTAATTGATCAATAAAGATGATGTAACAGAATGTTATACAGCTGTTAAAAGAACTGGAAGATATAATTATAAGAAAATAAGATCATAAAATACTATCTTATAGTTATAAGATAAATGTGTATATATTTATTGTGCATAAATATGTATATATAGTAAATATGTATATATAAGTACCAGAATGCCATGTACAAAAATAGAAACATAGTCTATCTTTGTGTGATGGGATTATGAATGATTATTAGTTTCTTCTTTTTCTTACCTGCCTTGTTAAAATTTCTATAGTAAACATGTTACAAGTATTTTCTAATATGAAAGGTAATAAATATATTTTAAGTAAGATTGATAAACTTCAGGAAAAAAGATAAAAAATATATTTCACTTACTATATATATATATACACACATATATATATATGGCTCTATGTGTAGTGTATATAAATTATATATATCTAATTTGTAATTAGATACATGTAAGTTAAGATATGACACTGACAATGTCTCCTAATGCAAAATTCTTCTGATCCAGGATTGGTAGGATTGCAAATATATGATCAACAAAATAATTTTCATTTTCATTTTGCATTCAAGCTTAGCAAAAGCAGAAATGAGCTGGTACCTTAGAAGTTTGAGTTCCATAGACTTGCGCTAATCTTGTAGGCATTAATTCAAGGTTGAATATATTTTCAATTTTCCTTTTAATCAAATCTATGAGCCAGAAACCGGGAAAGGAGATCATTACAGCTGAGATGCAGCTGTAGACCCTAACCTCCAAAACTGAAGATGAGGCATATCAGAAGTACAAAGTTCATTTAGTCAAAAACAAGGAAGGGAAAAAAAAAATCATACTACACAGCACACACGGTCACACACACACACACACATGTGCACATGCCACAGTGTTTTCCAAGATGCAGTTAGAATTCTTAGGAAATTGTGTAATATGTGAAATCCTTTTGCTTCCACTTTTTTCTTAAAAAACATGCCACCAAAAATTTCTCCTAATGGAAAACAAAAAAGATAAAAAAATTCCCATAATCCCACCATTCTAATATAGCCACAGTGAAATTAGAAAGTATTTATGTGTAACTCTGATTATTAAAAAACATAAGCTCAATTACATGAGTTTATATCATCATTACCTCATCATTACAAATCTGAATATTCAGATATATATAATAGGTAAGATCCTTTTGTGTTTTCATTATTTTAAATTTGTCCTCCTGTAGCAAATATAAGTCCATATTCCCTTATAATTTCATAGGCCCCTATATTTTTCAGTTAAAACATGGATCATAGTTAATATATGCAATAATATAATTTTAAAATAATTTTATTGATATCTCTTCTCAATAAGATCTAAGCAATTTGAATACAAGAACTATTCTGGCTTCTGTTCATTATGGACCCCCTGGCACCCCGCTCAGTGCTGCCACAGAGTATGACTGCATCATATAATTATCAATGAATGAATGGCAGTTATCCAATGAATGAATGAAAGCCTCTTCACTGAATCAGCTTTGTTTGACTCACTTTGGAACTGTATTCTTGAATTAAACCCCCCTTTTCTTAGTGTTTCCTTTCATTTTTGCTTTGAGTAGTAGTACCTATTTTACAGAGTTATTTTAAAAATCATGCATCCAGCAGGAGATGAGTGCTTAATACTTGCCATGGTGGCATATTGGAAACACCGTATATTCTGGAATAAAATTAACCTGGGTTCAAATGCTTACTGGATTACATACCTGTGTGTACTGGGCAAGCTATCTTAACCTCATTGAGCTTCAGCATAAACATCTATAAAAGCAAAATGTATACAATTTAACTAGCCAGGGTTGTAGTTGTGGATAATAAATAACATGCATAAAGAATCTGGTATGTGAAAGAAATTTCCATATTAGTTCCAACCCCTAACATACATAGACATTTATAGTAAATAGCAACCAAGTGACTTTGGTTATCTACTTTATACAGGATTTCATATCTTAGACCCCTTTTAGGAAATCATCACTGTGAATAAACAATCCGTGAAATTAATGCTGTTTATGAAACTGCCTCAGGATCATGGGCTGCCTTTACCAAAACAGCAGATAATTGGCTCCTGGAAGAATCTCTTTTGTGGCATAAGATCACCAATGCAAAAAAGCACTATCTCCAGGGAGAAAAGTGGAAAGCATAAAGAAACTATAGACACAATGAAAAATCATTAATTGTGGTAAATATAATTTAGCAAAGCAACAAAGTCCACATATAATTAATGAGAGTGTTTAAAGTTTGCCATTCAAAGCAAATGGCCAAGATCTTGGAATCACCTTACAAGCAAAATAACATAACAACATGCTTGCCCATTTTTATGATAGCATGCTGCCCCATCACTGGAAGAAACCATGATTTATTTAACAGCATACTTTATGATGCATCCAATTGTTCTGTCCAGAATTAGCAGAGATTCATACTTCACAGATATTCAACTGAAGTTAATTGGGGTCTCAGTATAAAAAAAAAAATTATAGCATTTATATAGCAATTAGACTACATATGTGGTTCCTATAATCATTGACTAAACTATTTATTTATTTATTTATTATATAGTATATTGAACACAAAACGTTATATTAGTTTCAAGTATACAGCATAGCAATTTAATGTTTATAAATTATGACTAAATTTTATTTTTAAAGTAATTTCCTCTTTTACTCTGGGATAATAGGAAAGAACATGTAAATAATAATTGGAATTCACACATAAAATTCCAAATATCTGAAACTATACATCTTCTCCTACAAAATTAACAAGAATAAGGAAACAATGCTTATTAGTTAATAAATGTATAAGAAACAATTCTTATTAGTCAATAAATGTATACCACTTTGTATACAATCTCTTTTAATCCTTGCCACAAACCTATGAGCATTGTTCCGTTATTAACCTCAATTTACAGATGGGGAAAGCAGGGCTTACAGAAGTTGAAAAATTCACCTGAATTCACATAGTTGGTAGTTGGCAAACTCCAATGAATGTACCATTTAACCATCTCCAAAGCCTGCTTTTAACCATTCTTATCCAGGAACTGCTAACAAGAAGTTACACTATATGATGAGAGAATGTTTGCCTACTTAGCACATAGAGAACCAACAAAATGACTAAAGGGCAGTCAATTGGAGCAAGAAATGTCAAAAAGCAGGACAGTGCTAGATTTTAGAGTTGGAGGTAACGGTGGAGACACCATTTTGCCCACTATCCTCACAACAGAGTGAGGCCAAGGTAGGAAGACAGGGAAGACGGAGCCCAGTTTGGTATCTTCTCATCACATCATTGTGTAAGCATCGTACTAGCATTTCTTTCTAATCTATCGGTAGAAGATTCCATCCTACTTCTGACCTCTACCTTGATTTTGTAAGAATTCAATAACTTAGACAATGTACTATGTGGTTTTCCTCTTACTGTTCTGAAATAAATTGCCATGTCAGCAAGACCTATGCTTTAGCTATCAGCTCTGTGGACAAGGAAATGAAACATTCTATGAATGGGGTAATTTTCTTCTCTAATGGACTGCAAAAATAAGCAGTTGGCGAACTAATGTTTAGCATATTGATAGGGTCATTTACATACTGCTTTTAAAAAGACAACAATATTCAGTCTGCTTGTGGCTGCACCATGGCTTAAGAACACAACTGAACTCTATGATCAACATTAGTTCCAAAACACCTAGGTGTTTCAGAAAGGGAAATTAAGGGATTAACTGTTTGCTCCAGGAAATTTCTCCAGTTTAGTTTTGTGTTACCTCGTCCTTGTTTTACTCCCCATGCTCTCAGCAATTAGACGTTTAGTTTGTCTCACTCGTGCTGTTTCTGCTTTCTAAATAGATACTATTTTCTCCTATGGTTACATTTGATCTCCTCAAACTATTATGCCTCATAAATCAGCTATGCTTGTTCTTCAGGATATTTTCACTCTTTCATCCCTTGCTGCAACATTTTGCATGCCCAACATATAATTCTAACCTAATTCAGAACAATTTGATACGTAGGTTACTCGTTAGTCCACTCATTCAACAAATGTTTATTCCATGACATGTCCATATGAGAAGCTGACCATACAATTGTGAACAGAGTTTAAAGAATTTGAGAAAAAGCTATGGGCAGAGTGTTAGAAAAGAAATCAGCCAGGTTTTTGTTGCCACGGATATCTTCTTCAGAGAAGTAATCCTGAGCTGTGACTTGAAAAATTAGCAAGAAAGTTTGCCCAGTGAAGGATTAAGAGGAAATAGCAGTCTAGCCAGAAGGGGTAGCATGAATTCTCTGCATATGTAAAGAAAACAGTACCAAAGTGCTCAAGGATTAGGCACATCTTTAATTTCTAAAACTAACCAAGTTTTGTCTTGCGATTATTGTCAGCTAAAGTGAATGGCAATAGTTTTCAAATTATAGCACTATCACATACTTTTCTGAAACCTTGGGCTAGTCTTAGTTTCTTGAGCATATCTCAAACCATACAGAGTAGTTATAAGGATTAAGTGAGAAAAGCCCATGTTGCACACTAAGCATAATGTCTCACAAAAAGTATTTTAGCTATTATTAATTTCCAGACCTAGACCAGGTCATACTGGTGGGAAATTGGAGCAATCTGCTTATAGAATAGGACATCATTTAAATTTCTAAATATATTTAAATATGTAATTATTTGTGAGTTTATATACATTTACATGTATGTATCCCTGAACATAACAGTTTAGGCAGGCATAAAAGACCAAATAAATGAACCAAATTCACAACATTGAGAGAGGTAAGGAGAGTGCTAAATGGAAGAATGCCACTTCTGTGGTTTTGACATGACCTGAAATTACTTCTGTTCTTAGAATTGGATAACTCAAATGGCTTTAAGAGTCTAGGAAGGTGGTATTCCTTTTGTGTCCTCCGGTAAGCCCTGGCACTCTGTGTCATTCTTCTGGCCCCAAATGCATAGTTAATGAGTCTGGTTGGAAAAGTGTAAGTCTCTGATCAAAATGTGTTAGATTTACCCTAAAGATGGCCCCTCCTCATTCAAATACAAGCAATGTTTTCCTTTAAAAAGGCACTTCCCCAGCTGAAGACTGATTTCTTACAACTGCAAAAGGAACTTTGACATTTTTCTTAAAGTCTGAAGAGAAATGTCAATTATTTACTAAAGTATGAGGTAGCTCACTAAGCTAATCTGTTTAATGTTTACCAAAATCTGACTTTTTTCTTTCTCTTCCTTTCTTCCTTCCTTCCTTTTTTCCTTCCTTCCTTCCTTCCTTCCTTCCTTCCTTCCTTCCTTCCTTCCTTCCTTCCTT
>NW_023270739.1:27539531-27728072 GCF_011800145.1 Mirounga leonina
CTTCCTTCCTTCCTTCCTTCCTTCCTTCCTTCCTTCCTTCCTTCCTTTTCTTTCTTTCTATGAGCCACTCTGGAATAGGCCCAAGTAGGGGATACTCAATGGTTCAGTTTAATCTCATTTTTATCGTAACTACTTATGGGAACAAGTCCTGAGAAGGAAAAATAAAAAAATAAAATGTCATGTAAAGATGTTAACTTTATGCAAGCCAATATCTGCAACACTTTTCCTTTATTTCCATGGTGTCTGTCAGGTAATTTACTACGTTATAGGAACCATGAGCTCTTCTAAACTCTGAGCCCCTTAATGAAATAGCTGTATCTTCTTCTGACTCCTCTGTACCTGACACCATGCCTACTACTGAAGGATTTCTAGATGGATGAAAGGATAAATGGACAAAGGAACAAATGGACCTTCTTAGGAAGGCAAGACACACATACATCTATAAACAAACACGAATTATGGCAAAGCAGTATATAGCTAAGTGTGAAAAGCATTGTATCTTTAGTTCTTAGAAAGATACAACTGGCTGCTGATAGTTTGTGGACTCTGAAATAGTATTAACTTGAAATAAAAGTATTATTTAAATTAAAATAGTTGCTTGAATACAATGGTTCTTACCTCAAGGAAACTTAAAATAACACTTTTTCCATCAACAAATTATTAGCAATTTTACTACTTTTCTATTCTGACACCTAATTTAACATTTACTGACCAGTAACATGTCATGTGATTGTTTCTTGTAATTGGCTGGAATTACAGCAATTTATCAAGTAACTCTAGATATCTCAAGGCAGAAGTTCTGAATCATACATGTGAAAATAATAAAAAATGGAAAAACACTTCATTATTTGATAGTGTTCAGACTTTCTAAATGTGGGGTCCACAAAAAGAGGTAGGAGTAACTGATGTTTTAAAAAAAACAACTGAGAATCATGTATTTAATCTAAAAAATTACTCTCTAATAATAAGAATTTCTCTCTTTAATCTTGATTTTTTTCTCTTTATAATAGTAATGCATGCACATCAATTGCTCAATATCCAATCTAACATTTAAAAATGTAAAATATGATTATTTTCAGAAATGTACAAAAATGTATGCATGCATATTTCAAAAAGAAATTAAAAATTAGAGAAGAGCGTATTGTAGAGAGGGAAAGTCCTCAAAAAAACATAGTCGTGTAAGTCCTAATTCTATGGCAAGAGCGAGATTTGCGGACCTAAAGCTCTCAAAGGGGCTGCCCTATACACCTATCAGCAAAGTAAGTAATCAAAAAAAAAAAAAGATTTATTCCATTATTTCATCCAATTTATAAGTGCAAAAATTAAAACAGAATTATCCATTCTATTAGATATAGTCCTCTGATTGAATCATAATAATTGATATGATTAGATTAACAGTAAAATTAGATAAAGTAACTCATGTGCTGACATCCACCGTTTTAGAGGCTCTGATTTTGTTCATTCTACTCTTCAATTACCTGCTGGTGGTACTCAAGAGCACAGAGGAATTCAGCTCCTTGGGGGGGGGGGGAGGAGTCCGTTTGGGGAGGAAGCCTTAAGGGGAACACAACCACATAGGTTCCTCTTTCTTTGAATATAGGTTTTGCCAGTTCTAAGTCCGAGACAGACGTCTTCAAACACCCCAGAACACTCTGGAATAATTTGACTTGATTATAATAATTCCTCTTATACAAGACTCATTTGCTCTCTTCTCGAGTGCTGACTGATCCATGACTACGGTGTCCTTTGCCTTCATTACCTTTATCTTTTTTGCAGCCACATTGCAACATTTACCACTACTTTTTTACTCAGCAAAGTCCCTCCTTGTTCCCCATACATCAATTCTCTGCTAATTATTCTCAAAAAAGTTCCATTTTTGTTTTGTAGTATCTAAAAGCAATTTTTCTTTCATTCAGATAGTCTAAAGATCTCTTTTCTATTGTCTTTCATAGAAGCCTGTTCTTTTTCTTGCTTTAATTTCTCTCTCGGAATAGAATGGCCTTTTCTCCGAGGGCAGAAGCCCAATCTGTTTGGTTTACCATTATGTGCTCATTGTCTTGAAAAGTGCTGTTGCATTGTAGATGATCTAAAATTTATGAGGAGTGAGTGAATTAATGAACATGCTATTCAAGATGGAAACCACAACTGAACTGAGAATTAGTTATATCCTATAAAGTACAGACTCCTACATATTATAGGGTGAACAATGGTTCAGTTTTCCCAGAATAGTGGGGTTTCCCGGGAACATGGGATTTTCACTACTGAAAATAGGGCAGTCTAGAAAATGGAAATGATTGGCCATCCCTGCACATTAGAGGCAGGGTTTGTAAGACAATGGAGATTGTAATATATGACTAGAATAGCACTAATCTATAAGTTTTACTTGTGTCACATTGTTCAGTTGTAAAGAGAATATTCAACTACATTATCTCCCTGCTATGTCATACTCCTTTGAGACTGAAAGGCAAGAGACGACTGTCCCTATGTTACAGATGAGGAAGCTGAGGCTCAGAAAGTTTAACAGGTTTCTCCAGTCAATTGCCTAATAAATACAGTCACGGTACTGGAAAGCGATGCCTTTGGAAAGATGCCTAGTCCTCTGCCTGACCCAATACATCACTCTGTCTAAACAACTCACATTGGAATTAAACCTGTAACTTTGGCCTAATTAACACTATATTCCTAGTAAGTAAGCAATTTGAGGCAAGTAAATATCAATAGTCAACAAACCAGATAAAGACAAACTTTTATCACTTATGTAACAAGCACAATATCTCTGTGTTAGTATTTTCTCTGAGCTGGTATGTTCTCCAGGTCTTTGAAATGTTTTTAGATGTATGTTTTTAATGTTCATTATAATGTTGTGGCTTTTAATTAATTATTTGCTTGCCACTATCTCATTATATGTGTGATCTGTGTATTCTTGGAAGCCCACCCTAACATTCTGTGGCCCCTGTGTACAGAAAGAGCTTTGCTAATGATAAGAATATTTTCCCTTATCCATTGTTCAGCTCTGACAGATTCTTAAGAAACAATCAACTGGAAGTCATTAGAAATTACTAAAATATAAGAAAATGTAACCAGGAGACAATAATATACAATGAGGAAAGGACAGTCTCTTCAATAAGTGGTGCTGAGAAAACTGGACAGTCACATGCAAAATAATGAAACTTGACCACTACCTTACACTGTACACAAAAATTAATTTAAAAAAAAGACCTGAATGCAAGACCAGAAAAATTTAAACTCCTAGAAAAAAAACATAGGTGGTAAGTTTCTTAGTATTAGTCTTGGCAATGATTTTTTTGGACTTGATTCCAAAGGCAAGGACACAAAAGCAAAAATAAACAAATGGGACCACAGATCTTCTTTCACTTACAATGGGTTTATATCCTGATAAAACCATAATCAACTGAAACATTGCAAGTTAAAAATGCATTTAATATACCTAATCTAGTGAACATCATAGCTCAGCCTAGCCTAATTAAACATGCTCAAAACATTTACATTAGCCTACAGTTGGGAAAAATCATTAACACAAAGCCTATTTTATAATAAAGTATCAAATATCTCATGGAATTTATTGAATATTGTGAAAAACAGAATGCATGTATGGATACAGAATCATTGTAAGTGTATTAGATGATTACCCTTGTGATTCACCTGACTGACTGGGAGCTGAGGTTCACTGCCAGCATCATGAGAGAGTATTATACTTCATATCACTAGCCTGGGAAAAGATCAAAACTCAAAATCTGAAGTACAGTTTCTACTGAATGTGGTATTGTTTTCAGACTATTGTAAAGTTGAAAATTTGTAAGTTGAACCATTGTAGGTCGGGGACCATTTGTACACCAAAGTAAAAAGCTTCTGCACAGCAAAGGAAACCAGCAATCAAATGAAAGCCTACCTACTGAACGGGAGAAAATATTTTCAAATCATATATCCAATAAGTGGTTAATATCTAAACTATATAAAGTACTCACAAACTCAATAACAACAAAAAAATCTTATTTAAAAATGGGCAGAGATTCTGAACAGACATTTTTCCAAAGAAGACATACAGAGGCCAACAAGCACATGAAAAGATGTTCAATATCACTAATCACCAGGAAAATACAAATCAAAATCATAATGAGATATGACCTCATTCCTGTTAGGATTTGTTTTGTTAAGAAAAAAGAAAAGAAAAGAAATAGCAAGTGCTAGCAAGGATGTGGAGAAAAAGGAAACCTCATGCATCACTAGTAGGAATGTAAATTGGTCACAGCCACAGAAAACAGCACAAAGTTACCCCCCAAATTTAGCCAAGATATGGAAGCAACGAAAATGTCCATCAATAGATGACTGGATAAAGAAAATGGGTATATACACACAATGGAATATTACTCAGCCATAAAAAGAATGAGGTCTTGCCATTTGCAACAACATAGACAGACCTAGAGGGTATTATGCTAAGTGAAATAAGTCAAAGAAAGACAAATACCATATGATTTCGTTTATATGTGGAATCTAGAACAAAAAACAAATGAACAAACAAGTAAAAAGCAGAAACAGACCCATAAATACAAGAACAAACTGATGGCTACCAGAGAGGTAAGGGTTGTAGCGATGTCAAAACAGGTAAAGAAGAGCAAAATTCCAATTATGGAATAAATAAATCACAGGGATAAAAGGCACAGCATAGGAAATATAGTCAATGGTTATTATAATAGCACTGTAGGGTGACAAATGGTAGCTATACTTGTGGTGAGCATAGCATATTTTTTTTTTTTTTAGAGAGAGAGAGAGAGAGAGTTGAGGGGGACAGAGAGAGAGAGAGAGAGAGAGAGAGTCAAGCAGACTCCCCACTGAGTATAAGGCCCAACACAGGGCTCGATCTCACAACCCTGAGTTCATGATCTGAGCCAAAATTAAGAGTTGGATGCTTAACGGACTGAGCCACCCAGGTGCCCCAGCACAGCATAATTTATAGACTTATTGAAGCACTGTATTATACACCTGAAACTAATGTAACATCATGTATCAACTATACCTCACACACACACACACACACACACACACACACACAGAATACTATCTTGCCATTTGGGACAGCAATAATGGACCTTAAGTGTTTTATACTAAGTGAAATAAGTCAGACAGAGAAAAAGAAATACCATGTGATGTTACTTATATGTGGAATCTGAAACGCAAAACAAATGAACAAACAAAATAAAGCTCATAGATACAGAGAACAGATTGGTGGTTGTCAGAGGGGAGGGGAGTTGGGAGGTGGGCAACATTGGAGAAGAAGAGCAAAGGGTACAAACTTCCAATCATAAAATAGATAAGTCATGGGGATGTAATGTACAGCACAGCGACTATAGTCAATAATACTGTATCACATATTTCCAAGTTATTAAGAGAGTAGATCTTGAAAGAAATTACAAGAAAAAATTTGTAAGTATGTGTAGTGACAGATGGTAACTAGACATGTTGCAGTGATCATTTTGGCATGTACACAAATATTGAATCATTATATTATACACCCGAAACTAATATAATGTTATATGTCAATTGTACTTCAATTTTTTTTTTTTTTTATAAAAAGTAACCAATAAAAAGAGCTGAAGACAAAGAAACAGATCTTAGGACAAGGATCTAAAAGGGTGATTTTTTAACCAATCAAATACAAAAAAGTTAACCATTTAAAAATTGTGGATAGTTTCTTTTAAAAAATTATGTCCTTTGTGACTGCTTAGGAAAATCATTCCTCTTTAATTGTCTTCTGGGTGAGATAGTCTGGCAAGAGAGACTAAATGTCAAAAATAAAGATCTATAAACTGCAAAGAGATGAAATATTAGAATGAGTCAATGCTTCCTTGTCTTCATGTTAGAGAACTTTAACCTCTGCCTCATTTGAGAAAGGTTCTTACAGTGAATACAAAATCCATTAGGAATTAAACCAAAGCATACAGTATATAGAGAGAAGAAAATCTTCCATAAATAAATTCATTAGAGAAGATCTATATCATTTTTCTCCCAATTTAGTTGGAAAAGGAAAGACAGAAAGGAAGCTATTGATTTGGAACTCAGAAATTACATTACTGTTGATCTCAAATTTTAGAAGAAATCTACCTGGGTAATCACAAGCTGTGAATAAGGAAAATAGTCTCTTTCAATGGTCAGCATGATTGCAGCTTTGGCTGACAAGTGTAATAAAGGTTTTCCAAACAAGAATGAGCCTGTGACTTTGCCCACTTTTTCTATTTTATGCAGATCCGAAGGAGTGATCCACATTTGGAAAGCAGATGGGGTAGAAAGAGCAGTTAACTCCCATTCTAATCCTCTTGTTTGTGTAGGGCACCTCTCGCCTTTCATGGACTCTTACTTAGTTTTGTTTCAAAGGACTAAATGTTCTTTAGCTTGCAAAATGATCATTTTTCATACATAGATGAAAAGAAAACAGCAAGAATTCTTGCCATCAAGCCTATTTTATTTCAAGCCTGTGAAGAAAATAGTTGAAGAACCTAAGGCCTTCTACTAATAAGTGGTTTTAATTTAACAATCCCCCCCACATCAATCTTATAATTAATCAAAATCAGAAAGAAATAGGTTGTTGAAAGGAAAACAGTTGGAAAAGTGCTGAAATTGGGATGAAGGTCTAGATATATTCAGATATTGCATGTTTAATAACACAGCATGTGAAAATCAGGGAAACATTTAATAACCCTGCACTCAAGGGAGCATTTTCATTCCTTACTGAATAATGGGTTAGATTGTGCAAGGAGAAAAACACTCCTGGTGTAATCTATAAAGATGATCATAAATATGCAAAGAAATACAGCAGTAAAGAATTAAGCTCTCCAAATAAAGCAAAAAATAAAGCAATTTTAACGTTAGCCAAAGTCAAACATATAAAAAGTATTAAAGTAAGGTCATTTTTGATTGATAAAAGGCAACATCTAAACTCAAAGCAAAACAGATACACTGTTACAGATGAATAATATAGCATCAAAAACATCAAGAAAAACACAACTAGAAATATAAAAGAGGAATAGATATAATGACTATAGTACAAGATTTTAACAATCCATTGTCAGTCTAAATAGCTCTGTTACTTTAAAAAAAAATTACTAGTTATATTTTCAAACATTATGTTGTTTTAGCAACAAAAAATACACCTGTATCTCAAATGTCAATGGAACAATTATAAGCATTGACCAAATACCTCATAGCAAAAGGTTATATAATCTTATAAAATAGAAATTTTACATATTACTATAATATTCTTTAAATCAAATTGCTTAGAGAATTAAAAGCTCAAAATACTGTGTCAATAACAAACTATTTCGAAAATAATAAAGTTGAAAATGCCACCTATCAAATCTAAACATGATAAACTATAATTAATTTCATGGCCTTAAATACTTTATTAATAAAGTAAATGAAAAAAATAGTACTCATTAATAATATACATTCTTAAATATTTATTATTTTAAAATAGAGAAAAATAAATGAAAATCATGTCCAATTTGAGAATTTTATTTTTAATGTTTTTAATTAAGTTTTTAATTTTAATTCCAGTATACTTAACATACAGTGTTATATTAGTTTCAGGTGTCCAATATAGTGATTCACTACTTTCATACATCATCACTCAGTGCTCATCATGATAAGTGTACTCTTAATCCCCTTCACCTATTTCACATTCCTCTCCCACACTTCCCCTCTGATATGCTTTATTCTAAAAGAGTACCCTCAGTTAAAGTTTTGGGTTTTTTTTCAACAGGAACATTTTTTACTTGAAGAATACTTGGTTCAAAAGATATATATAAAACATTCCATCCAAGAGAAAGTACAACCTTTTTTCTCAAGTACCTTTCTTCACCTTTTTCTTCAAGTACACACAGAACAATCCCCTGGGTTAAATCACATAAAAAGAGACATAACAAATATTATAAATTTAAGAAAAGTGAAATTTAAGAAAAGCATATATTCCAACCACAATGGTACAAAACTAAAGATCAACAAGAAAACAAAGCTGGAAAATCCATAATGTAAATATTAAATATTTAATACATAAATATTAAACAATACACTACTGTGCAAACAATGGGTCAAAGAAGAAATCAAATGACAAATCAAAATATGTCTCAAAACAAAAGAAAAAGAAAACACAATATTCCAAAACCTATGGGATGCAGCAAAAGCAGATGTTAGAGTGAAATTTATGCTATAAATCCTTGCACTAAGAAAAAAAAGTTCAAATAAACAACTTAACATTACACCACAAGGAACTAGAAAAAGAAGAACCTTAGTGAAATTTAATAGAGGAAGGAAATAACAAAGGAAAATCAGAAATAAGTAAAATAGAGACCAGAATAAACAATAACATAACATTGAAAGTAATGACCACTTTTTCCAAAAAAATAAACAAAATTGGCAATGCTTTAAATACATTAACTAAGAAAAAAAAGGGAGAAGTGTCAAAAACCAAAATGAGAAATGGAAAACAATACAATAGATAACCAAAGAAATACATAATGTGGTAACAGATTACTATAAGCCATTATAGACTAACAAATCAGGAAACTTAGAAAGAAAACCAGATAATTCCTAAAAATGCACAAATTACCACGATTGAATCACGGATCTGGAATGCAAGAAATAGGAAATATTCTTAAACCAATAACAAGAATAAAAGTTGAATTAGGAATCAAAAATCTCCCAGCACAGAAAAGGCCAAGACCACATGGTGCCACTGGTGAATTCTACCAACATTTAAAAAAAAAAATAATGACAATCTTTATCAGAATCTTACACATAATGGAATAGAGGGAACATATTCAAAATAATGTCCAAACAAGAATTTTAAAAGAGAAATTTAAAGGCCCAAGAAAAGCAAGCAGAGGGAAATAATTAACACAAAAAAAAACAAAATAAAAAAAAAACAGTAATAAAGAGGAATTAAAGAAAACACAGCTGGCCTTTTGAAATGAAAGCAATAAAATTGACCAAGCACTCAGAAATCTAATGTAGAAAAACAACAAATCTAAAAATAGGAAAAGGAAATATGAAAATAGACGAAGAGGAAATTTAAAATGTTTCAGAAAATATTGCCTACATATGCTTACAAATAAATTTAAAATCTCAGTGAAATGGATGCTTTTCTCAGGAAATATAAATCATCAGAATTGAATAATGGATTATAAAGCCTACATAGATCATCCATAATAGGAATTAAAGATTTACCCACATTGGAGCCAGGGCTCATATTCATGAGTTCCCTCAAACTTTGAAGAAAGAGATCATTTCCATCCTATCTAATTCTGCTCATAATCTTATAAAAAGGAGACAAAGTCATTTGTTGAATATGCAGCAGAGCTATGACACAGGCCAAGGGCATCTTACAATCTGGTGTTTTTTCCACTGTAGAGCAACAGCCTGATTCTCTGGTGTGGTAAAGCATACATTTTTACAAAAACATGTTTCTTTTTCTTTTTTAGACCCACTTCACTGGGGGGTGTGGTGCGATACTAAAGCTCAGCGAAATAAAATACTTTTCCCAAGATCTTCAAGTGGCGGAATCACACCTGTCTATTTTAAAGTCTATACTCTTTCCACTACTCTGTACAATGCATGAGCCCTGAATCATCAACTTCTGACCAGCAGCCCACACCCTGATAGTAATTTTGCAATCATACTCAGAACAGTCCACCCTCATATAACCACACTTTCTATAACACCCTTAGGTCTCGAGCCTTAATTCTATTTGATGGTGCAAACTTGGGTTCCTTTAGGACAAGATGACGCAGTCACTTCTGGTTTTTAAACTGGATTTCTTCTGGGAAACAGCTCGGTCACTTCAGGATGCTGCTTAGAACTTTCCCCCTCACCTTTTATTTTTAGTCGATGAGGATTTGAGGTTTCTGAGGTGACAGTGAGGGGCTTATACAGACTCTGGCTGTAGCAGAGAAGCACCTGGCTCATGGTTCTTTCTCTGCCGGTGGACATGGCTCTGGTTACTTGATTCTTCCATTGGCTCAGACAAAGCCAGAGAATAACCATCATCATTGCCCAGCTTTGGCCAACTTCGATTCATTCATTCTCTGCTACAAATCCCCTTCACTGTGTCTCTGGGATCATCAGCAGGCATGCCGGTTCTCATCTTTAAGCCCCTTTCTTGCTCCACTCATTGAATTTCTTCTTTAACCATAGAGATAAAAGATTTGAGGGTTAACTTTCAACCTTTTTTCTCATTTGTCCTGCCCTGCCACCTGTTCTGTGTTGAGATGGGCAACTTAAAACTACCCCCCCACCACCACCCACCACAGTTCTATACAAAAGGCTGGACATCTACCTTCTGGAGTTTTACTGGCTTTGGATTCTTAGAAGGGGCTGACTATTGAATAATTCTCAGAAACCTAGTACACTGAACACTAATACCTGTACGCTGAAATCTCCTTTCTCTATACCTCTAAGCAGGACAGGTACTTCTACACTCGTCCAGAACACATCATATCGGGACCAACTCCGAGATTCCCAGAGAATTCTCAGATCTGGGATAGTGTTTAGGAACGAATAGAGTACTTTTGCGGGATTCCAAGTCTCCCACCTTCATTCTCCAAACAAATCCATGATTTGGAAAAATAGACTCATTTTTTTTTATTCCCAGATTATGTAATCATCACTTCAGAATGCATAGGCGGAGGACTTGAGTAAGGGAAAAAAAATTATTAACTGAATTAGCAGTTTTCAAATGCTCCTTTTGATCAACATATTAATTTTTTTTCTTGCCACCTTTACTGTATGAATGTATGATGCTCTATCACTAAGTAGGCAAGGATGTGCAGGACATACATATCCATCAACTTTGCAATTTTAAAAAAAGTAAGTGGAAATTTTAGTGACAAGAATTAAGGAATCATCTCTTGGCTAATTCATTTAGTTTAGACATTGGAACAGTTTGTTTGGCATCTGAACTACTCTAGCTGTATAATGAATATAATTCAGAGTAAACAAAACAAAACAAAACTCCACAGTTAATCACTTAAAATTTTAATGGTGAATAGGCTAGTCAAAGAGCATCTGCAGCTGATTTAGTCATATCACACAGACATGTTCTTTACACAAAACCTATGAAACACAGAAAGCTCCCAGAAACTTGGAAGTCATCTTAAAATCCTCCTTTTCTCTCAGGCTCCTCAACCTGTCATTTACCAAATATTGTCAGTTCTATTACTTCACTATCTTTGCACCTCCCCCAACCCCACTCTTCAATTCCTGCAGTCAATGATCTAGTTTAAGCTGTATCATTTTGTAACATCTACCACAGTGGCTTCATGCTTTATTTCTCTTCCTACCTTCACCTCCACACCTGCCAGATCTTTCTGATCTGATCTGTTAATTTTGTAGCTATTGCCTTCAGAATAAACAGTCCTGCAGCTTAGGATAGCATCCCAGGAGCTCCACAGCCTCGTGCCTGCTACTTCCCTCGCCTCACCTCTCCCTACTGTCTCCTTCTCATTTAATTCTGCTGGCCCCATCTGTGACTCCTTGAAATTGTCAAACCTTCTTTCATCTTAGACTTTGAGCATGCTTTTTTCTCCTTCTCCCCAGAACATCCTTCCTCTCTTCCCTCCCTTCATCTCACTGCTTCTTACTCATCCTTCACTTTGGAAGGTCTTCATGCAAGGTCTTCATGCTCAAGAGCATGAAACACAACTTTTTTTCTTTACATTTGCAAATCACAATGAGTTTCTTTGTTTGTTTTTACAAAAAACAATGTCATTTAGTAACCTCTTGGAATTTTCTTAATTATTTTGTATATTTAAGTTCCTTTATTTTGGAAAATACCTTACTGTCCATAAATTTTTCATTTTTCAATGTCTAAGCATTAGGCTCAGAAAGCAAACAATTTTAGCAATTAAGTACTTCTGCTTCCTAACATTTCATCTATTTTTTGGTTTGAAACATTACTTACATCTTTTGGTAAGCAGCATTTCTTCTTACCAGCTGCCATCTTACTCGGACTGAATTAGAGTACTGCTCTCCAGTGGGCTTTCATAGGGCCCTGTGGATATCTCCTCTATTAAGCACTAAAAGTGTTTATTTTGATTCTCCTTAGGCAATAAATCCCTGCCAGGACAGGGAATGTGTTTTTGTCATCTTCATAAACCCAGAGCCTAGTACAATGCCAGGCACAGTAGCTATTCAAAAAGTATTTGTTGACTGAGTCATTCAATAAATACAGAGTTAGTTACTCAGTGGCTGTGCAATCTTGAGTAAAGTATTAACTATCTCAGTTTCTTCATCTGTACAGTTGGTATAATATTACACTTATCTTCTGTGATATGTAAAAGAAGACTAAATGAGATCATACAACAAAATTCTTTGTTCAGGGACAGATTTATGTTCGTTTCCCTATTCTCCCACTTTTATTGGCAGCATGACCTACTTTTGCTGTATTACCTAGAGCAAATTTAATGATCTTTCCAAACTGCATCTTTCTTATCTATTAAGAATTTAATGTTAGTGCTTCCCAATGATTAAATGACATATGAACATAAAGATGTAGCAGAGCTAAGTGTACAGCAAATGCCTAATAAAAGTTTGTTGTGATTATTATTGTTATTAATTTCTGGTCTAATAATATTATTAATGGCATAGGTTATAAACAAAGCTGTGATGATGACTTCAGAAATCAGCATTACAAAGAAGGTTCAAAACCTTCATTAGACTTGTAAAGGAATAAATTTCCTAAGACAAAAATTTAACACTTTTGAAAAACAACATTAGTAATAAAAATTAATCCATTATTGTTATTAGTATATGGGATTTATTTGGCCCTAATATTAAAGAAATATTCTCAAGATTTATATCAGATTTCTTCCTAGAATTGAAAGAACTGTGATGACAAGGCATAATAATAGCTAGCAATGTACGTATCTAGGGCAATATATTTTTGACATTCTTCAACTACTTTGGAACATTAAGCATCAAGGGAAGCAGAAATAGCACAGACAGAAAGAAAAAGAAATTAAGAATGACTTTAGAGAAAGCAAAGGAGATATGATTTTCATTTGACCTACATTTATAAAGGGAAGTTCTATAACACAGAAATAATGAGCAAATGTTAAGCACCCTGAATATATAATACTTAAGTCCAATCTTTTGCTGACTATATGTAAAGACCAAGGTCTATTGTGCAAACAAATACTAAAGATTTGGTTATTCAAAAAACAAGTCTGTCTGAACTTGTTGCTTATGATCACTTTGACAGAGAACATGTCTTTTAACTGCCACAGTCAATCTAAGGATTCATTATTTCCTATTTATTTAACATTACTGATAAAGTTAGTATTGCATCAAACGTAGACAGCTTGGTGCCTGCCCTAAGGGCAGGGAATTTCAAAATGTGAGGAGGACACAGCCTTAATAAGTACATTATATTTATCTCTGACTTCAGCTATATTTGGTAGCTTCTCAGAACAAATGGCATTTTTTCCCTATAGTATCAACTAAAATGCTGCAGAAAGGTTAGCAATGTTCTTCCAAAAGAAATTAAACAAGCTGTGCTGATAAAGCTGCTTTCATTGTTCTCCATTTACCTAAGTAGCTTGAAACCTTTTTTGGAAGAAGCCAGGGAATGAAATATAAACATTTTCCTTAAGCAAAGCACATTCTTTTCAGAGCGGCACTAGTTATATTGAGATCTAACTTATCTAGATATGGTTTTGAGATGCTTAGATTATGGCTAGAGGGACAGTCTGAATATATTTTTAAAAATTTCTTTTTGTGACAAGATTGGGGAACCAAAAATGGTAAACCACAGGGGGAGGTCTTGGTTCAAAACCAAAACACACCTTAGTAAATAAGCTTCTAGTTCTATGATCAGAGCTACAGAAGAACTGGTCGTTCCACTAAACACGATCAGGAGGGTGTGTGTGTGTGTGTGTGTCTCTGTGTGTGTGTGTGTGTGTGTGTGTGTGTGTGTAGGGAAAGGCCAGACAGGAAGGAGAGAACTTGAAATATAAGCTGGAATTCAGTAAAAAGACAAATCCTGAACAAGAGAAAGGGAGAACATGAACAAATGGGTTGCCTTCTACCCCAAACAAGTCTTCATGCAAGGTCTTCATGCTCAAGAGCATGAAATACAATTTTTTTTCCTTTACATTTGCATCTCACAATGTTTCTTAGTTTAGTTTAGTTTTGTTTTGTTTTTTTACAAAAACAGTGCCATTTAGTAACCTCTTAGAAGTTTCTTAATTATTTTGTATATTTAAGTTCCTTTCTTTTATTTTGGAAAATCCCTTACCATCCATAAATTTTTCATTTTATAATGTGTAAGCATTAGGCTTAGAAAGCAAACTGTTTTTTTTTTAAATTTTATTGAAAGCAAACTATTTTAGTAATTAAATATTTCTGCTTCCTAACATTTTGCCAATTTTTTTGGTTTGAAACATTACTTATATCTTTTCTTAGCATTTAACTTTTCATCTGCTAGTCTTATATCCCTAATTAGATTGCAAATCCTTGTGTCTGATTTTCCTTGTGTCCCCCATAGGACCAACCCAGTGTCTTGAATGTAGACAGTAACTGGTCTTAATCTGATTAGGATGGAAATCAGAAATAAGTAACAGCTTCATTTTAAAGTTAACATGGACTATCCAGAAAGAAAAAAATAAATGGTACTAGGAATAGATGGAAAATTAATACTCTATTCACTCATTTACTCATTCAAAAATATTAGAATAACTTCCATGTGTCAGGTGCTATTCTAGGCTTTTGGGACAAGTTGATTAACAAAACAAAAATATCTGCCTTCGATAAATAATATATATGTCATAAGGTAATATGTATTATAGAGAAAAACAAAGCAAAAAAGTGTAATGGAATGCCAGGGGCAGAAATGTGGGGGAATGAGTTGGATTTTAATAGGGTAGTCAGGGAAGGCCTCACTCAGAAGGTGATATTTGAGCAAGACCTAGTGGAGGTGGAGAGTGAGCCAGGAGAGTATCTGGGAGAAGAATATTCCAAGCATAAAGAACAAGTCCAAAAAGCCTTGAGACAGAAGCATGTTAAGGGTGCTGAAAAAAACAGCAAGACAGCCCTTGAGGCTGAACATTTTAAGTGACCAGAGTGTTGTAGGAGATAATCTCAGAGAGATAATAATCTTGGAGAGAGGTACAGATCATGGAAGGTGTTACAGGCCACTGGAAATATTTTTTTTTTTTAATTTTTATTTAGGGAAGGGGGTGGGGAGTAAGATGTAAACTCAGATTTTAACAAGAGAAGTGTTACGATTGATTCTAACTTTTACTTTAGGATCACTCTGTTTGCTTTATTGAAACTAGATTTTGAAAGTATAAGGGAAACCATTCAGGAAGAATGTCAACAATCTAAGTAAGAAATAATGGTGGTTCAGACCAGATTGACAGCAGTAAAGATAGTGAGGAGTGATTAGATTCTGATTATAGAAGTTGGAGTCAACAAGATTTGATGATGTACAGTGTAAAAATAAGAAATCGTGGATGGCTAAAGGCATTAAGAAACATTATCTAAAACTTGGAAATAAGACAAAGGGATGACTGTGTGTCCTTACATATTAGACCATTGCTTCATAGGCCCTGACAGAGATGACTTTATGCTCTAGGGCATGCACCCAATGTTGACGTACTATTTATTATTTTGAAATAACTTGACTACTCTGAAGTTGTATGTTCACTTGTAAACTTTTGTCCAATGAAGATGCAAGTATTTTCTACCTAGTAGAGAAGATAACCTCAACAGATTTATTGTCTTGAAGATTATTAACCACTCTTGTTTCCAGCTTAGCAAATTTATTTGTCTTGCTTTCCTGACTGACTATATAATTTCTGCTTCTCCTTTGCATCAGTTCTCTGTTGAGTTTTTTATTCTTGTTGTATCAGCTTTACCACCCTGCTGTTTCCAACATACATGAGCTAATAAATTTTTGGCAAGTGCTCACTTTATATTTGTATGTCATGTTCCTATCTCTTAAAAAAATTATGTTTTGACAAATATTTTGGGTATGGGCAATTGGAAGAATGAAACTACCTTTTACTAAAGTGGAAGTCTTGAAGGAACAAAATTTAGGGGAAAAGTGATAGTTCAGTTTTGGACAGGTTAAGCTTAAGGTGCCTGTTAGGTACCTCTATCAAGTGGAGATGTTGAATAAGAAGTTGGATGGAAGAGTACGAAAAAGGAAAGAGAGCTGTATTTAAGATACAAAAATGGGAGCCATCAGTGTTAAAGATGGTCTTAAAAGTTATGAGACTGAATGAGATAGCTAAGGGAGTCTAGCTAGGAAAAAATGATTTTTCCCCCTAAGGACTGAGCCTTGAGGCATGCCAGCTTTTCAAGTTCAGGCAAACAGGATAAATAAGAAAATGAAGAGGCTAGGAAATCCAGGAGCTTATGCCGTCCCAGAAGCGAATTGAAGAAGGTGTTGCAAGGAGGATTTAGGATTTCATTCTGTCAAATGCAGCTGAGTACCCAAGTAAGATGAAGACTGAGAATTGACCACTAACTTTGGAAACATGCATGTTCTTGGTAGCCTTTTTTTTTAAAATATTTTATTTATTTATTTGAGAGAGAGACTGAGAGCGCAAGCAGAAGGAGTGGCAGAAGAAGAAACAGGCTCCTGGGTGAGCAGGGAGCCCGACGTGGGGCTCGATCTCAGGACACTGGGATCATGACCTGAGCCGAAGGCAGACGCTTAACCAACTGAGCCACCCAGGCATCCCTGTCCTTGGTATCCTTAACCAAAGCACTTTTGATGGAATTATGGGGTTAAAAGCCTAGTTGGAAAGAGTTCCAAGGACAATGGGAACAAAGCAATTGAAGAAAACGAATATAGACAATTCTTTGGTACAATTTTACTACACACAAAAAGGAAGAATTCTATTCATTTATATGCTTACGTGAGTGATCAAGTTGATGGGAAAAAAAATGGATGGTGCCAGAGACTGAGGGAAGAATGGTTGGAACAGGGTTCTTGAGTAGGGGAGAAGGGAGAGAGCCAAATGCACAAGTTACAGACAGCCTTATCTCTGAGTAGGGATTCTTCATTCATAGTAAGAGGGGGAAAGGCAGAGTATGTGGGAACAGATCTAGTCCAAGTTTCACTGCTATGGATGTGAAGTAAGACCAGTCACCCTGACTGTGTGCCTTTCTTCAGTCACATTCTGCTGTGAGGTTACAGGTATAGGGTAGGCTGAAAGCTTAATTGAACTGCAGTTGGGTTTTCAGGAGATCATGATGGAGCAAGAGAGGCTCTTGCTTGACTTGAGGATGTACAGAGAAGTAATTATAATGATGGACCACAGAATTATGATGGAGAAGAGGAGTTAAAACTACATGAGGCAGTGATGGATAGTGAAAAAGGAAATCGTAAGATCTTGTGAAATTAACGCTGAAGTTCGAGAACACTAAGGAGTAAGCTATAAAAGTAAGAGAAATCTAGGGAGATGGGACTGGAAGGTTAAATCCTGGTAACTCAGACGATAGAGGGTTAGTTATAAAGCCTAGATTATGACTATGAAGCTCAGTGGCTACAGTAGGTGGAGACTCAGGGTCAAGACCATGAAAAAGAAAGACGCAGAGATACAGAATACTCTGAACAGTGAGTAAGGAGTAGTTACCCAACTTTCAAGTGGTGTGGTGGAGTGAGGAAGCCAGGAAGTGTTTTGTATACTAGAATGGATGGTTTTCTAAATAATCCTTTAAAATACCCATCTTCTTTACTCCCCAAAATAACATTTCCTAAGTGAACAATACTCACTTTTTTGCCCTTTTCACCAAGAACACAAACATAAAGCAAAGTAAGAAATACAGAAAGCTAGGCAACAGTAAAATGAGTGGCTGACATATGAAAAGAGGAATACAGACCAAATCAAGTGGTAGACACAAAGAAAAGGGAAAGTTTTTAAAGAGTATACAGGGAAGGGGGAAAAAGTGTGTTCAGGAGAATGAGAAAATAAGTTTATATGGTTTGACATAGGGATCAGAAAGTCTACATACAGTGATGGATTAACCCATGGAAAGAATTACTCAAGAATGTGTACTACAAGAGACTGATGAAATAATACAACTAAGGTGGACTGGTCATTACGGATTGATAACTACTATAGATATCTTGGGAACAGGGGAGATTTGGGGTGTTTAAAATTACATCAACATCGAGCACCGCGCTCGAACCCCAACCTCCTCGTCTAGCTTGCAACATGGGCACCACCAAGATGCCGGGTTACCACTCTTCTCTCATGGACCCTGACACCAAACTCATTGGAAACATGGCACTGTTGCCTATCAGAAGTCAGTTCAAAGGACCTGCCCCTAGAGAGACAAAAGATACAGATATTGTAGATGAAGCCATCTATTACTTTAAGGCCAATGTCTTCTTCAAAAACTATGAGATTAAGAATGAAGCTGATAGAACCCTGATATATGTAACTCTCTACATTTCTGAGTGTCTAAGGAAACTCCAAAAGTGCAATTCCAAAAGCCAAGGTGAAAACGAAATGTATATGCTGGGAATCACTAATTTTCCCATTCCTGGAGAGCCTGGTTTTCCACTTAATGCAATTTATGCCAAACCTGCAAACAAACAGGAAGATGAGGTGATGAAGGCCTACTTACAGCAGCTGAGACAAGAGACTGGACTGAGACTTTGTGAGAAAGTTTTTGACCCTCAGAATGATAAACCTAGCAAGTGGTAGACTTGTTTGTGAAGAGACAGTTTATGAACAAGAGTCTTTCGGGACCTGGACAGTGAAAGGAGCCTGGGCAGACACTTTCCACAGCTGTGGGCAGCATTTTACAGCAAGATGTACACAGTTATTTGCCTTTATTTGATAAAGTTTTATACAGAAGAGAGAAGAGAGCGTGTCTTCACTTGAAGAGCTTTTTATCAAGAATTTGGGTGAGTGAGGGAAGAATGGGTGATTTGAAATTTTCTGCAGTATTAAACTGGTGCTTAATAAAAATAAGTTAGAATAAAGAAATTTCTAACAAAAAAAATACATTAACATCATTTGCTCAAAAAAATATGGCCTATTTGTAACTGATTGTGTAAGGTTATTTATTTATTTATTTATTTATTTATTTATTTATTTATTTATTTATTTATTTTTAAAGATTTTATTTATTCATTTGACAGGGAGAGACACAGCGAGAGAGGAAACACAAGCAGGGGGAACGGGAGAGAGAGAAGCAGGCTACCCACTGAGCAGGGAGCCCGAGGCGGGGCTCGATCCCAGGACGTTGGGACCATGACCTGAGCCGAAGGCAGACGCTTAATGACTGAGCCACCCAGGCGCCCCTGATTGTGTAAAGTTTAATTTAACTATTCAATAATGTATTATTTAATGATGCTGTCTACATGATAACTCACAAATAATGTTGTTTTTGTTTGTTTGTTTAAAACTTAAATACTGGGGCACCTGGGTGGTTCAGTCATTATGCATCTGCCTTCGGCTCAGGTCATGGTCCCAGGGTCCTGGGATCGAGCCCCACATCGGGCTCCCTGCTCCGCGGGAAGCCTGCTTCTCCCTCCCCGACTCCCCCTGCTTGTGTTCCCTCTCTCGCTGTCTCTCTCTGTCAAATAAATAAATAAAATCTTAAAAAAAAAAAAACATAAATACTACTTGTATTAGTACTTGTATTAGTAATGCCTGTATTAGTAATCCAAATGACCCTTGGGAACATAAAACTGTCACTAGAGAGTGTTTAGGCACAGATGGAGCCTCTCCAGGCGGTTCTGCTGGTAACTTCTTTCTATAAGATGGGGGTACAGATTTAGTATCTGAATATGTTTGGTTACATAATCATTCCTCTCTTGATATAAACCAAAGCGCTCATTCAAGAGTCTGGCCCAACTTTTTTTTTTTAATAAAGCATTAAAAAGAGAGTAATCGCAGCTAGATTAGTATCATGTAAATTTACTAAAATGTAAAGGTGATCCCCTATCACTTTTTCATCATTTTAAAGGAAAAATAGACTGAGACCAAATGTTAATTGCATAATGTTCATTTTATAATAAAGACAAAAAGATTTGGGATTTAAAGGTGTTATTTAAACAATTTAATTAAATGATCTCAAGCTGTCCTTAGTTCAGCAAACATGACTGAACATATACACTTTTGTTCTGCTCATTTAACTGGCAGGAACCGTTCCTTAATGCCAGTTTACACATTCTTAGTCTTTTTCATAACAGTACTGAGAAAAACCAAACAGTACATTTCTAAGGGATTATAGCATTTCTCAGATAGTCCTAATCACTTGAAGAGCATTACTAGGTGCAAGGCTTAAGGCCAAAATATGCTAATTATGCACAAATGCACTGTCTTTAAGGAAGGCATCTGAACAAGACAGAACAATATCTCCACATATGTCCTATCCTATAGGGATTTTAAGGATTTATAGTTATCAAATAACTTGAAATTTTAGAAAGTATTTTTGATCACTTGTAGAAGCAGCCTTAGTCAAATTACAGTTTCAAGACAATGGTACTAGAAAACTTTAGAGTTTATACTAACACCCATTTACCTCCAAATATGTAGTCCCACTGTTTACTTTGATGGATAAAGTTTTTCATTTTGGATGGTTTAAGGTTCTAGGTCCTTAACTCCCTGTACTCTCCACATACACACACATCCCATTACCCATTTGTCACATCCTATGTAGTGTGTCTACTGTTAGAGTTTGGCTGGACTGCACCTTATCTGTAAATTCCCTAAACCTTGATGAGCATGTGAGAATGTCTTTCTCCTAGAGAAAGCAATCTCTGTAAGTCATTTTCATTCCAGGGGAACTAAGAATCTTGGTATGTTTCACAGGCCTTAGAATATGTCTATGGATTATGCTTGCCTCCTGAATTATAAAGCATCTCAGTATTTCCTGAGAGAAAATGCCGATTACTGACCTTATTTATGTTTGTCAAATGTTTTAGATACCCCACATTGCTTCATGTCCATTATTTTTCTTAACTGAGAAAGAAGAAAGTGATCACAGTTAAGTTCTCTTTGTTCAGGTATTGGTTTTTGATAATATCTCAAGGGTTTCTTTACTTGATATACAAGTGGTCAGAACTCTCACAGTTAAAAGTGAGAGATAAGCCACTCACATATATTTAAACAACAGCAACGAGTGTGTACCGAGTGAGAAGAGAGTTAGTTGGCTTATAGAACCTGGGCATTAACTTCAGATGTGATTAGATACAACAGAATCTAAATTACATCATCAATGCTAAGTTTCTCTTGATCTCAAGAGAACTGTTCTCTTCCCCTGTCCTCTCCACTCTTAGACCCACCTCAGCCCTCATCATGACAAGATGGCTGTCAGAAGCTCCAGGTATACCATATTTCATGGGACCTACATCATCACTGATTGTAAGAAAATACTTTTATTATGTACTAGTAAGAAAGGAAAAATGCTCATCCTTTAATAATAACAGAATAGCTTGCTATGATGCAGATTATAAAATGTACCCCAATACCAGAGATGTTAAAATTTGGGTGAAAATAGGATACCCTAGAATCAATGAAATATGATAAGCCATTTTTTCAGCAACTCCAAGGTAATAATAGAGTTTATAACCCTTATCAGGTATAGCTGATTTTAAATAACATTGTGCCTATTTCTGAATGAGTTAGAGTGGCTGACCAGAAAAATAGTATATAATGATCAATCTTACTCAAGTCCCTTGGACTAAGAGTGGGGAAGGGGTGGTTTCCACAAGAAAAAATAAGAATGTTTTCCAGAAAAGATTGTGAATTCTGGAAAGACAAAATATAATAAATAATGTCCAATATAAACCTCTATAATAATAAAACAATGGGACATCTGACTCATTGAATAATTATGAATGCTTTCACTAAATATTTTATTTCTATTGCAAGAAGAATTTTTAGAACTCTAGGCATAGAGAAGGAAAAATTACATTTTGGGAGCTGACCAGTGCCTGAAAATATTTCACTTCTTTTTAAAAATGTTTCTCTTTTTATCCCTCCTGCCCCCATTTCTTGCTTGAATTTTTTTCACAAAAGGAACCACAGACTGTTAGCCCTGAAGCCTAAAGCATAAAGGATGCAAATAGTTCTAGCTGGTGAAACAACGTTATGATAGTGTCCTTCCAGTAATATCTTTGTTTGGACAGTACCCAAAACTTGAGCTAAGTTTCACCTTATGTTTTAGTAATGATGCAATTCATATAGTAATTAGTATCTTCTGAACACTATATCCAGCCCTTTCATCACTGAAGGGAATGAGCAACAAAAAATAAGCTCTTCTGTAGATCCCTATATCTAAGAGTCCTATATCCAATCATAGGCAAAAACTAAGAATTACCATAAATAGGCAATCTGAGATTCTCAGTTGTTTGTTTTTCCCTTCTAATGGGTAGCACTGACATTGCTTTACTAGGGACTCTGGTCCTTTTTAATTCAAAAGATGAAGCAAAAGATGCTCCTCAGTCTGGCTCTCCAGGGTCAGGAAGAGAACTGACTGCAGATCTGCCAGAGTACAGCGACTGTGCAGCCCTCAGTGAGGCAGGGAGTAGAACACCAAGGGAAACTCTGAGTGACAGGCAGCAGAATTTAAGAGCTATTTAAGATTCAATCAATATGCATGGAGTTTCTACTCTGTAGACACTAAGGTGCTTTTGCATTTATTACCATTCTGAAAGTAGAAATTAATTCAGTAACTAAAACAGTCAGAGTGGCAAAAGAAGCAAAATAATCAAGAGAAAGTGAACAGACAACATCAGGATATGTGTGGCTCTAAAGAACTCAATAGTGAAAGAACTGCAAGAAGGAGAAACAGATTCTATAAGGATTTGCAGAGAGGGCAGCAAAGCCTGAGTGGAAATACTTAAAAAAACGAGCACTCAGCCACTCCTAAGAGGGTGGAGTCCGTGATAACACATGTACAAAGATGAATAGGATACTGAAAGGGAAGAGAGTGAATATAATTAAGCAACTAATGTATATCGAGCACTAAACTGCAAACAATTTCATTTAGACTCCACAACTTTAGGAGATAGATACTGTTCTGTGTTACAGATAAAAAACTAAAGCAAATAATTTCTTCAAGGAAACATACTGGAAGAGTGAGGAAAACAGGACTTTCTACTAGGTATTCATTCATAAATTCAACAAATATCTACTGAGTACCTTCTATGTGCCAAGTTATTTACACTTACTTAATCATAGACAAAGTGTTAAAAAATTATTAAAGATATAAAAAAAAGGAATCAAGAACATAAGAAAAGTAACATGAAGACAGTATAAGCTGATTTAGAAAATAACTAAATAGAACTTGTAGAAATGAAAAATATGGTCATTGAGATTTTAAAACATGCAGTGGATAGGCTCAAAAAATAACTGACATTTCCTTGACATTTACTATGTACCAGACTATTCTGAGCGCCCACTCTTTTGTCCTCACAATCCAGGCTGGAGGTGGGTAATATCATTATCCACATGACACAGATGCACAAAGATGTGGAGGAACTTGCCGATAGTCACATGGCCAATTGGAAGTGTCAGTAATTGAACTTGGACATTCTGACTCAAGAGGCTTCAGTCATCGGCTGTCATGTAAACAGCTTAATAAAGATATGAAGATAGAGATATAATTCACATATGATGCCATTCATCCATTTAAAGCATACAAACCATTCAATGGTTTTTAGTAAAATTCACAGAGTTGTTCAATCATCACCACAATCTAATTTTAGACATTTTTATCACCCACAAAACAAAACCTATTGCCCATCCCCTCCCACCACCACCCCCAGTCCTAGGCAACCACTAAACTACTTTCTGTAGTTTTGCTTGTTCTAGGCATTTCATATAAATGGAATCATACAATAATACAATATGTAGTCTTTTGTGACTAGCTGCTTGCACTTAGCATAATGTTTAAGAGATTCATAATGTTGTAACATGCATCAGTACTTCATTATTTTTTATTGTCAAATAATATTCCAATGTGTGGATAGACCACATTTAATTTATCCATTAATTAGTTGGCAGACAGTTGGGTTGTTTCCACTTTTTGTCATAAACCAAATAATTCTATATGAATAATGCGGCTATGAATATTCATGTGGACATGTTTTCATTCCTCTTGCATTTATAGAAAAGAGTGGAATTACTTGGTCATATGGTAACTTCAAGTTCAACCATTTTGAAGAACTATCAAAGTGGTTTCCAAAGTGGCTACACCAGTTTACATTCATTTTACATCCTAGTGGGGGTGAAGTGATATCACATTGTGGTACTGATTTGCATTTCTCTATTAACTAATGATACTGAACATCTTTTCATGTGCTTATCAGTCCTTTGTATATCTTCTTTGGAGAAATGTCTATTTAGATTCTTTGTCCATATTCTGGATACATGTCATTTGAATTGCTTTCACCTAGCTCTTAGCAAGAAGTCTGCAGGTGGGGTAGCAAGATAAAATGGGAAAAGAGAGATAGTCATCATTAGATGGAAAACCATAAAGCTGGTGATATGAAGTCCTCTGCTGTGAGACTCACCAAACCCAGAACACCAAAACTGATGGAAATGCCATCCCAAAGGAGACAAAATAAAGGATTGTGTGAGAGGTTTTTAAGACAGGCAAACAAAACTGAAGCTCAGATTATGTTAGCTCATTCCTTACCTTCTACAAATCTACAAATAATTCTTCAGCAAATAACTGGCCTCTACATGATAGTTGTAAAAAAGGACCCGATGAAACATCTTTGGTCAGATACAGCTTCCCCTCCCCCCAAAAATGCATGAACAAAGTAAAAGGAAGATCCAGAAAATATACCATAGAATAACTGCTCCTCCTCAAAAAAAAAAAAAAAAAAAAAAGATTACCACCTCCCCCTCTCTTGATCACCAATATATGAAATATTGTTCTATTAATTAGGTTTCCTAAGCCCTTCTTGTAAAATTACTGGCCAATGAAAACCAGCCCACTGATAGATCACTCAAAATAATAACCTCAAGGAGAAGCCATGGTCAAAACACTAATAAAGAACCCCGAATCTATTTAATTGTAGAACTCAACATGGGAATTATGGTTATAGGCAGAATTCAGTGTTATCAGCTTTGACAATATATAATTAATAAAACAATATTTCAAATACTGGTGATCAGAGGAAGGGAAAGTGGTAATCTTTTTTTTTTTTGTTTTCTCTTTTAACTTTTTGATTCAATTAATTGCATTAATACATTTCTTAATATTGAGCTCTCTTCACCCTCCTTGAATAATCCAGATTGAATCATGGTGTATTCTTTGATGGCTGCTCAATTCTGTTGAATTATAATTATGTAGAATTTTTATATTGATATTCTTAAATATATAAATAGTTTGGTACTATCTTATCAATAAATAAACCTCATAAACCTCCGCTGCATAAACCCAACTAGAGATTTTCATCTTTTTCCAAGATTTAAAATGGTTTAAGTAACACTATACTTATCTTTTTTTTAATTAGCCTTTTTTAATGGTATATCTTACATTATCTTCCAAATCTCTCCCACAGTTATTATCTTCTCAAGTTTTGTATTTTTACTTAAGTTAGTTTTGATAGTGTCCTCAAAAATCATCCAGTTCATTTTGGCTAGAAAATCATCCAGTTTCTCTTGGCTTGCAAATGTATTGCCACAGAATTGCAAGTAATATTCTCTCACACTTCTAATCTCTTTCAAATCTTTTGTTATATTTCCTTTCCTACATCCATCCCAACACATCAAAATAAAATCTTTAGACTTCTTTTACCGCCCTTCTCCACACCCACATGTAAGATCTTTAGAACATGAATTTCTCAATCCCTGGCTTTTGCTGATCTAACATGGAGGTGCAGTTCACTCAATTTACATTTTACGTCATGAAACTGCACACAGGAAAATTATCCTTGATCATCCTTGACCACAAGATGAAGCCACTGTTTTGACTTTACAAGCCATGCTGTGTAAATAACACTTCTTTAAACACCAGAAACCTTCAACAGTGGAGACATACACTGTCAGAGGCACATCAGAAATGCTGCTGATGGAAGGAACAACAGAATCCTATCTTCCATTTTACATTTATTCAGTGCTATCTGCTTATTAAGTGAAATGAAAGATGATATTAGTATCAGTATTTAACTCTCTCAGCCTCACTCTCTCTCTCCCCCCCCCTACTTCTACCCCCCCCCCCAAAAAAAAAAAAAAGCTGGAAGCAATTGCTGAGTTTTTCCATTGCAGAATGAATATGTCATTTATTTCAAATTTAATACCTAAAAATATATAGTCAGAGCAGCACCTTCAATTTACTACCTACCATGTTTTTCTTCTTGAGATCTTGAGTTCCTTGGTTTTCATTTATTTAGGACACAGATTTGAACGTATTTTTCAGATAAGATATAAAGTGGTATACTCTCTGACCTCTTGAATTCCTGGAAATGTTTTTTCTTTGGTTAGACAGATGATATCTTGGCTAGGTATATGATTCTTGGCTGCAGTCTCTCAGTCATGTATTAAAGTAATCCCATTGTTTTCTAGCATCCAATAATACAAATGATATGCTTATACTAGAAAGCTGCTATTGTCTTTCTAGGTTATCTATCCTCTGTAAACCTGTAAGATTTCCTTTTTAGTCCTGAAATTCTGAAAAGTCACCAAAATAAGCCTTGGCATCTGGCTTTGTAAATTACAGATCTTCCTTGATTTATGACAAGGTTATATCCCAATAAACCCATCGTAAGTTGAAAATATCATAAGTGGAAAATGCATTAATACACCTAACATCATAGCTTAGCCTAGCCTACCTTAAATGTGCTCAGAACAATTACATTAGACTATTACTGGACAATATCATCTAGCACAGAACATATTTTATATTAAAGTATGGAATATCTCATGTAATTACTGAATACTGTACTGAAAGTGAAAAACAGAATGGTTGTATGGGTACAGAACAGTTGTCAGCATATGAATTGTTTACCCCTGTGATCACATGGCTGACCTGAAGTTGCACTTCACTGCCACTGCCCAACAACACAAGAGAGTAATGTACCATATATCGCTAGACCAGGAAAAGATCAAAATTCAAATTCTGAAGTGTAGTTTCTACTAAATGCATATTGCTTTTGCACCATCATAAAGTCGAACCATCCTAATTCAGGGACCACCTATAATTCTTCCTGGTTCCAAGAGGGTTTTCCAACGAACTAACTCAAGTCCACTTTCAGCCCACTCAATTCTTCTTGAATTATTTAAGTTATTACCACTCTATTTCTTCATTTTTCTTCCTATGGAACTCCTATTATTCATATGTATATTTTCAGAATATGTTCTCTAAAACTTTTACCTTTTATTTAATGATATTCATCACTTTGTATTTTTTGTTCCGTGTTGTTAGAATTTTCTACCACTTGAACTTCAGAAAAGAAACTTCTTTCTTTTCATTGACTCTCCATTTTAGAAGACACAGAAAGGTTTTTTTGGCATGTGATCTGTTTGCAACGACTGATTTGTTAAAATTGTCTTCTGACTCTTCTATTGATTCCACCACAAAAGAAGTCACTTATTCTTCCTCTCAGTAACTGGGTCTCCTTAATTAAGTTGTTATTATTCTTTATTTGCTGACAGATTTATGTCCTCATTGACAATATCTTTATTATTGCTCTTTATCAGGGTAGAGCCACAGTACAGAGAGTAGCAAAAAGCACAACATTTTGTACTTGATGGCCAGTAGTGAAGGTATTAGTAGCTGTTAACACTTCAATGAGGCACAAAGGAGCAGTCTGGCTTTCAATTTTCCCCCAGTGCCAGCGAGAGCTCTGTCCAAATCCTAGAGTCAGGAGAAATTCAGCTGACAGTGCAGTTTACCTCCAGGCTCACAAGAGTTCAAAGGTTTGTATGGGCCTTTCCCAGAAAACACAGGAATTGAGCTGTTGCTACTACCCTGAGCAAATGAAAGTGCTTCTTTAGTGACCCTGTTAGAACCCAGGAATGTCAAGTTTTCCTCGCAGTCTCCATACTTCTCCACTACCATTAATCTCTGGACAAGGACAAGTAATACCTGTATCTGTACATGCTATCAGTCAGCTACTAAGTGTTTGTTAAATGAGTTACTTACTATCACATGAATTGGCCTAACAACCAGGGCAATGAAAATGTCCTCTCTGCTCCTGGTCAAGTGACCTTTCTACTATGAGCTGTTCCTTCTTAATGCCATGCTGTTGAACTCATGGTTAAGGTGGTTAAGCTAACTTTATCTGCTATGCTGTGGCCTTTCTCTGCACATGTATTCACATCCATCTGTGACTGTTCAATTGATTTGCAGAGTCACTTCTGGAAAAAGGCTTCAGCCTTCTTGTGCTTCTGTGTTCTAAAAATAAAATGAATATAAAATGACTTCTGTTTATTAAGGCTTTTGATCTTATAAAAGTGTAAAATGTCATTACTTTAATATCAGGTTTTCTGATTGTTAAAAATATAATAACACTGTACACCTTTAGTGCCTTTCATCTGAGAATGTCAAAGTGTTTCATAAACTTTTACTAATTAATCAAGCCTCCCAGCACTATTGTAAGGTAGAGACAGTATTATTATCTCTGTTTAATGGGTTGGAAACAGGAGATCACTGGGTTATAGAATGAAGGATGGACTCTAGTCAGGGCAATGGCAGAGTAAGAGCAAAGTGGACTCGTTTGGACTTTGTTCTTAAGGATGCCCGGCCCATTTGAAGGACTTTTTTTCTGCATGATAAATAATTATGCACCATACAAATTCTATTTTGCCCTCAGGTTAGAAAAAACTGTTTCCTACTTATACTTCCCTTCTCCTGAAAATAATCTTGACCAAAGGAAAAGAAGAGGAAGACTCTCCTCAGCTCTCTGTATCTCAGGCAGATCTCCCAAAATGCAAATGAGAAAACCATAGAGAAGATGCTCTCCAGATTTTTGAGCAGTTTTTGTAGACATAATTTCTGTGAAAACTCATTGTAAAGCAATATATCTTAGTGATATATTTTTTAATAATTAAAATGGTTTCATACATTCATTGGTTGAATATTCATTAGGTATCTACTAAGTGCCAGACATTGTTCTAGGCAATGGGGATGCAGCAGTGAATAAAACAGTCATTGCTCTCAAAAGCTCATGTTTCAAAGGGAGTGGAAGTGCAAAGAGACAATAAGCAAAGAACCACATATGTGGTAAGGAAAACTAAGAAGAAAAATAAAACAAGGTAGGGAGACCGAGAGGAATGGGAAGGACATGCTATTTTATACAGATGCCAGGGAGTTGGCAATTAACAGAGGCATAAAGGAAGTAGGGGGTCAGTCTATGGATATGTGAGGGGAGAAAAATAAGGGCAAAGGTCTTGAGGAAAGAATGTGCTTGGCATATTCCAAGATTAGCAAGGAAGCCAGAGTGGCTGGAGAGAAGCAAGCAAGGTAAAAAGTGAGATGAGCTTAGAGAAGTGGGGCATAGAATAGAGTAACACCAGATCACATAGAGCTTAATTGGTCACTGGGAAAGGTTTCTGTTTTTATTCTGAATAATTACTGAAGCAATTGGATGGTTTTGAGCAGAGGAGTGACATGATCTGACTTACATTTTTTAAAAGTCACTCTAACTGCCCTGTGGAGAACATGCCACAAAGATGAAACTAGGAGTCACTCCTAGTTTCTTTTGTTGGATCTTCCTCTATTTCCCAGTTACACACCTTGAAGTGCCAAGGCCTCAGCTTTGCACTTCTCTTCCCCTCCACATTCATGTACTTGGTGATCTCATTCAGGCCCACAGTCATACGCCCAGCCTGACCCTCCTCTTGGCATTCAAGATTCGTCTGTTCAACTGCTCCTTAATCTTCCCTCTAGGGTCTCATTGCTACACCCTGATTCAAGTCTAGAGTATTGCAACAACCACTTGCTTTCATCTTTATGGCCTGTTCTCCACAGGGCAGTTAGAGTGACTTTTAAAAAATCTAAGTCGGAAGAGCAATATCCTGGAAACCAAGCAGAAAAAAAAATGTTTCAAAGAAGAGAGAATCACCAACTGCACAAAATGATGCTGAGTAAAATTAGGCCTGAATATTGAACATGAAATGTGACATGGATCTCATTATAGATCTTTGAAAGATGATTTCAAGAGAATGAGGACAATGAAAGTCTGATTGTACCATGACAGATTTTCTTTGCAGAAATTTATCTCTATGTTACTAAAACCTACAGTACTTAGGTCTCTTTCTTTCTTATCACAGGAACTTTGTCCAATGTAGTATTTGCACAGCTCTGACTTATTTCACATTTCACTCAACATTCATTCAACAAATACTTACTCAGTGCTTAAAAAATACTTTCTTGAAGAGTTCTGATGAATTTTACAAGACAATATTTGAAAATTATTGGCAGGTGCCAGGTATTCAAGAAAAGCCTATTAGTAGGAACGTAATACAAAATATATAAAATGTCACAAATCTTTTTTTCTTCAGTTATTATTCTAGTAATATCATTATCTTGATGTATTATTTCCTTCCACTGTAGATCTTAACTGCTGGAAGCATAATTAATTGCAGTAAAGTGGCTACAGAACACTCTTGGATTGAACAAACTTTGATAGCAAAAAATCCAGATGGGCCATATAACCTTTTCCTTCTCAAAATAGATTTACATATTATGAAATATATGTGTTGGTGATAGGAAAATCACTCTTCAAACCCTTCTTCAGGCACTTAAATACCATGTAAAACAATTATGGAAGAATTTAGCTGGGAAACTCCTACTTAAAAGATAGTAGAATATCACGACTCTTAAAGCCACACTGCTGAGTTGTATCCTAGTTCAATTACTTACCAGCTGCATGAACCTGCACAAATTGTTTAAATTCTCTGTATCTTAATTTCTTTATCTCTAAAATGGAAATAATATGTATGCCTAATTTATAGGGTTAATGAGTAGTCTGAAATGAGTTAATAGATGTAATACCCTTAGAACACTGCCTGGTACATAGTAAGTGCTTAATAAATATTGTATCTAAGAAAATGGTCTGGATAAAACAGGAGCAAAGATAAAACTGCTATTTCCCAACAGTATGTGAAATTAGATTCAAAGACTAACCCTTCTGATGAAGAAAATATTTTTTTAAATCTTTCAAAATGTACTTAGCCAGCTGGCAAGAAATCAAGAAATCAAGGACCCACCCTCCACCTAACCCTACAAGAAAAGCACAGCAAGAACCCAAAGGAGCAAAGGGAACACAGAAGCTGATTTTCACCCCATCTTAGCTTAGATTTTACGTCATGAAACTGACACAGAATGGAGTAGGAATTTGGTTACATGGATATAGTCTCAGTTAAAGTCTAGTCTTGGTCGGATAAAGGAGGCTGGGAAGGGATGAGAGGTAGAACATAAATTTGACTGCAGTATTATTCCCCCCTTGAGACAGAAGGACCAGACCAGAAGACTGACCAGTATCAGTTAGTCATTGTCCATGAGCCTATGCGGGCAATCCCCTGAATGAGTCAGCTCCCATCAGCCCTAACTGGGACAATTCTTCAGAAATACAGGCATCTGAAAACTTGCATCAGCTGGGAGATGGAAGCACCAGCCCATTAAAGAGATCTAAAGAAGTGAGTCACCACAGAGACTATTACAGCTCACTGTTTGCATTTGTTTTTCACAATAAGTTCATTCTAACAGTTACAACGTCTCTAGAGTTCTATAATCATAATTCATGGAAAAATTTATGAAGGATATCTTATTGAAATGAATACAGTCCATACTGCTATAGTTGTTCTCCAAGACAAAATGGATACTTATCTTCTAGCATTCTAGCACCCTAGGAGAGCAGTTCTGTAATCTAATGGCTTGCGTAGGGAGGTGACCCAGATTCTCATCTGTGAGAAGGTTGAAGCCCTGGTTATCATGGCCTCATCTATGCCATGATTGATTTGCATGCCTATATACAACTAAAATGGGGCACAAACGTACCCAAAAATGCTCCAGTGGTTCACCTTTGTACCAGACATTCTATCCAACCCCCATACATAACAGCAGTCATACCTCCTCATGAAGATCAGGATCAATTACACCTGCCAGTATATCCCCTTTTTGTGCCTGCTTTTCCAAAGACTCCAGAACCCATAATCATCAGATAGCAGCTGCATCTTTAAATTTAGGCAGACTTTACTCTATCCCTTGGTGTAAGCACCCTATCCCCACCACTAATCAATACCTTTTTATCCACTTGAGCCTGCACATGTGGGGATAGGAAATACAACTTCTCCCAAGTAGTTCACTGGCAAGAAGATTAAATAAGGCCACTTCTATTTTCATCCCTTGGTTTTTCAACCTGTTTATTCTACCTATTGGAGACATGTCAATAGTGATTGTTGGTTTAAGGAACGTACTGCATCTTACAGGATAGCCCTATAACGGATGTCTTGGTGCTTTGGCCAGATCTTGGCTGATAACAAATCACATCTACCCCATCATTAGAGAATGGTCTTCAGTTAACAGAGCCACCTAACCCAGGAGGCTATCCTCTATTTTGAGGAGATGGAGGGAGTGGACTTTAGCCAATGATTCACTGACACAGGGTATAAAAGGTTAGCACCCTTGCTCAAAATAGAACTAACTCAGTGATAGAATCTGTGCTCCCAATATTCCCCGTGAAATCATTTCTATGCAAAGAACAGATGTGTCTGTAATGAGCCAACCATGGCCTGAAAAGCACTGAAAAACACCTCTGCCATGGAGAATAATGGAAATATTAGATATGTGGATAAATATAAAAGATTAAAGAAGTATTATAAAATTCTTTAAAAGCCCATTATCTGTTTAAAGCAAAAATTAATATTTTAATGGATTATGGAGTTTATAATATATGTAGTAGTATATGACATGACTATCACAATGGATAGAGGAAAGGTAGTTGGAATTATACAGTTGTGAGGTTCTTATATGTGGTGCTATAATGTTAATTCAAATAGATTTTCATAACTTAAAGATGTATATTGTAATCTCTAAAGCAACCACTAAAATAAAATACCAAGAGGTATAGCTAAAAAACTATCAGAAGAGCTAGAATGGAATCGTAGAAAGTCATTAAGTAATTGTCAGACTAGTTAAAAATCAAGGCTCAATTAGATGTTGTTTGAAAGAGATGCACTTTAAATATAAAAGTGCACACAAGTTGAAAATAAAACAATTGAAATAAACATACTATTCAATCTACAAGTCTAAGAAATTTAGTGTGACTAGATTATTTCAATACAAGAGGTTCTACCAGAAATAGAGGGTTATTTTATAATGATAAAAGGATTATTCATCAGGAAGACACAAATCTAAATGTGTACTCATCTAATTACAGAGCTGAAAAATACATGAGGCAAAAACAGACAGAACTAATAGGAAAATTATACCAATCCACAATCATTGGTAGAGATTTTATCTATCAAAATAACTGATAGAATAAATAGCAAAAAAAATTAGTAATGATATAGAAGACTTGACAGGAATGCTAGTGGGCACATCAGTATAAATCCTGTGGAATTCATATAAATAAATATTATGAACATTTGTATGCCAACAAATTTAATAACAGATAAACTGGACACATTCCTTAAATAATATAACTTTAAAACTGATGCAAGTAAAAATGAAAAATCTGAATAGCCCTAAGACTATTAAAGAGACAGATGTAATTAACTTGTCAAAAAGAAAATTCTCAGATGATTTCACTGTTGAACTCTCAAACATCTAAGGAAGAAATATCAATCTTTGCAAGCTCTTTCAAAAAATAGAGGAGGTAGATGCTTCCCAATTTATGACGCTAGCAAAACCTGGCAAATATATTACTAGAAAATTAGAGACCAATAGTTTTGAGCATAGACACAAAAATCCTTACAGATTATTAGCAAATTAAATCTACCAGTACACAAATAGGAGAATACATCATGACTAAGTAGAATTTACTTCAGGAAACTGACAACAAATTATATGATCATTTCAATAAACAGAAATTATTTGATATAGTATTATAGCAGGCATTTATGCTAAAAATCCTTGGGAAACTAGGGAAGAAGAGAATTTCCTCAACTTGATAAAAGGCATCTATGAATAACCTATACTTAGTATTATATTTCATAGTGATTAATCCCCCTGAAATTGAGAAAGGCAACAATGTTTGAACTTACCACTTCTACTTAACATTGCACTGGAGGTCCTAGCCCATGATAAACTAAGAAAAAGAAGTAAAAAGCAACTAAATTGCAAAGGAAGATATAACTCTATTTGCAGAGATCATTGTTTATATTGAAAATCCCAAGAAATCTACCAAAAATCCATTAGGATTAACAAAGTGAATTTAGCAAAGTCAGAGTATACAAAAGAAATACTGAAAAATATAGAACAATTGATTAGAAAATATAATGTAAGAATGCTTACAATAGCAACAAAAACATAAAATAGTTGGAAATACATCAAAGAAAAGATGTGCAAATTCTCTACTTTGGAACTATAAAAATGTTGCTGGGAGAATTTAAAGAGCTAAATAAATGCAGAGTTATACTAGTTCAAGGACTGGAAGACTCAAGAGCTGTTGTCAATTATCCTAATGGATGCACTGATAGAATGCAATACCAATTAAAATTCCAGCAGGCTTTTTAAATGTTATTTATTTATTTATTTATTCATGAGAGTCAGAGAGACAGAAAGGCAGAGGCAGAGAGAGAAGCAGGCTCCCCGCCAGCAGGGAGCCCGATGCGGGACTCAATCCCAGGACTCTGGGATCATGACCTGAGCCGAAGGCAGACGCTTAACCATCTGAGCCACCCAGGCACCCCCAGCAGGCTTTTTAAAAGAAATGCACAAGCTGATTCCACAATGATTAGGGAAATGTAAAGTACTTAAAATAGTCCTCATTTTCAAGAATTTCAAAAAAAAAAATTTTTTTTTAGGATTTTATTATTTATTTGACAGAGAGAGAGAGACAGTGAGAGAGCACAAGCAGGCGGAGTGGCAGGGAGAGGGAGAGGGAGAAGACGACTCCCCCTGAGCAGGGAGCCTGACGCGGGACTCAATCCCAGGACTCTGGGATCATGACCTGAGCCGAAGGCAGATAGTTGCCTAACCAACTGAGCCACCCAGGCACCCCTCAAAAATTTTTTGAAGAATAACAAAGTTGGAGGACATATGTTGCCTCATTTCAAAGTATATGGTAAAGCTACATTTGTCAAAAAATGTGGTAGCAGTGTAAAGATAGACAAACAAATAAATGGAAGAATAAAAAGGCCAAAAAGAGAAGCATTTATATGGTTAACTGTTTTTTTTTTTTTCTTTAAATAAAGTAGCAAGGTATTCTATGGGAGAAAGATACTTTCTCAGTAAAGGATGCTGGAGCAACTGAATAATCATGGAAGACAAAGCTCAACTTCTACCATACATAAAAACTAATTCAAGATGTATCATAGACCTAAATATAAAGCTAACCCTATAAAATTTCTACAAGCAAACATAGGAGAATATCTTTACAATACCGGGGTAGGCAAAGATTTCTTAGGACAGAAAAGCTCTAACCATTAAAAAAGTAAACTATATCAGAATTAAACTTGCGCTCCTAAAAAACATCATTAAGATAATAAAAGGACTGAGATAATAATTCATTTTATATATTCCAATTAAATAGAGAACTCCTCTAATGCAGTAATAAAAATACAAACTAACAAAAAATGTGCCAAAGATTGTATAGACACTTAAGAAGATATATAGAAATTTCCAAAACATACATGAGAAGATACTCAACATCATTAGTTTTTAGAAAACTTCAAATTAAAAACATAATATCACTTCACACTAACTAGGATGAATAAAATTTAAAATAAAAATACCAACTGTTGAGGATGTGGAATACATAGATCTCTCATCGATTGCTGGTGGGAGTGTACATAGAACAGCCACTTTGGAAACGAGTTTGCAGTTTCTTATAAATTTAAACATACACATAACCTATGTATCATCAATTCCATTTCTAGGTATTTACCCAAAATAAATGAAAACATATTCACAAAAAGACGTGTACAAGAACGTTTGAGCAGTTTTAATCCCAGCAGCAAAAACTGAATGATTTATATGAAAAAATCTGTATGTTGATCAAGATGTGATTGGACAAATGGTATAAGAAAATGGAATACTTAACAATAGAAAGGAACAAACTACTGATATGCACAACAGAGATGAATTTCACAACCATCATGTTGAGTGAAAAAAGCCAGATATGAAAGCATATGTTCTATTCGATACCATTTACAAGAAGTTTTAAAAACAGACAAACTAAAGCTATGGTTTTAAAAATCAGATTTTTTTTGGGTGGGGGTGGGGGGTGAGATATTGCAAAGTACATTAGGGAACTTTCTGAGATAATGGAAATTATATATTAACTGGAATGCTGATTACACAGGTGTATACATTTGTCAAAACCTAATGAAGTATACACTTAAAATTTATGCATATTATTATATGCAAAGCATATTTCAATATATATATCTGACTAAAAACATTTTCAAATTAAGAATGACACTTTTTCCACCTGTTTTCTCTACCAATAGCAAGGGCAACAATAAAAAAGCTAACTCTTCTTGAACACCTATTCTGTGTGAGGCACTAGATAAAGGCTTCATGCATGTTAACTAATTTAACCCTGCTAAGAATTCTGATAACTCATACCATAGGTATGATATCCCCCACCTCCATTTGATACATAAAGAAGTTGATGTATAAAATATTGTATTAATAGGCTCAGTGGCTCACAGATAGAAACTGGTGGAGCCAGTCTGTTAATCCAGGCATTTTAGATCCAGAGCCTGTTTTCTTAATCACCTTGCTGTGTTCCCTTTATTTTCTCTACAACAGTTATAACTGATTGACTGAAAGATAAAGAGTTAATTTTCTTTTTAGCAATATTAGATTCCACAAGGTTGAAAACTCCCGAGGACTATGACACTAGGAACCAGCTAAGCATGTGTAAATCCAAATTAACTTCTCTAGGGGTCTGTGTAATATGGAACTCCAATAGGTATACAATCCATCATTTCTCCAGGTGTTGTAGACAGGCTGCCAATTCCTCAAAACTGGCAGCATTACCGGCAGCTGGTCGATCAGGTTGGGGCAGCATCACTGTGTGGTCCACCAGAATACTTTGGATGCTTTCTATTCTCCTTTCCATTCCTGGGTTTCACTAAAGGGTCTCCAGGTGTGACTATTCTCCAGGTATTGCCAAAAAGGGCCCACTAGCATCTTCCCCTTCAACAACTCATGAACTGAACCGAAACAGAAAAGGATATAGGCCTGTGTTAGGTTTCTCAGTGGAGGAATATCAATATTTAGGCTAGAATGGTAGGCATTTTGCCATCTCTTCGTGTAGCATATGCTGACTTGACAGCCAACAAGTTGGAACATACAACAGAATCTTACTTATTAAACTAATCTACGCTATAATCTATAGGTTTGTCTTTACCAAGACACTTTTTAAGAATTGGATTTCATAACATAGGATCAGGTTTTATGAAACTTCTGTACTGTTTTGAAATCAAACCAATGGACTAATTTGCTTTTCCTTTACATGTTTGTGCATAGTACTCATAGTTCCCATTGGAAAGCAAGGTAATCGTACTTCCTTTTAAATCTATTTTTTTTTATTTTAAAAAACAATTCACTGTTTTGTTTATGACTAAAGTAAAAGAGAACTCATAAATTAGACCTATAAAATATCTTGCAAACAAGCTGTCTAGAACCCTTATGTTAACTTTTTTCCAGAATTAGTTTACGCTAGTGTTTTTCTAAATGACCTCCTATGTCAGGGTCAAGTGAGTGGTCACTTGAAAGGTAGGTTCCTGGGTCCCACCCCCAAGTCTACTAAATCAATGTACTAGCTGAGGATCCCAGGAATCACATTCTAGCAAATACTCTAGGTAGTTCTTATTTACCCTTAAATTTGGCAATTTCTGCTTTAGGCTTGCTTTAGAAAGGGAAAAATAGCCATCAAACATTTTATTTGTAGGAAGCAACCCCTGAAATGAATGGAGAAATAAACCACAGCCAGAAAAAGAAACTTTTCACATCAGCACGGCAGCTTCTCTCTGCAAAGGCTGCTTGCTGGCTTTAAAAACAGAATCTTTAAAACCTATAGCACACTAGGCCATTATCTTCAAGTTCACAAAGGGGTTTTTAGATCTGCTACATGAAAGATGTTGTAATAAACCACACAAATGCTACATTGAACGAAAGCAAATGCAAGGGGAGAATTTAATACCTACAGATATAAAACCTCAGTTTGTTTTTAAAGATCCTTTTCATCTTGAGAAGAAAGAGAGATTTAATCAATCCTTTTGCAGAAGTTATCCCATGTCAGACTTGTGCCTGCCTTACTTTAGTTCAAAGGGGACAAAGGTAGTTTCTTCTTCTAAACCAAGTTGGGAAGGGTCAGGAACTAAAATAAATGAGGAGCTACCTTTATTTCCATGGATCAAATGATGTGTAATATAAGAGGCTTTTCTATTTTGAGGAAAATGAAAAATGTGGATCCTATAGAAACCTAAATGTAGTTGAGCTATGGTTTCTTTTCTATTTGTTTTTTACTTTTCCATTAAAATGAAAATGAGTGAATGAATAAATGAGCAAACATTTTTAAACGATTTGATTGCGTATGTTTTATGTATTTCCTGTTCCTTGCGTGATTTTTCACCTGTGACCGGAGACTGCCTGAGCATGACAAATAAGCTTCTCCTACCTCCTGAACCCTGGCTGGCCTCAATACACCCGACAAGCTAAGAAGCAAGGAAAAGATCTTTGGAAACCAATGGCTCTAAGCAGGACTTTGTCCTCTCAGAGCAACTCGTCCACTCTCATCTGTAAAAGGCTAGAGCTCAGTGCGCTGCTTTTCCATCCAGGCTATTGTTATCCTTGGTAACAGACTTCACACCAGCTTCTTGTCTTACTCTTTGTTCCTCTGAATGCAGCTGGAGAGTAGCTCTCAAATCAATCCTGCAAAACTATGATGCAAGACCAGAGAAGAAGCAAACTAGTTTCTTTCTTTCCTTTCTCTCTCTCTCTTTTTTTTTTTTTTACAAAAAGAAGTACATTCATTGAACACCTATTTAATAAATGTCCATACTTGGTACAAACTGCAAGTTCTAGAAGAAAAGGAGAAGTGGTTTTGAAGTTTGTATTAGAATGGGAGGGCCATATAATGAAGTACTGAATACTATTAATATTTTTCTTACACATTCTAAATCAAACAGCCACTTCATTTACAGGCTGATCACTCAATTAGATATTTAGGGGTCAGACTTGGTTGGTTAAAAGTGTTGTAGGAAAAAAACAGTCTTTTTGGAGGGATGCTGATAGGAATTAGAAAAGCAATTCTGGATTCCTCACTTAATCGGCAAGAATTTCTAAATCTGCTTCATTGATATTACTTATTTCCTCTTCTGTCACACCAGGAGCCATTTCAATTCTCTATCATGCTGAATTTTCTTATTTATGACATTGACTACACAGCAACCACCCACACTTCCTATTATCTTAAAATAATTGACCATCTAATTTCCCCCGAACTTGACATATAGGATTTACACAGATCAGTTTTCACCTAATCCAACTGCACTACTTAAGAGGAAAAACCAAAACAAAGCCTGTGCTAAGATGTTGAAGAAAGCCCCAAGCCACTTGGAACCTTAGCACTGTTCAAGGGAAGGTATATTATGTCATAGGAATTGAGAATGCCACAAAAATTTGAGTGTTTTTAGGACTGAAGGTGACTTGTTCCTCCCATCTCCCCTGTTAACACCTGTTTCAGTGATGGGGGTGGAGAGTTACTGAAGCAAACGAGTCTATGGTATATTGCAATTAAGAGAAAGGATATATGATTTATGAAGCTCCATCAAATGTCCTCCTTGAGCTGGTTTTAAAGTCCTCCAAAGCCATAATCCCACAACTCCAGAAGGTATGATGGTATTTACAAAATCTCATGAGTTAGACATACTACAATCTGTACCCTCTGTTATCACAGGACTTGAAGGGCCTACAAAAAGTAAAAGAAGTGAGCTAAGGTAGTAACCTAGTACAGTTAAAATCACTAACATCACATCAATGCCAATGATGGAGGAGCACAGATGAAGTGACCAGGTACAAAGTAAATTGAAGTATACCCTCTACATCTGTAAAGTGAAATACTGATCGTCATTCAACGAGTATTCGTTGAGCACCTAACACAATGAGTGCTATGCTAAATGCTGTGGGGATAGATACCTAAAGAGCAAAAATATGATGCCTGCCCCTCCAGGAGTTTAGATCCCAGAAATGTATTGTGATAATGCTTTATTTCTTCTACCATTCTATGGATAATCTCCTCCCTTCTTGGTAAGAACTTAACTTGAATGCATTATTTGCATACTCTATCTATAGAAATTCAGCCCCATGAATGAAACAAAGAGTTCATCTGATTCCCTGTGGCTTGTTTGTTCTGAATTCGTTTCACAGATAATCAAAATCTTATGCATTAAAAAAACACACAAAATGTTATGCACTGGTAAGAGTGCTAAAGGAAATAGACCAACTGAATATTTGGCTTCTCCACTTTCAACACATTCTTTTTTGAAATATAAAGTTGTAGTTAAAAACAGTCTCTGTAAAGCATACCACCAGGTATAGATTTAAGATTTAATATGTCCCTTTAGCAAAACTGGATAAGCCATGCTGAATATTTTTGGTCTCAACTAACTTTATGTCCTGATAAAATTTGCTAGAGAAGTTGCACTAGAATTTGCTATATACATACAAATTCAATAAAATCTTCCTAAGATCAAGATTTTTGTTTTATTATATAATATGTAAGGTATTTTTCATGAATCCTATAATGGACTAAATTTATATCATCTTTTTAAATTCATATAAATTTGTACATTTTTACATTCTAGCTGACAGTAATCATGGCATTGATCATATTACCTTTCACTCTGACTCTATTTTTCCAAGTTCTGTAAGGACAGAGGCCTTATCTCATTTGTCCCTGTATCCCTAAGCTTAGCACATAATTTGTCACATAGTAGATATACAATAAATATTCATTGAATAATTAAATGATACCACACCTGAGAAGATCAAAATTTAGTTAGGCTGACAAATATGTATGTAACTATAATAAGCAAAGTGTGACAAAAGAGTCATTACTTAAGACTAGAGAGATATATTTGCTCTTTGTTTTTACAGAAGATCAAATTATTTTTGCAAATAAATTATAATCACTAAATAAGATATTTGTTGGCAGATTTCATATAGATAAGTTCACTGCACTTTTATCTAAGTATGCTATTTTCCTGGTATTTATTCCTTCCCTGAGAAAATAAACTACACATTTCAATTTTTAAATATTGACTTTGTATTTTATAATTGTTACTTGCAGAATTATAACAAATCTAAAGAAAATGAAGAGTTGTCTTTGTTTTCTGACTTCGGGTATATCTGGGGAAATAGGTATATCTAAACTTGGCCATAAGTAAAACAAAATTGTGTCATTTATTTCCCAAGGAAAGAAGGAAGGAAGGAAGGAAAGGAGGGAAGAGGAAAATAAGAAGGAAGGAAGGGAGAAAGGAAGGAAGGAAAAAGGAAAAGAGAGAAAGAAAAAGTAGAGTCATGAAAAGGCAACTTCACTGTACAGAAAGAGCAGCTTAATCAAATACTTTCCAGTATTAGTGCTTAAGCTCTTCAAAATGGTACCTTTTTTTCACCATAATGATGCTATCATCAAAATAAACACATGTGGTTTTAATTTTTTTTAGTATGTATCAAAGATATTTACTAAGTACAATTAAATCTTCAGAAGCTAGGGGATTTTTTAGATCTTGAAAAACTTCCTTTTATTTCCATTTTCATCATTTCCTCCTATGATTCCACAATCCTGTCTGGTTAATTTTAAACTAGTGACAGCAAAGAAGGCCAGGTTCTTTGCCATTTAACAAATATGAATTTAACTCTGAATTTTTTTAGTATAGACCACTGGCTCCATTTTTATAGAAAATAAAAACTCTGGGTGCCTGGGTGGCTCAGTTGGTTAAGCCCGGAGTCCCAGGATCGAAGCCCACATTGGGCTCCCCACTCAGTGGGGAGTCTGCTTCTCCCTCTACCCTTCACCCTACTCGTGCACTCTCTTTCTCTCTCTGCCTCAAATAAATAAATCTTTAAAAAATAATAATAATAAAAACTCCTCCTCCTTTTAAAACAAACCAGAAATAAGATTCTTCTCCAAAAGATTTATCACTTTATTTCTTCAACTTATTGGACTCAAGCCTTCTGGTCTTAGGAATTCCTGAGTAAGTCCGCAGGTGGTGGATGATTCATTTGACTACCATGCTTCAAGTTTCATTTGTCCTTTTGAAGAATTCTTTACAGTGGTCACTATTGTCCATGGTCAAAATTCAATCCTTTTTATTTATTTATTTATGTATTTACTTATTATTATATTCAGTTAGCCACTGTATAGTACACATCATTAATTTTTAATGTATGTTCAATGATGCATTAGTTGCATATAACACCCAGTGCTCATCACAACACACACCCTCCCCAATACCCATCCCCCGGCCACCCCATCCCCCCATCCCATTCCTCCCACAAAACCCTCAGCTTTTTAAAGAAAACAAAATCTTTATTACTATTTATCATGAAACTTCCAGCAACATAACCTAATGTCAATTAAGGTTCAGAACAAATGAAATATAAAAATAATACTTATATTTTACAATGATATATATGTATTCAGAGAGGACCTTATTTTTTTTAAGTAATTTGCAATCTGTGGGGACTTTCTCCCAAGTGATAATTAAGAGCATGGGCTTCAAATCCTGACTCCAATAATTACTAGTTACGGGACCAAAATAAAGTGGCTTACTATCTTTAAGCCTTAGTATCTTCATTTATAAAATGGGGATGATAATACAATTACCTCATAAGAAGAAATGTTGGGAAGATTGCATTAATACGTAAAAATATTTAGACTCATCATTGGCACATAATTACTCAACAACATTCAATAATTTGGCAGTAATGTTTATCATCATTATTACTCTTTCCAACTGATGCCTATAGATTTGAATGCTCTTTGCCTTATATATTTTATCATGTAAATTCCAATTACGAATATCTATGTCTTAGGTTTGTTTCCTTAAAAGTAGACCCTGAGGCAAGAATTTTAGTATAGTTTATTTGGGAGATGATTTTGGAAAGCATCAGTAGGAGAGAGGAAAACAGACATAGGGGAAGAAAGAGGAGGAATCTTGAAAATGTCAACAAAAGCACACATGAGCTTAAATAATCTGCATGTCCCTACATATTCTTCAAGTTAGCTTTAGAATATACAAGATCCAGACTATAAATGGTGCACCTCAAAAGAGAAATTAAATGACTAAAGGAAGAAGTGTATCTCTTCTTCAGAGATACTCTCCTAGGATAGACCACTGCTTAAAATCTTACCTAAATAAGTAGTGCTACAGAAAATAATTTAACAATTGCACCTAATAATAATGTACAATTTACATTTCCTATTCTTATCTAATTATTGTTTAGTATATAGGAAACATTAGGGTGATCTTATTGAAAGGCTTGTTAAGTACAGAAGCTGAATGTCCTAACCAGCTACTTTTCACATCCTAAATCTTAAGAAATAAGTGTCACCCTTGTGCTTTGTTCATTTATATGCAAAATATAAGTTTTCCTATGGCAATTATCACTTTATGTATAAAAAACCTATAACTGTAACATGCATCTAGTTTGTCAGTTTTCTATAAATATAATAATTATTAAAACTGTGGTTAAATTTTGAAAATAGCTGATGATAATAAATAAGGATGCCATTTACATGCTAAAAATGCAAAGGGTGAAACTATACAATAAAAAGTCGGTAATCATGATCTCTTTGCTGAATTCAGCCCATAATTTCCAACGTCAGAATTCTTTGTCCCTATAGTTCACGATAATACTCATTTTGTTAAATTGTGTGCATTAAAACAACAACAGGGACACCTGGATAGCTCAGTTGGTTAAGTGTCTACCTTTGGCTCAGGTCATGATCCCATGGTCCTGGGATGGAGCCCTGCATCAGGCTCCCTGCTCATCGGGGAGTCTGCTCATTCCTCTCTTTCCCTCTACCTCTCCCCCTGCTCGTGCTCTCTCTCAAATAAATAAAACCTAAAAAAAAATCAATAACTACATAAAGCCTTTTCAGGCTTACTGATTTCTGATCTTTAAAACTGACTCAAACATGCTGTGACCTAGTATTACTGTTTTCTATGTGGGACTTTTCAAGCTCACTATTCACCCAATATTGTAGGTTTCTGCTACTCACCAAATATGTTTTAGCGTATACTATGCATCAGGTACTGTTACAGCTGCTGGGAATGCAGAAGTCCAAAAAATTTATATAGTAAATGTAAATAAAACAGTTTGTCATAGAGCTTACACATTTATTCATTTCTCTAAGATTCTAAGTTAAGTTCCAAGTCACTGTTAAATTAGAGTAATTTTACCAGGAATGGTGAATTCTTTGACTTGCAAATGACAAAGAATAAAATTGAGTACTTGGGGAAAAAAAGTAATTTATAAAGTAAAGAAACCACACAGTTTCTGGATTATGTTGCTAACATTCATGATCCAGGAATGAGGGATTTTGCTTAATCACATATTCTAGGTTACTCAAGAACTCATAAACATATAAGAATTATTCAATCTCTCTTTATCAATATGTCTTTACTTTTCCCCTTAGCATATAAATATGCTCAGGTTTTTTCCAATATTTCAAAAAGAAAATTTGCCATAGCCAGCTTCCTTTTCATTCTATACCTTAAGTATATTTGGAAAAGCGCCACCCACTTATTTTCACTTCCACCTCTTATCTCTTCAATTTGCTGCTACCCCTCCTAGTTCTTAAGTCCTGACATAAAAGCAAAGGTAACTTTATTTTTTGTCTTCCATGGGTAACTTTGAAATTCCTTCAGGGTAATTTCCCCCTGCCCTTCGAGGAAAACTTTGACCAATTCCATGACTTTTCTGCTTAATATAAGTAATAGATGGCTGTGCTATAGCTTGAGGTCTCAAACCCAATCTCTATTCAATAGTTAGAATGTCCAAGATACTAATCAAAATTCCAGATTTTATTTTATCACTAAACATTCTATCCCCCCTCAACTAGGGCTTGCTTCAATCCTCTTCCTTCTCCCATTGTGCCTGAATGGGAGGAGGAAGGCACTGATAGAAAAGAGGAAAGATGATGACAGGAAAAGTCTTACTTGAACTTTAACCATCAGAAATTATTTTGTACTCTTTAGACCAGCTTGTGTGAAAGCCAATTCAAAGATGGCCTCTCCCGGGGACCTCTCTTCTTACAATTCCCACTATCCAGGCTGGTGTTTCTTGATTCTGGGTGGTTACCTGAAAGATTACTTGATAAACACCATTAGACCAAACATCATGAACACAAAGGAAAGTATCTCCTCTGCTAATATAGTATCTTCAATGTCTTGCATTGCACCTGACACATGCTAATCTCTCATTAAATACTGGTTGAGTGAATAAGTGAAAGATAGCCTCCATATTACCAAATTCAATGATCACTTTCTGCCTTTAACAAAATTAGCCTTGAAACACATTTTACACTATTGGTCACACCTCTCTTATGAAATTCTCTCCTCCCTTCTTGTTGAACAGAAATCTCTTCTGTTTTCTTCTCTCTGGTCACACTCTTAGTCTTTACGAAGCCTTCTCTTCTTTGTTTGACTGCTCCTTAAATGCCAGTGTTCCCTAGAGCTGAATGTGTGGCTTTTCTTTTCTTATTACTATATACAATTTCTCTTAACCATTTTCTTGGCTTTAAGTAACAAATCCATAGTTCCAGCCCAAAACTCGCTCCTTAGCTCCAGATCTACATATTCAACTGCCTTTGGGCTATCTGCCATCTCATAGAGACCTTAAACTTCTTGTGTTCAGATTTGAATGCATTATCTTTTCTCTAAGATCTATCTGGTCCTTGATTTCTATAGTGTGGTAAATGTCATCATTATACACTCAGTCTCTGAGATTAGAAATCTGGAAAACTAAACTTCAGCTCTCTCCTTCAAAACTTGCATCCAAGTGGCTCTCCAGATCCTTTACATTTGATCGTCTAAATAAGTTTTTAATTCTATCTTCCTCTTAATTTCCACAGCCTTATTTTGGGCCCTTATCACTTTGCAATTCAATTATTGGTTGAATTGCAACTGGTTGCCCTCCTACCTGGTTGCCCCACCTCTTCCAATCTATCCCCTGTTCTGCTGCTAGTGTGATCATTCTAACACTCAAACTTAATAACAGTACCTTTTTAAAAATAGCTCCCTGCAGAGTATCCAAAATAAAGCACAAATTCCTTAGCCTGGATCAGAAGGCCCTTTGTGATCCATCCCTGACCTACCTCCCCAGGCTCAATTTTAACCTCTTCCTAGAATGAGAACCACACGCAAATACTGTAGTTCCCTCAAAGCAGCCAACTATTTTTATTGTTGTAGGCCTACGGACTTTTTTCCCTCCTTCACCTTTTTTAGCTTCCAATATTCCAGAGAATATATCATTTTATGCATCCTAGAATAGCAAATAGGCTTTAGGCTAACACTTCTCACACTTCAAGGCTTAAGTCAAATGCTTCACTGAGAAGCATGCTCTTTTACTTGTTATCCCCATGGCTCCATCTGCATACCTCTATTTTAGGACTGAGAACATTTTTGTTATTTCTCCATATTTCTGTTTCTTCTTGTTGAGCTCAGTACAGGTGACAAGTTAACACTTAGAGATATGTGGTGTGGATTCAGACTATGGGATGGAATTCTTTCATTGTCACTTCCAAACTGCTGACCTAAGTTGAGCAAGTTATTTACTTTATTGCTCCTCAGTTTCCTCATTTCACTATGTGGATCAATTTAGGCTCAGAGAAATTGCATGACTTACTCAAGTTCTCATAGCTGTTGGATTGGTCAAGCTATGACTCAGATACAGGTCAGCTTTGCCATGTCCATTGTTCTTTATAGGATAACACTGTACTACCTCCAAAAGTGAAATTTCTGTGTGTGATTGAAAAAAAAAAAACAAAGCTAAGCTAGGAACGGAATTTTAATTAGGATTTCTTTTAGGGTAATAGGTTCTGCTCATCACATTAAATACCACGAGGAATGGATTTGCATGTACCCATCCATTCGAATTTATTCAAGCTACTGAAAGAAGCTGTATTGGGAATTTCTGAAATAAGTGATAGTTTTTTTGAATTTTGCATTTTATCGGATGTAGATATAGTATTTTCAATAGTGCTTGTCAAGTGATAATGTCTAAAGCAGATCATTGTTTAATTACAATGAGAGCTGAAGTAAACAACATGAATGATTTCTGAAAACTTAACCACTGAAAACCACACCCTTTGGCAACTCTTCTAAGACTCACAAAAAAGACAATAGGGTAGATTGTGTTTAGAGAAAATTTTAAAACAAGCATTAAGTTCTATGTCAAGCCATGGCAAAAGATATAATCCTGAGGAAAGCTAATGAAGTACTTGAAAAAACAAAAACAAAAACAAAAACAAAAAAAGTACTTGAAGTTACATAAGGGCCCCTTCTTTTGTTTATTTTTTTCACTTTTGCACACATTCAACATTTTCCTGTGTTTCGTGATTACCATGTGAAAGGCACGATTCTAAACAGGAAAAGTTTTCAATTAAGTCCAGTTTAATTTTTAAAAGCATAAACTTGGAGTCGTATGGATGTGAATTTGAATCATACCTATTAATTATTACTATTAGCTATGAGAATGAAAGCAAACAACTTAAACTTTCTGATAAAATCACACAAATGGCTGTCATCAGGATTAAACAGTCTTTCATTCAGAACCCACTCTGTGTCAGGCACTATCCAAAGCACCTAAGATACAGTAGTTAACAAAACAAAATTTGCGTCCACATAGTTCCCATTCTAGTAGATGCAAAATAAGAAAGGTCCTACCATAATGGTCTATACATAAAAGCTACACAAAAAAATACCAGCATTCTTATTCAGTTCCCTCCATCACACGTCTAAAATTCTTGGTTTTTTGTTAAAAGGAAGTATGTGGATTAAGCCTACAATACTTCACAATATTTAAACAGTATTGGCAGCAGCTACCTCTGAAAGTAGAATAAAGATTCTATTAAAAATAATAATAGTTAAATGTGTATTTAAGATGATTCCAACTCAGCCAAGCAATTGCTTATTCCTTTATGTTTGCTGAATGTTTGGAGAAAACAAACAGCCCACAGAATGATTAAATCAATCACCTAAGTTTGAATAGCCTGGTCATCTACATGGACTAAGGGACCAACCATACTTGAAGAGAAGATTATCAATAATTGTCAACTTTGTACATTTACTTTTATATGAATATGAATCAGGCTATTTCCAGAAATTAATTACCAAGTTTCTGTCTCAAAATGTACTCATCCAACACACCCCTGAGGGAAGGGAAAAAAAAAAAAAAACAAGGGAGGAGTAGGTTTCTGTAGATGTTATAAAGAAAGAAGAGCCAGAATTTGTAAGTTACTTAAAGATATAAAGAAAAGAGGAGTACCTGGGTGATGGAGTCAGTTAAGCATTGGACTTTTGGTTTCAGCTCAGGTTGTGATCTCAGGGTCGTGGGATTGAGCCCCGCATTGGGCTCCATGCTCAGCGTGGAATCTGCTCAAGATTCTCTCTCCCTCTCCCTCTGCCCCTCCAACCCCCCCATCTAAAATAAATACATAAATCTTCAAAAAGAAAATGAGAAGAAAAAATAAAAATCATGTAATTGTTAAGAATCTTGGGCTTTTTGTTTAGGGTGGATTTATTCTTATACTCCTACAGGGAAATTAAGAGACAAGGAAAAGAACTCTGGTAACCTTAGTATTGCATGAGTGACTCTAACTAGTATCACTGAAAAAGGGCAAGGAAATTTACAAAATGAACTGCAAAATAAAGATGAAAAAGAAAGGAAAATTTCCGCCATTAACCTAGAACCAACAATCAAAAGCATGAGAAATGGAATCTGTGGTGTGTGGGTCACTCACATTAACCAAATTAATGTACGGTAAATCTAGTAATCATTTTAAAGATTGATTTTAAATATCGATTATTATTAAACATTTAAAATATCTCAAACTTGAACCTGTTTTATTTGGGCTGATTTGATTGTTTTATATCCAAATATAAACCCAGAAAGTACACCAAGTAAAAGGAGGATGTGGGACCAAGGAAACAGGGTAATTGAATAAGGAAAGAGACCATTCGATATCCAAGGTAATGGGAAAATATCCCAGGATGGCAGTTTGATAGCAGACTTAGAGAGCCACCAATCTGATTTGAGCAGAAGAATGAAAATCTCCAAAATAAACTCTTATTTTTATAGTTTATCCTAATAATCAGCAATAGTCCAATTTGCCTGCAACCCAGATGTTTTATTATAAGGGAAAACACACTTTAATTTCTTTTTTTTTTTTTAAGATTTTATTTATTTATTTGACAGAGAGAGAGACAGCGAGAGAGGGAACACAAGCAGGGGGAGTGGGAGAGGGAGAAGCAGGCTTCCCGCCGAGCAGGGAGCCCGACGTGGGGCCCAATCCCAGGACCCTGGGATCATGACCTGAGCCGAAGGCAGACACTTAACAACTGAGCCACCCAGGCGCCCCCACACTTTAATTTCTATTCAAAGAGTGCTAATACCCCTAAAACATTCTATGCCTCAAGTATATATTTTTATTTTCAATTGTCACATTGCATAGTTCTATAAAATTACAAAAGCATGGTAAAGTCCAAAAACAAAGTTGAAACTTTGTAAATTTTAACAGGCTTGACAGCAACTTTATACATGTAAAAAATAAGAGAAGAAAACGTTTTAGTCTTTGGAATCCTTGTGTTTCACTTTTTAAGTAGCTGTGACTTTCCATTTCTACTGGTGCCATTTTGTTTTTCATTGAAAAACTGCAATCACTGAATCTGATATGACTCAAAGATCACTTTTCAACTTCCAGGTTTATGAAGGTAAGATGTGAAGAATGGTGTTTATTGTGGGAGAGAGAGCAGGACTTTAGTGGGTAAAAGACTGTAGACAGTAAGAAGAGGAACACGCGCAAATGGCAACAGCTTTATGCCTGTGGCATTCCCGCCATCGGTACATGCTGCAAACAGCAACGATGGTGGATAAGATAGGCCTGCTGACCTCAGTTCTCCCATCCCCTGAAACCCCTTGGATATGCCTCACTAGGATCTGCGCTAATAGGCACATATACAGTTTCCTGCAGTCCCTCATGTGATTACTTTCTTGGGTTGTTTTTCCCTCCTTGTGTTCTATGCACATACTTTACATTCTACTATACGAGAATAAAACCAAGAATCCACCCAGACAGACTCAGGGCTTCACCTCAGCGCCCGCACTTCTTGCCAGTGCCTGGCCATGCAGCCCCTTTGGGCCTTTGTTCCAACTTATTGGACTCTAATCAATCATTTCGTCTCTCGACAAGCACGCTATGCGGCAGTTTATATCTGAGGTAACATTTTTTTAGTAATTTAAAATATATTATTCATATATCTTCCCAACTAGTAAAATGATGAGAAAGCTCCCTGCAAATGGTATTTAAAAAAAAAAAAAAAAAAGACTAGTTATAGCGTAATGAAGTTCTCTAGGTATACCTCCCAACCTTCATAAAAGTAGAATATATTCATTCATTCATAGCCTCTTTGTTCAAAGTATTTGTTGTCTGCTCTCCCCAGCATTGAATGTTAGTTTCTGATTTCCAGATCACTGGAACTGTCCTTTCTCCTGTCTTTTGAAACCCTATTTTTATCTTTCCTTATCTTTTCTGTCTCTCTCTCTCTCTCAATCCTCCCCAACCCCCTGCTTCTCTCTTTCTCTCTCCCTCTCTGTCTGGCTAAATTATCCAGCTTAGTAGCATTCTTGTAATCCAAGAACTCTACTTTGAAATCTGCTATTTTTACTTACACCATCCCATATATGTTGTCCAATTCAGTTTGATCATCTATTGAGCATGGACTTATAATTACCATTTTAATGGACGTAGGAAATTTTACTGTGTTAAAAGAGCACAATTATCAATATGTTCACTTAGTGTTGGCTTTTCATTGTGTTGTTTGTTGTTTCCATTTGGCTTCTTTAGATATTACTAAATGGAAGAGAAGACCTATCTTTGTCATAGCTTCTCTTTGGTGACCCTATACAATAAATAACCCTCCATCCTTAAACCTTCCATCTTTAGTGTCCACTCTGCCATCTGTTACCATCTGATCTTGAGCAACTTCCTCTTAGTGTGCCTGGAATCATGGCTTTTGTCCTGATTTCTAGATGCACCACAGTCCTGTCAATGTGGCAACTTCCATCACAGTTAGCTTCCCAAGGCAGGATACAATGGCATGGGGGGTGGGGCACTTTGGGTTGCCTGTAGGGAGGCATGGGAACAGAACAGGAATAAAGCAAATAAACAGAAGATAATAAGCACGTGCACATTTTTTTTTTTTCTGGGTAGGAAAAGCAATATAGTGAGAGAAAGTTGACCTAAAAACAATTTGAGAAAAATAATGGTAGGGTTAAGGAATCTATTGACAGCAATACAGAGAGACATTTTATTTCTTCCAAATGAAACTTGGATCATAGCAACTTGCAAAAAAAGAATAGGTTACAATATGGCCAACATTTATTTTTAGTAACTTAAGTATTAGTTCATTTGCCTGATTATCTATTGGGCTGTGATGATTTGGATCAGAGAGAGAGTTAAAATTAATATTTAAGCTATATTGCAATTTGGTTCAGCCACCACATAAAGATATAATCCCATTCTTTGTGTTTTATCTCCCTTCATTTAAAGCACTATAAAATTTTCAGTGAATTTTCTAAAACTAGGAAGCATGCCTTTGGAGATCAATCGATGAGAAATATAATTTGTTTCAACAGATTCCTACTACTGCAGCTGCTGCTATACTATCAGCAGGTATTAAAAAAGAAAACAGAGAGTGACTTAAACTGAGCTGCTTTAATCACTCATTGGAAAATCAGGAAGATTTGTTGAATACAGCTTAAGGTTCATATTCTTTCATGTAATAAAGATTTATTCAAATAGTATAGAAAGATACTTTCTTATAAATTATTATTTTTTTATTCTTATGTTAATCCCCTTACATTACAACATTAGTTTTAGATGAAGTGTTCCATGATTCATTGTTTGTGCACAACACCCAGTGCTCCATGCAGAATGTGCCCTCCTCAATACCCACCACCAGGCTAACCCATCCTCCCACCCCCCTCCCCTCTAGAACCCTCAGTTTCTTTTTCAGAGTCCATCGTCTCTCATGGTTCGTCTACCCCTCCGATTTCCCCCGCTTCATTCCTCCCCTCCCGCTACCTTCTTCTTCTTCTTTTTTTTTTTCTTAACATATATTGCATTATTTGTTTCAGAGGTACAGATCTGAGATAAAATATGGAACGCTTCACGAATTTGCGTGTCATCCTTGTGCAGGGGCCATGCTAATCTTCTCTGTATCGTTCCAATTTTAGTATATGTGCTGCCGAAGCGAGCACCTTATAAATTATTTTGGTCTTACTGATAAGAGTTTTTATCCTTAGGAGAAAGAGTCTATTGGGCAAGTATCCACTTACCATTGAAAAGTACCCAAGGCTACCTTCCTGCCACAGGTTCAGAGTCCGTCTTTCTGAGATATTCGTTGGTATACCAGGTTCCAACACTGGTGACCAATTACTCACTGAATGGCTAACTCCCCACAAGCCTGCAATTCTTTTCCTCTTTGCTTTTGAATTGGCGTAACAAATCTACTTTCTTAGGCAAAGAGGAGTAATGACCTAGTAACATGATACAGTAAAGCATTTATTTGAGGCCTGGCTCCAAAATCAACTACCTACAGAATCTTTTTTTTTTGCAGTTTACAAAGTGCTTTTCTTTCATTTTTCTTTTCCTCTTTTTTTCTTCCAAATCTTTACGTAAATTCTAGTTAGTTAACATGTAGTCTACACAATCTTTTAAACTGTTTAGATTCTCTGAACCTCAGTTCCTTAATCTCTGAAATGGAGTGTTAATGTCTACCTACCTGGGTTGTTAGTAAATGGGTGACCTTACTTAGCAAATGAAGACCCTATAAATATTAGTTCTCTTCCTGTCTCCTCCAAGAAAATAACATTTGTTTAAGCCAGAAAGGTCAGGCAACTATCTAAAATATGGATGGCTAACTGTATATGTAGAGGCCCAAACTGTAAATATTTTAGGATTGGTGTACCACAAAGTCTCTGTTACAACTACTCAGTTCTGCAGTGAAAGTGGCTATAGACGATATGTAGACAAATGAGTGTGACTGTGTTCCAATAAAACTTTATTTGTGGAAGATGAAATTTCAATTTCACATTATTTTTGCAAATATGAATTATTATTGCAAACATGAATTATTATTTTTCTTAGCTCTTGGAACCTACAAAAAACATGTGGCATGCTGTATTTGGCCTGTGGGCCATAGCTTGCCAATCCCTATTCAAGAGAATCAACAAATTAATCAGAAGATTGCTCAGCGTCAAAAAAGATCCAGTTAAAATAAGAATGGTAGAGCATGAGGAGAATTAGCATTGTTTAGCATCTCTCCTCTCCTAATTCCATGGTTGGTTTCGATCCATACTCATCTCTCCCTTCCCTGATCTCACATAGTACTCCTGTTCTGTGTTGTCACACTCATGGAATATTAGTCTGAATTAAAACAAAACCCAATCCTCCAATGTATGGGCAGAGACATACATTGGAGGGATGTATGGAGAAGCACAAGGATGGGCCCTTGTGCTTCTCACCAGGATATTTTCATCCTAAACTCCTCTCTCGTCGTACTTAGGAGGGTTTTGCGTTTAGTTTTGATGCAGGAATGAGAAGCTGTTTGGACACTACTTATATTCTGTCCTTTGTTGTTCTATAGTTACCTCACTCATAAACCTCTCAGCTTGCCATGAAGATGGGAAGGACACTGAAACCAGGAACCACGTCCTGTAATTGTTCTGAATTTTCTACCACAAAAATTGTATAGAACACCATAAAGGTAGAATGGGACAGGAGGATGTGGATATATATACATTTATACACACAAAACAAAATACTTAGGATATAACTGGATACATTTAAATAAGTTTGTGCTTTACCAAAGTTTCCCAGTAAAATAATTTGTAGAATCAGAAAGCACTGAAGTTTTATGTGACCTCAGAAACATACATGTTTTACATTGTTATTCCCAAACTTGTAGGATTGCAAAGAGCATCCAAATTCATTCTTATTTTATGACCAATAGGATATAGCATGATTCAGTTGGCTAAGCCAGATTGCTGTAGAACAGAGGATGTTGTTTTATTTTATTTTTATTTTTTATTTAATTCTTGTGTGAAACATGTTGGCTGACAGAGAAATCACATGCAATGACGTGTACTTGGTAGCAACACAGCTTAAACCACTGTTCTCCCAAAAGGAGGGAGATGCTTACACCAGAGGATGCCAGGGTGATCCACTGACGAATAGGGAAAAAATTACAATTTATACTAATGCTTACTTTAATTGAAATAATTAAGAAGTTAAGGTTAACTAATTAGTAATATATACCTGAACTGGTATTATCACTTGCTGTGTTTGTCAGGTAACCTAATGTAAAGTTCATAAGCAAGGGATCCTATGAAAGGATGGGAGGGAATTCTGCAGCATAGTCCTTCATTCACTTGTTGACTTCCAGCTTGTTGTACTTTAAGTAGGTTTACTGTATTTGCAGATTAAATTATTTAGATTTAGCTAAGCCTAACTTTACAAAATGGACAATTGGCTTAAAAAGATTCCAGCAAATAAATTATAAATTGAGACTGTTGCTACTTACACAAGCACAAGCAAACTACAAAAAGAATAGCAGAGGGGCACCTGGGTGGCGCAGTCCGTTAAGTGTCTGACCCTTGGTTTCAGCTCAGGTCGTGATCTCTGGTTGTGATATCAGGCCTGGTGTTGGGCTCCATGCTCAGCATGGAGTTTGCCTAAGACTGTTTCTCCCTCTCCCTCTGCTCCTCCCTCCCACACTCTCTCTCTGTCTCTCTCTCAAATAAATAAATCTTAAAAAAAAAAAAAATAGCAGAAAAGACACACCTCCTACTCCTAGAACAGCTGTTCATCATTGTTTAAAATACAAGATTAAAGATGAGGACACCCTACCCCAACCTGACATAAAGTCAGCCAAAAAAATTTAACTGATCAAGACTAAGCAATGCATTTCAATCCACAGTTAACAAAGAAAATTTTTCTACATGTATTTCATGTTTTAAGAAATCAGCCAATGATAATATAAAGCCATCACTACTAATAATACATTTAAAAATATGGTATACTCTTTATTTTGACCTTTTAAAATGTCTGTCTTATGTCATTTATATAATAAATCAGTACAAAATTTTGTATATATAATATATAAATGTTTTCCAATATATATATATGTAAGGATGTGTTCAAAAGGTTTTACTAATAGAGTGGGATTCACTGTCAAAAAATTAGGGCACCTGGGTGTCTCAGTCGTTAGGTGTCTGCCTTCAGCTCAGGTCATGATCCCAGAGTCCTGGGATCGAGCCCTGCATCACGTCAGGCTCCCTGCTCAGCGGGAGGCCTGCTTCTCCCTCTCCCACTCCCCCTGCTTGTGTTCCCTCTCTCGCTGTCTCTCTCTCTGTCAAATAAATAAATAAAATCTTCAAAAAAATTTATAGAAAAAATTTTGAAATAACCAGCCCAAACAAGTAAATGAAATATCATAAAACATAATTAATTTTATTCCATCTGTATAATGTCAACAGTGGAAATGTGTTTAATTTCTGCACCTTTGAGATGGTAGGCTTATTAAATAACCATAAAGCACCCAGACTCATATATGATATTCAAATGTACCATGATACTGTAAACCTGCCAACTATTTGGTGTCTGATAAATATTAAAATAACCTGTTAACAAAGCTGTGGGATATATGCAATACCAATTACAATATCTTGAAAAACAAAATATATGCAAGGTGTGTACATTAAAAACTACAAACATTGTAGAGAAAAGTGAAAGAAGATTTACTATGTTTATAAATTGGAAAACTCAATATTTTTAAAGTCAATTCTCCCCAAATTGACCTATAAATTAAATGCATTTCTAATCAAAATTCTAGAAGTCTTTTTTAAGAATAGAAATTGAATAACTTATTGTAAAATTTTATAGAATATAAAGGACCTGAAATAGCCAAAATATTTTTTTAAAAGAAAAAACCTGGAGAATTTTCTTTTAAAAGAAGGAAGTTGGAGAAACTATCTGATTTTAAGACTCCTATAAAACTACAGTGATCAAGACAATGTGGTATTGGCATAAGAATAAACAAATCATTTAAAGGAACAAAATAGGCCCAAAGAAACCCACTTTTAAATGCTCTGTTAATTTTCAACAAAGATGTGAAAGTAACTCAATGAGGAAAAGTTAGTATTTTCAACAAATTATTCTAGAATGGACAACTGGATATCCATATGGCAAAAAAAATTATCCTTGACCTTTACCTCACACTACACACAAAAATTTATTCAAAATGGATCATAAATCTAAATGTAAAAGCTAAAGTTATGAAACTTCTTGAAGAGAAGATAGGAGAAAATCTTTGCAACCTTGTACTAGGCAACTGTTTTTCAGACAGGACACAAAAAAAGCATGAATCTTAAAAAAACAAAAGTCATCAATTGGACTTCATCAAAAGTAAATGTTTTTCTCATAAAAGAATTACCATTACATAAATAAAAATACAGCTAATGACTTGGGGCAGCGGGAATACTTGCAATACATGCATGTGACAAATGATTTATATCCAAATTGTTTAAAGAACTTCTTACAATTCAATAACAAGGAAGCAAACAACTAATTAAAAGTGGTCAAAAGGTTTACACATTCCCTTCACAAAAGATGTAAGTGGCCAACAAGCACAAGCAATGTTCTTCACATCATTTGTCAACAGAAAATTTAAATTAAAACCTAACAGGATACTCCACACTTACTAGAATGGCTAAAATTAAAAAGATGGCATCACCAAGTGCTGACAATGACGTGAAACAACAGAGCCAACTCTTACATATTGCTGGTGGGAGGACAGAATGGTATAATCACTTTGGAAGACAGTTTGTCAGTTTCTTCTAAAATGAAACATACTCCTACCATTTGGCTCAGCAATTCCACTTTCACATATTAAGAGAAAAGAAAACATAGACCCACACAAAGACTTGTATACAAATGGTCATAGCAGCTTTGGAAATTGAAAATAATTGAAATGTTAATTAACAATTAGATAAATAAATTATAGTATATACCTAAACCAGTTTATTATTCCACAACACAAAGGAACAAATTACTGAACCATGCAACAACATGGATAAATCTCAAAAATATTCTGAGTGAAAGAAGCCAGACACAAAGGAATAGTATATAGGTTTTCATTTATATGAAATTCTATAATAGGCAAAACTAATATCAACTAACAGAAGGCAAGGCAGCAGTTGCTTGGGGTGCTTGGGATTGAGGAGGAAACTATTAACTATAGAGTTCAAGAGAACTTTCTGGGATTATGAAAATACTCTATATCTTGATTAGACTAGCCATTATCAAAACTCATCAAACCCATACAATTAAAATGGATGCATTTTATTGCATATTAACTATGCACCAATAAAGTCAATTTTTAAAATAACCTCATATTTATTATTCATAAAAAATACAGACTTAGCATATTTACTTGCAATACTTTTTGGTTCAAAATCTCAGGAGCTTCCCTGGTGAAATCTGAAACTGGCCCCTACATATAAAGGGCAAGGAGACACTGAAGAAAGAAGCAGACCCCTCCAGATTAGGTAGGTGGCACTTTTAATAAGCAAGAGAATTTACATACAAGGTTTGTCTTGGGCATTCACAAGACCAGTAGATCTCTGCACTCAACTGCCATAATCTTAAAAGTTTATACGAGGACTTAAGTAGGTTCAGTCATGTACACTGCCCAGATGGTCTCAGCAACACATTGCTCTCTCAAGACTATATCCTTGAAAATGGTTTCCACTGTAGGAATGGTGGGTAGAATATACATTCCAAGGACAGGGGATGGGGTGAGGAGCTTCCAATTGCCCAAGTCCAGCTTGTGGGTCAACCTGTGGTCACATCCTCATAATGACCTCCTCCAATACTAATTTTCTCATTTATTATCTGCTTCTCTTAGAAAACTAGAAATTCCATGAAGAGATGGACCATGTCCTTTTTATTAACTGTGTATCCAAGGCATATTGTACTTAGCCTGGTTCAAAGAAGGCACTCAATAAACACTTCTTGAATGAACAAATGCATGAATGAGTAAATGAATAGTCATTTGTATTTCATTGTTGAGAGTGGGCAGTAGAACCGGCAGAAGGGAAGGGAGTGGCAAAAAAAAATGAGGGGAGGTTATAATCTTCCTCAACATGCTGGATACTAAGTAGAATCTTGAGGTTTCAACACAGAGAAGCTTAATAATAACACGCGCTTTTTCCCTCTTCTAAATTCTTTCCTGTCACACATTTCAATTATGACTAAAATAGATAGTTTCAGGTGTGATGATCACATTTTAAGGAAGTCAGCTGTTATGGTCTTCAGGCAGGAAGAGAGGCTTTCTCAGCTGTTTTACTACAGTAAGTCTATTAAAAGTGATTACCTTTCAGTAATAGAAGAGTGACCTAAATTGCCCTAATCAAGCTTTTATTAGATTTTGTTGCTTTCAGAAAACTAACCAACTCTTAAGTCAATTCAAATTTCCTACACATGAAAAAGTGCTGAACATCACTCGGCATCAGGGAAATCCAAATCAAAACCTCAATGAGATACCACCTCACACCAGTCAGAATGGCTAAAATTAACAAGTCAGGAAAAGACAGATGTTGGTGGGGATGCAGAGAAAGGGGAACCCTCATACACTGTTGGTGGTAATGCAAGCTGGTGCGGCCACTCTGCAAAACAGTATGGAGGTTCCTCAAAAAGTTGAAAATAGAGCTACCATATGACCCAGCAATTGCATTACTGGGTATTTACCCCAAAGATACAAATGTAGTGATCTGAAGGGGTACGAGCACCCAATGTTTGTAGCAGCAATGTCCACAATAGCCAAACTATGGGAAGAGCCAAGATGTCCATCAATAGATGAATGGATAAAGATGTGGTGTGTGTGTGTGTATACACACACACACACAATGGAATATTATGCAGCCATCAAAAAACGAAATCTTGCCATTTGCAACAACGTGGATGGAACTAGAGGGTATTATGCTAAGCGAAATAAGTCAATCAGAGAAAGACATGTATCATATGATCTCACTGACAGGAATTCTTAATCTCAGGAAACAAACTGAGGGTTGCTGGAGTGGTGCAGGATGGGAAGGATGGGGTGGCTGGGTGATAGACACTGGGGAAGGTATGTGCTATGGTGAGCACTGTGAATTGTGTAAGACTGATGAATCACAGACCTGTACCTCTGACACAATAATACATTATATGTTCAAAAAAAAAAAAGATAGTAGAAAGGGAAAAGTGGCGGGGGCGGGGAATCAGAGGGGGAGATGAACCATGAGACACTATGGACTCTGAGAAACAAACTAAGGGTTCTAGAGGGGAGGGGGGTGGGGGAATGGGTTATCCTGGTGATGGGTATTAAAGAGGGCACGTACTGAATGGAGCACTGGGTGTTATACACAATCATGGAACACTACATCTAAAACTAATGATGTAACATATGGTGATTAACATAACATAATAAAATAAAATTTAAAAAAAGTGAAAATATTCAGTGGATCTACCAATAACAAGGCAGGACTTGGTTAGCAGTTTAATCTTTTTTTTTTTTTAGATTTTATTTATTTATTTGACAGAGAGAGCCAGCGAGGGAGGGAACACAAGCAGGAGTGGGAGAGGGAGAAGCAGGCTTCCTGCTGAGCAGGGAGCCTGATGTGGGCTCCATCCCAGGACCCCGGGATCATGACCTGAGCCAAAGGCAGACGCTTAACAACTGAGCCACCCAGGCGCCTTAGGTTAGCATTTTAAAAATACATGACTTCAGTAGGGAATTTAGAAAAAGAGCTAAGGGCAATAAATATTGTGAGGTTGAAACAAGTCTTTTAGAGTAAAGCAGAAATCGATTATGAAGTGGTATAATTTTAGGAAAAGGAGATCATTTTTGACTTCAAAATCTATAATAAAGATAAAAATGCCAGGTAATAAATAAAAAGACTATATGGAACTTACATATTCACAAGCACATGTATCTGGTGTGTGATATTTTTCTTCTGCATAAATACAACTATGTATGTAAACGGTAACTGTTTCATTGTTTGACCATATACTCTGCACTACTACATTGCATAAAAATGTCACCAGCTGTTTGTAAGAGCTATTTTGTTTTGGTTTGGTTTACACAGTTTGGCTTGGGTTGGTTTGGACTGAATTTGGACAGATGAGCTCTAGAAACCTGGACTTTTGTCAACATGAGTCAGTGTATCTCTGAATTTCGCAAGACTGGAGGCAACATCTAAGATTTTCTCTACAGATGCCTGTCTGACTCTGGACGTAGACATATTCCAATTATCCTGAATGTAGTTGGGTGAATGTGGTCTTTATATTAACACTTACAGGTTAGCAGGTTATAACTCAATTGCTTTCCAGAGAAAGTGAAATAGAGAATTTCACCTTTTCTGCCCTATGCCTTGGGGTGGAAGTATAATAACAATTCACTGGACTTAAGCTACTGGGTCATTTCACTGTTAGATCCACTAGAAATAATAGAAAGTACTTGGCCTTTGCAGACCTGGGTTCAAATCCTAATTCTACCACCAGATGTGTGCCCCCTAGGCAAAATATGTGACTTCTCTGGAATCCAGGTCTTTTCTCTGTAAAATGAGAATGATATCACCTACCTCATAGAGTTTTGTGTGAATTACATAAACTAGCATAGATGAAGCACTGAACACAAGTTTTGACAAACAGAAGTTTCCAAAAAAAAAAAAAAAAAAATGAGACCTCTCTTGCCATGTTCAAAGAGAATCCTTTGTGATTTCATTCCAACTTGGTAGGGCCATCATCTACTATGTTTCCATTTGTTTCCATTTCTCATCTATAAGAGAGAGTAGAGACAGATTTCAATGACTGTTTATACTTTGCTGGAGTGGAATTTTGGCATAAACTAGCATAGATTATGGTATGCACATCCCCTCTGACAGTCATTGGTTCCATACATGTAGAATCTTCTTGGTTCCTTAGGGCATCCTTACACAAGATTGCCTAAGTTATGCCCCATTTTGATTTTCAGCTTTAGGCTGTTGGCTCTTCCCAAATTCTCAAACCCTATAAGCTTCCACTATGTCCCTTGCTCATATGCTTGTTCCTCTCTTTAATCTCAGAAGTCTTCCCATGGCAAACTACTTCAGTCCTGCTGAGGGCTAATATAGGCCATGGCACATTGCAAACACTTACCAGATGGTAACTTCTTGACAGCACTTTTTCCTGTTTCTTAATATTGCATTAGAACATAAAAATGAGATTATTCAGATATAGGGGCTTAATTATTCCTGACATAATTTATTTGGAAGTAATATAAGTCCATAATAAAATTTTAGTAAATAAAAACAAATATAAAAATATATCCATAGTTCCCCTCATGTTAGTACAGTAACTGAACATTTTAGTCTATTTTACTTCATTTTTTTTTCTTTAGGCCATGATCCTTTTCTCTTTTAACATAATTATAGTCACACATGGTATTTTATATTCTGCCTTTTCACTTAACGTTATATTAATTTTTGCAATGATTAATAACCATATTTTAATACCCAAATTGCTATCCTAACAAATAGATATCATTCTTTTCCTTTTTGGATGAAAATTTAGATTGTTTCCAGGTTTTGACTATTATAAACAATACTGTAGTGAACATTTAATGCATAAAATTTTTTGTTCTCATATTTATAATTTATTTTTTAGGGTTCTTAGAAGTTAAATTTGTGAATTAGAGTGGGCACATTTTTATGGCTCAGCCTGTAGTTGCCAAACTGCTTTCCAAAAGGGATATAAAAGTTAACACCAGGAGACTAATTCTGCCTTTATCTTAGCTTTAAGGAGGATCAAGCTCCATATAGAAATTGGAATTAAAGGACTTTTAAGTGGCTTTTGCTTCCTCCACTCCCTTTCTCTTGGAAAGAAATCTGATGTATATTCCACTCAGCTTTGTCAAGTTTGTTCTGGGTCATTGTTATAGATGTATTTAGTCATCTTGAAATACGTTCTGGAATGAGGTAGGGTATAAATAAATAAATGACACATTTGCCAACCAAGCACAAGGCAGATTTCTGAAATTGTTTTAAAGTTTTTTGAGGAACATAGTATTATGTATCTGTGCACTGTACTCTGAATTCCAGTTGGTGTATAACCTTAGACAACATTAATTTTTTTTCTATAACTCCCGAGAAACTGTTCCTTTACTATCATATAGTGTAAGCCCAGTTAGCACTGTACATCAGTACAACCATTTTGAAAAACATACAAAATGGGTTATTAAAAAATACTAATATATTTGGGCCTAATAATTTCATTCTTAAAAATTAATTTTAGAGAAAAATGCCTATTGGAGCTAAAGGCTCAAAAACAAAGATTCAAGTGTAGAGAAATGGTTATGTAATTCATAAAGCATCAGCTGAATAATAGAAGTGGACATTTATATTTTCCTGCCCAACATCTGTAACCTCTTTTTCCTGGTGACAATTCTCAAATTAGCCTTTCCCATATCCTGAGTGTATCAATCAAGTCTTTCCAGATGCTATAAAAATATCCTATACTACATGGCATAAAGATGTTAAAATGGTATCACTCTCAAAATAGCCAGGAGTAACTGTTACAAATATTCAGCTAGAAATAAAAATTTCTGACAAATGTATTTTGGTAAGAAAAAAAATTAAGTATTAAACCTGGGATCAAAAGTAGCCTCTCATCCTTTTTGTGTCCTGATTCAACAGCCGTTCAGACTGATATCAAAGAGCATTTGAGCTGAATAAAACTGACTTAGAACCAAAGCTTAAAAATTCTTTTGGTAGAGACTAATAATACCATATGCACTGTTAAAAACTGTAGTCCTATTTTCTTATATATTATCTAGGTAAATTCAATATTAACTAAACATTCATAACATTATACTTTAAAAACAAGTTAAAATGGTATATATATACACACACATATTTAATTATTACATTGGAAATATAAATAGTAATATGCTGTGATAATGAAAAATTAAAAATTATGATATATTCTCCATTACCTCCATTAAATATATTATGTTCTCATTGATATTTGATAAAACTTTTTAAAATTTAAATTCAATTAATTAGCATATAGTGTATTATTAGTTTCAAAGGTAGAGTTCAGTGATTCATCAGTCTTATATAATGCTCAGTGCTCATTACATCATGTGCCCTCCTTAATACCCATCACCCAGTTATCTCATCCTCCCACCTCGCCTCCCCTCCAGCAACCCTTAGTTTGTTTCCTATAGTTAAGAGTCTCTTATGGTTTGTCTCCCTCTCTGATTTTGTCTTCTGATAAAACATTTTTTAACTCTGAGTTTCTAAAGGGCTTCATTCAGCAACATCCCTTCATTCACTCATTCAGCCAGTATAGAGTTACCTCCTACTATGTGTAGGTATTGCTTTATGCTGCCTTATTTGTATGTATTTCCTAGTATGTATTCTTCAGGAAGGAAACTGATTTTAACGTTAGTTCAATAAAAGATATAATTGAGAAGGCAAGATTGCAAAAAGAAAATCATACAGACTGCCACGAAATCTGAAGTTTAGAATTTAGATATTCATTTAAATTCCATATTTATGGGATAATAAACATTATGAATATGTATAGATAAATATGTATGAATAAATATGTATGAATTCCACATATTACCAGTGTCTATATCAGCTTCTGAAATTTAATTTTTATAAGCAGTGCTCAAAGACAAAGGGGAAAATACAGCATAAAGAAAACTAAAAATTCAAGAAATACTTTAACCTAGGACAACATAAATCAGGGAAAGAAACTATTTCAAACAAATGAAATATAACTATGACAGAGAAGAAAAAATAGATCTTATTTGAAATCATATGCCACAGAGTGGATTCCTGGCCTAAAGGTTATCCATTCCTTCAGAAAATATTTTCAGAAAAGGCAATGGTGTGACTATACAGAACCCATCTAAGCATTCACTGGTAATAGAAAAGATATTTGTGGAAATCATTGTCCTTGATTTTCTTAGGTCCTAAAATATGTTTACCCCAAAGCCTAAGCACTTTTAATGAAATATTATTCTTTTGAAAGAAAAGTTTTGTTTGGTGTTCCCAGGAACATAAACACTTCATTTAAAAAAGAATAAAACTCTAAGACTTGAAATACAATGTTATATGGAAATGCAGCCTCCCCCTGCCCTCCAGAAGCCTTAGCCATGCTTGCTAACATAATCTCCCAGTTTATCCTTCAAAGCTGTTCTTATCTTGGCAATGTTTCTCCAAGCAGCTGTGGGCTTTGCTCTTAGTGTTTGTGACCTCCCCCATCTTCATTACAGACAGTGCATCTTTGACAAAGTGCCTAGAAACTTTGGCAAAAGGCTCTGTATATGTACTTAGGAGAAGGGCTCAACACATTTCTAGAAGCGTAAGACCTGATTACCTTTGTATTTGAGCACAGGCAATTAACCGGAGGTAGAGATGGACCGAATGCATGGAAATAGACAGTAGCCTGCGGTTTAGTCCAGTTCACTCCTGCACAAAGAACAGGAGAGATAAGAAGCTACTTTATGTGATTAGGGGAAAGAAAAATCCATACCTTCCATATGGGAATTTCTCATGTGTTTTCTTAATGACACAGAGAGAAGTTGAAAGAGACTTTTAAGCTGTTAAAACTTTTAACATTCTCTTTGGGGCTAGGTGAGTATGAATTTCCTAATTTCATCAGAACCATTAATGACTTCAGTTCCTTCCCTTTTCAACAAAGGAAGTGGAGGGATTCTTCACTGCACTATGATTTTGGAAAGCATTAGACAGGAGAAATGATTTGTAATCATGCTGTGGAAAGAAACACATTTTTTCTTCTTCTCTAGAAATGATTCTCATTGTTAAAATTCTAAAAGCTCTTTAAAGGCTAGATAATTTATTGTAATGGAACATACTTGTAAGTTAGCATTTCATAATAACTGGGATGTCATTTTTTCTTGGTGGATGCTTAACCTCTATGAAGATTGCATGCTTTTATTTCAACTATAAACTCAAGACAGAACTAAGGAAATGTCAAGAGGGGCACATCCCCTCCCCTGCTCTTCAATTGCCATGATTTTTTAGTCTTTTTCTCCCCCAAATAAATGAGGTCAAGAGAAGTAAGAGGTCAAATGTCAGATAAACAGCAGAACCAGGAGACAATTCTTGAAAACAGGATTAAGGAAGATTGTTCAAAACCCAGGTAATTTGAAGTGCAGCAAAAGGAGAAAAGGACAAGCAGGGAAGGAAGTACAAGGTCCTGAAACCAGAAAAAAATGGGAACTACAACTGTGGACCCAAAACGTAGGGCTTCAAATACTTTGTAGAGCAGGAAAGAAAGTGAGCAGAAGAAAGCAGCAGTTATTGTGCTAGCAGACCCAGGCAGAGACTGATTTAAATTAAATGATACAATGACTGGGAATATGCTTTTTTCTTTTTCTTTTTTTTAAGATTTAGAAATAATTTGAGTAAATTAAGTCAAATGAGGCATTTGTTTAATCCTAACCACGTTTTGCAATACATACATATACATTACATGTCGTGTAGATACATATAGCCATACATATAGTTATAGCATTGAAGAGGAGACAAGCCCTAACATTGTAATGAGCTGGACACTGTTTAACATGGATAGTCCATAAGTAAATCACTCTTAAAAAGTAATATGCTTAGTTACTGAGAAGCTTATTCAAAAACAAAAATCAAATTATTTATCTTAGGGACTTAGATTCATTACATCATAATTATTTTTAAAAAATATATGAGATGCGGTTTTATGCACACTAATAAAAGTCAGAATGAATAAAAATTTAATTTCTTATACTACAAAAAATATAGAACTTTGAGTTTTTAGTTTATTGAGTTTTAGGTTATTGTAGTTGGTATTTAATGAACTCTTGATAGTGTCTTTACAATTATTCAAAAAATGAAATTAATGGGTCAAGGAAGAAATGTTGAGAAAACAAAAATATTTTGAGATAAATGTAAATAAAAACAAAACTGATAAATTTTAGGATCCAGCAAAAGCAGTACTTAGCAGAGAATTTATGGTACTGAAAGCATGTATTAGAAAAAGGGAAAAATCTAAGATCAGCAATACACACTTTCACCTTAAGAAAATAGAAAAAGAAGAGCAATGTAAGCTTAAGGCAAGTAGAAGAAGAGGAATAACAAAAATTATAGCAGTAATCAATAAAATTAGAGGAAATCAGTAAAGAAAATTAATAAAAATCAGTAAAGAAAATTAATAAAAATATAAGCTTGTTCTGAAAAGATCAATAAAATCAATAAATTCCTAGCCAGGCTAACTAAGAATAGAAAAAGACACAAATTACTAGTATCAGAAATGAAAGGGGTCGTTACTTACCAATTCCATGAGCATAAAAAGGATAATCAAGGAATGTTATGAATAGGTAAATGCACCAATTTCTTTTTTTTAAGATTTTATTTATTTTATATATATATATATATATGTAGATATATCTATATATCTATATATAGGAAGAGAGAGAGGGAGAGGGAATGAGTGAGCAGGGGCAGGAGCAGAGGGAGGGGGACAAGCAGACTCCAAGCTGAGCCCCAATGTGGGGCTCAATCCCAGGACCTTGAAATCTTAATCTGAGCCAAAATCAAGAGTCAGGTATTTAACTGAATGAGCCACCCAGGCACCCCTACACCAATCTCTTTAAAGACACAAATATACAAAACATAAAAACAACACAAACAAAAGGAGAAATAGATAATCCAACTAAAACTCTATCTATTAAAAATATTAAATCACTAATTAATAACATTCCAAAAAGAAAACAAGGCCCAGATGCTTTCCCTGGTGAATGCTACCAAATATTTAAGGAAGAGATTATACCAATTCTCTATAATCTCTTCCAAAAAATATAAGCAGATAGATTATTTTCTAACTCATTCTATAAGGCCAGCATTATCTTATTACCAAAACCAGTTCAACATTACAATAAAAGAAAACCATAGACCAATATTTCTTATGAACATAGTTGTAAAAATCCTCAATAAAATATTAACAAATTGAAACCAACAATGTATTAAAAGTATATCCATCATGACCAAATGGGATTTATTCCAGGTATACAAGGCCAGATGTACTACTGAAATAATACATTAATTAATTTTAATGTATTATTTCAATAGTACAAATAAGCCAAACCACTATGCTTTACACCTTAAATTTATACAGTGATGTATGTCAATTATATCTATAAAACTGGAAATAGAATCAGTTAATGTAGTCTATCTCTTCAATAGGCTACAAATGAGAAAAGTCACAGTAATTCATCAATAGATGCAGAAAAAACATTTAATAAAATCCAACAACAATTCATGATAAAAACTAAGCAAACCAGGAATAGAGGGGAATTTCCTCAACTTAATACAGAATATCTACAAAAAATCAAGAGTTTTATCTTTTTCTTTTTTTTTTTTTTCTTTCTTCCTTTTTTCTCTCCCTTTCTTTTCCCACTGCTACAGGTCTTTTCTGATTTGTTTAGAGTATATTTTCTAGGGATGTTGTTACCCTGTTAGCATTTTGTTCTCTTATTAATCTATTCTCCTCTGGACAAATGACAAGACGGAAAAATCACCTCAAAAAAAAGAACAAGAGGTAGTACCAACTGCCAAGGACCTACTCAATACGGACATTAGTATGATGTCAGATCTAGAGTTCAGAATCATCACTTTAAAGACACTAGCTGGGCTTGAAAAAAACATGGAAGTTATTAGAGAAACCCTTTCTGGAGAAGTAAAAGAACTAAAATCTAACCAAGTAGAAATCAAAAAGGCTATTAATGAGGTGCAATCAAATATGGGGTCACTAACTGCTAGGATAAATGAGGCAGAAGAGAGAATCAGTGATATAGAAGACCAAATGATGGAAAATAAAGAAGCTGAGAAAAAGAGAGATAAACAACTACTGGATCACAAGGGCAGAATTCGAGAGATAAGCGATACCATAAGACGAAACAACATTAGAATAATTAGGATCCCAGAAGAAGAAGAAAGAGAGAGAGGGGCAGAAGGTATAATGGAGCAAATTATAGCAGAGAACTTCCCTAATTTGGGGAAGGAAACAGGCATCAAAATCCAGGAAGCACAGAGAACCCCTCTCAAAATCAACAAAAATAGGTCAACACCCCGACATCTAATAGTAAAACTTACAAGTCTCAGAGATAAAGAGAAAATCCTGAAAGCAGCTCGGGAGAAGAGATATGTAACCTACAATGGTAGAAACATTAGATTGGCAACAGACCTATTCACAGAGACCTGGCAGGCCAGAAAGGACTGGCATGATATATTCAGAGCACTAAATGAGAAAAATATGCAGCCAAGAATACTATATCCAGCTAGGCTGTCATTGAAAATAGAAAGAGAGATAAAAAGCTTCCAGGACAAACAAAAACCAAAGGAATTTGCCAACACAAAACCAGCCCTACAAGAAATATTGAAAGGGGTCCTCTAAGCAAAGAGGGACACTAAAAGCAACATAGACCAGAAAGGAACACAGACAATATACAGTAACAGTCACCTTACAAGCAATACAATGGCACTAAATTCCTATCTTTCAATAGTTACCCTGAATGTAAATGGGCTAAATGCCCCAATCAAAAGACACAGGTTATCAGATTGGATTAAAAAACAAGACCCATCGATATGCTGTCTGTAAGAGACTCATTTTAGACCCAAAGACACCCCCAGATTGAAAGTGAGGGGGTGGAAAACCATTTACCATGCTAATGGACACCAAAAGAAAGCTGGGGTGGCAATCCTTATATCAGACAAATTAGATTTTAAACCGAAGACTGTAATAAGAGATGAGGAAGGACACTATATCCTACTTAAAGGGTCTATCCAACAACAAGATCTAACAATTGTAAATATCTATGCCCCTAACATGGGAGCAGCCAATTATATAAGGCAATTAATAACAAAAGCAAAGAAACACATTGACAACAATACAATAATACTGGGGGACTTTAACACCCCCCTCACTGAAATGGACAGATCGTCTAAGCAAAAGATCAACAAGGAAATAAAGGCTTTAAATGACACACTGGACCAAATGGACTTCACAGACATATTCAGAACATTCCATCCCAAAGCAACAGGATACACATTCTTCTCTAGTGCCCATGGAACGTTCTCCAGAATAGATCACATCCTAGGTCATAAATCAGGTCTCAACCGGTACCAAAAGATTGGGATCATTCCCTGCCTATTTTCAGACCACAATGCTTTGAAACTAGAACTCAATCACAAGAGGAAAGTCGGAAAGAAATCAAATACATGGAGGCTAAAAAGCATCCTACTAAAGAACGAATGGGTCAACCAGGAAATTAAAGAAGAATTAAAAAAATTCATGGAATCTAATGAAAATGAAAACACAACTGTTCAAAATCTTTGGGATGCAGCAAAGGCAGTCCTAAGGGGAAAGAATATAGCAATACAAGCCTTTCTCAAGAAACAAGAAAGGTCTCAAGTACACAACTTAACCCTACACCTAAAGGAGCTGGAGAAAGAACAGCAAATAAAGCCTAAACCCAGCAGAAGAGAAATAATAAAGATCAGAGCAGAAATCAATGAAATAGAAACCAAAAGAACAGTAGAACAGATCAACGAAACTAGGAGCTGGTTCTTTGAAAGAATTAACAAGATTGATAAACCCCTGGCCAGACTTATCAAAAAGAAAAGAGAAATGACCCAAATCGACAAAATCATAAATGAAAGAGGAGAGATCACAACCAACACCAAAGAAATACAATTATAAGAACATATTATGAGCAACTATATGCCAGCAAATTAGATAATCTGGAAGAAATGGATGCATTCCTAGAGATGTATCAACTACCAAAACTGAAGCAGGAAGAAATAGAAAACCTGAACAGACCTAGAACCACTAAGGAAATTGAAGCAGTCATCAAAAATCTCCCAACAAAGAAAAGCCCAGGGCCAGATGGCTTCCCAGGGGAATTCTACCAAACATTTAAAGAAGAATTAATACCTATTCTTCTGAAACTGTTCCAAAAAATAGAAATGGAAGGAAAACTTCCAAACTCATTTTATGAGGCCACCATTACCTTGATCCCCAAACAAGACAAAGACCCCATCAAAAAGGAGAATTACAGACCAATATCCCTGATGAACATGGATGCAAAAATTCTCACCAAAATACTAGCCAATAGGATCCAACAGTACATTAAAAGGATTATTCACCACGACCAAGTGGGATTTATCCCTGGGCTGCAAGGTTGGTTCAACATCCGCAAATCAATCAATGTGATACAATACATTAACAGAAGAAAGAACAAGAACCATATCATCCTCTCAATAGATGCAGAAAAAGCATTTGACAAAGTACAGCATCCTTTCTTGATCAAAACTCTTCAGAGTATAGGCATAAGGGTACATACCTCAGTATCATAAAAGCCATCTATGAAAAACCTAGAGCAAATATCATTCTCAATGGAGAAAAACTGAGAGGTTTCCCCCTAAGGTCAGGAATGCGGCAGGGATGTCCACTATCACCACTGCTATTCAACATAGTATTAGAAGTCCTAGCCACAGCAATCAGACAGCAAAAAGAAATAAAAGGCATCCAAATCGGCAAAGAAGAAGTCAAACTCTCACTCTTTGCAGATGATATGATACTTTATGTGGAAAACCCCAAAGGCTCCACCCCAAAACTGCTAGAACTCATACAGGAATTCAGTAAAGTGGCAGGATATAAAATCAATGCACAGAAGTCAGTGGCATTCCTATACACCAACAACAAGACAGAAGAAAGAGAAATTAAGGAGTCAATCCCATTTACAATTGCACCCAAAACCATAAGATACCTAGGAATAAATCTAACCAAAGAGGTAAAGGATCTGTACTCAGAAAACTATAAAATACCCATGAAAGAAACTGAGGAAGACACAAAGAAATGGAAAAACGTTCCATGCTCATGGATTGGAAGAACAAATATTGTGAAGATGTCAATGCTACCTAGAGCAATCTACACATTCAATGCAATCCCCATCAAAATGTCATCCACTTTTTTCAAAGAAATGGAACAAATAATCCTAAAATTTGTATGGAACCAGAAAAGACCCCGAATAGCCAGAGGAATGTTGAAAAAGAAAAGCAAAGCCGGCGGCATCACAATTCTGGACTTCCAGCTCTATTACAAAGCTGTCATCATCAAGACAGTATGGTACTGGCACAAAAACAGACACATAGATCAATGGAACAGAACAGAGAGCCCAGAAATGGACCCTCAACTCTATGGTCAACTAATCTTTGACAAAGCAGGAAAGAATGTCCAATGGAAAAAAGACAGTCTCTTCAACAAATGGTGTTGGGAAAACTGGATAGCCACACGCAGAAGAATGAAACTGGACCATTTCCTTACACCACACACAAAAATAGACTCCAAATGGTGAAAGACCTAAATGTGAGACAGGAATCCATCAAAATCCTAAAGGAGAACACAGGCAGCAACCTCTTTGACCTCAGCCACAGCAACTTCTTCCTAGAAACATCGCCAAAGGCAAGGGAAGCAAGGGCAAAAATGAACTCTTGGGACTTCATCAAGATAAAAAGGTTTTGCACAGCAAAAGAAACAGTCAACAAAACCAAAAGACAATGGACAGAATGGGAGAAGATATTTGCAAATGACGTATCAGATAAAGGGCTAGTATCCAAAATCTATAAAGAACTTACCAAACTCAACACCCAAAGAACAAAGAATCCAATCAAGAAATGGGCAGAAGACATGAACAGACATTTTTCCAAAGAAGACATCCAAATGGCCACCAGACACATGAAAAAGTGCTCAACATCGCTTGGCATTAGGGAAATCCAAATCAAAACCTCAATGAGATACCACCTCACACCAGTCAGAATGGCTAAAATTAACAAGTCAGGAAACGACAGATGTTGGTGAGGATGTGGAGAAAGGGGAACCCTCCTACACTGTTGGTGGGAATGCAAGCTGGTGCAGCCACTCTGGAAAACAGTATGGAGGTTCCTCAAAAAGTTGAAAATAGAGCTACCCTATGACCCAGCAATTGCATTACTGGGTATTTACCCCAAAGATACAAAAGTAGGGATCAGAAAGGGTACGTGCACCCCGATATTTATAGCAGCAATGTTCACAATAGCCAAACTGTGGAAAGAGCCAAGATGTCCATTGACAGATGAATGGATAAAGAAGATGTGGTATATATATATACAATGGAATATTATGCAGCCATCAAAAGGAATGAGAGCTTGCCATTTACAATGACGTGGATGGAACTGGAGGGTATTATGCTGAGCAAAATAAGTCAATCAGAGAAAGACATATATCATATGACCTCACTGATATGAGTAATTCTTAATCTCAGGAAACAAACTGAGGGTTGCTGGAGTGGGGGGTGGGGTGGGAGGGATGGGGTGACTGGGTGATAGATACTGGGGAGGGTATATGCTCTGGTAAGCGCTATGAATTGTGCAAGACTGTTGAATCTCAGATCTGTAGCTATGAAACAAATAATGCAATATATGTTAAGAAAAAAAAAAGAAGAGGATAGCAGGAGGGGAAGAATGAAGGGGGAAAATCAGAGGGGTAGACGAACCATGAGAGACGATGGACTCTGAAAAACAAACTGAGGGTTCTAGAGGGGAGGCGGGGGAGGATGGGTTAGCCTGGTGATGGGTATTAAAGAGGGCACGTTCTGCATGGAGCACTGGGTGTTATGCACAAACAATGAATCATGGAACACTACATCTCAAACTAATGATGTAATGTATGGGAATTAACATAACAATAAAAAATTTTTTAAAAATCAAGAGTAATTATACTTAATAGTGAGAAACTCGCAGCTTTCCTATTAAGATCAGACATAAGGTAAGCATGTCCTCTCTTACTACTCCTTTTCAACATCATTTCAGAAGTCCCAACTAATGCAATAAGACAAGAAAAGGAAATAACAAGAATATATGTTGGGAAGAAAGAAATAAAACTGTCTTTGTTTGCAGATGATATGATTGTCTAGGTAGAAAATCCAAAAGAATCAACAACGACAAAAACAAAAAGCCTCCTGGAACTAATAGGTAATTATATCAAGGTTTCAGGATACAAGGTTAACAGACAAAAGTCAATTGCATTCCTATATATCAGGAATTAACAAGTGAAATTTGAAATTAAAAACATCTTACTATGTACATTAGCACTCGCCCAAAATGGGATATTAGGTATAAGTAACAAAATATGCATGAGGTCTACATGAGGAAAACTACAAAACACTGATGAAAGAAATCAAAGAAGATCCAAATAAATGGAGAGAGATTCCATGTTCATGGGTAGGTTGACTCAATATTAGGATGTTTGTTCTTCTCAACTTGACCTCTAGATCCTATAAAATCCCAATAAAAACTCCCAGCAAGTTTTTTTATGGATACCAAAAACTGATTCCAAAGTTTATACAAAGAGCCAAAAGATAAAAAATAGTTAACATGATGTTGAAGAAGAGCAAAGTCGGAGATCTGGCACTCCTCAACTTCAAGACTTATTATAAAGCCACTTTAATCAAGACAGTATGATATTTGTAAAATAGACCAAAAAATCAATGGACCAGAATAGAGTCCAGAAACAGATCCACATGAATATAGTCAGTCAACCAAGCTTTAGTAAAGGAGCAAAGGCAAACAATGGAGCAAAGACAGTCTTTTCAACAAATGATGTTGGAACAACTGGAAATCCACATGCAAAAAAAAAAAAACAAACAAAACTAGACATAGGCTTTACACTCTGCATAAAAATTGACTCAAAATGAGTTTCACACCTAAATGTAAAACAGAAAACTATAAAACTCCTAGAAGATAATACAGGAGAAAACCTAGATGACCTGGGGAATAATGATGACTTCTTAGATACAACACCAAAGGTTCCACCCATGAAAGAAATATTTGATAAGCTGCACTTTATTAAAACTAAAAATTTTTGCTCTGCAAAAGATAGTGTCAAGAGAATGAGAAGCCACAGACTGGGAGAAAATATTTTCAAAAGACACACATTTGATAAAGGACTGTAATCCAAAATACACAAAGAGCTCTTAAAACTCAATGAAAAAAAATCCAATTAAAAAATGGGACAAAAATCTCAACAGACTCCTCATCAAAAATATATATGTATACAGATGGCAAATAAGCATATGAAAAGATGCCCGACATCATATGTCATCAAGAAAATGCAAAGTAAAAGAGCAATGAAATACCACTAAACACCAACTGGAATGGCCAAAATCCAGAACATTGACAACATCAAATGCTGGTGAGAATGTACAGCAGTAGGAACTCTCATTCATTGCTGATGGGAATGCGAAATGCTACAGCTGTCTATCTTGAATGCTTATTTTCAGATTTTGCATTTAATAATTTTTGTTCTGTTTTCAAAATTTATTTTAATAGGTCTCCCCCTGTCCCTTTGATTAAACTCCTCAATGAAACAAGAAAGCATTTACTGGGATAGGATGGATAAATCTAATTATTGATTTTTTGAAGTGAATCAACTTCTCTAAGTAAAATATACACGGTGGCTATAAAGACTGTCAACATGGATAAACATGCATACTAAATGGTTTATTGTTATTATGTTACAATATGTAATCTGTCCAATGTGTTGTTTCTCATCATCAGTGAATACAGCACATTAAGGGAGCATTTTCATCAATCTCTCATCTCTCATGTGTTGCCTTAGATGACTTGTATATTAGTTTGCTAGGGTTGCTGTAAAAAGGTACCAGAGCTAGGTGGCTTAAATAACAGACATGTATTGTCTCTCAGTTCTGGAAGCAGAAGTCCACAGTTATGGAGGTTGATTAAGGTGTTAGCAGATTTGATTTCTTCTGAGGGCTCTAAGTAAGAATCTATTTCACATCTCTCTCTTGGTTCTATATTTTGCTGGCAATCTTTGGCTTACCCTAGCTTGTAGGTATATCATTCCTATCTCTGCCTTCATGTTCACATGGCATTTTCCCTGTATCTGTGTCCAAATTTCCCCTTTTTATAAAGACATCAGTCATATTGGATTAAAGGCTCACCCTACTCCTGTATAACACCATTTTGACTTAACTAATTACATCTATGACAACTCTATTTTGAAGTAAAATCATATTTTTAACTACAGGGGGTTAAGACTTCAACATATGAATTTGAGAGGGACGCAATTCAACACGTAACAGTTGGTGTGTCTAATTGTCACTAAATAAACCTGCAACTTAAGCATATTTCAAAAGAAGTAATCAAGATGTTCCATCTATTTAAAAAAAAAACAACTATCTTCCCATTCTGACTAGTGCGGCAGCATTGAGAACAGGTTTTAAACATATGGAGTTTAATAATATCTCAAGCACTTATAGGCAATTTAAACTTTGGCAAACCAGTTAAGTGTTTTCCACTTCTGTCTCCTTATCTATAAAATGGGACTAATAATTTATATCTGAACATAAGATTATTACAAATATTAAATAAAATAACTTACATACAACATTTATGACAGTGCCTACAATAATTTTAATCATCTTGCTCCAGAAAGCTTCCTGATAGATATAAGTTCTGATTCACAGCTGAACCCCAAATCCAGTGCCAATTACAATACCAAGAACATAATGGTGTCCCCTAAAATCTTTTTGGAATGAATACCTGATTTTCTACTTGACTATTACACTTCATACTGAATTATTGATACTTGCACACATAAAAATACACCCACAAAAAATCTGCTCAACCTAAGGGACCTTTTTCTATAGGCTCACCAAGAAAATGAGAACCATTTGTCCTCCTTCCTCTTTAGGAGACAAGCAAGATTTTTGTGTTCTAAAGACTTTTGCTCTTGAATTTAATTTAAAAGAAGCTGGATTATTTTAGAGAGAGAAGGTCTTACAGGGATTAAAGAGAGGAGTGTCATAACTTCAGAATGAGGGGACATTTCAGGGGACTGGAAAACATTTTGGGAGGAAGCAGTAACCTAATGTAGGTGAGCCTGGAATGTTTCAGGACTAAAACCCAAAAACCAAACCCCTGGAAACTTCATGGGAAGTCTGAGAAGCCAAAAATGCATGCTGTCAGCTACAGAGACTCCAGCCTTCCTACAGGCCAGGCAAGCCTAGACAATAGGCATATTTTGAGGTAGTGTAACACCTCTTAACTCTAAGGGAAGGGAGAATTTAATTTAGAAAAATTAAATCAGTTTGTTTTGGAACAAACTTATATCTGGAATAACAATGTAACAAATCCAAAGCTACTGCTTGACCAAAACTACTCTGAAACACCACTCTGGTTTCTTTTCAAGTTAGATCTTCCAGTCAACTGGGAATTTCCAAGGATTTCAAGTTGTCTCTCTTCTGGAAAAAGAGTAAAGAAAAGTAATTATTAGGTGGGATGATGAAGTTCTATCATCAGAGTGAACATCATCCTATTGACCAAACTGCAGAATTATAGAAAGATGGCACTCAGCATTTAGAAAGGTGGTTTAACATGTTACCAAAATATTTGATATAACAGGTGGTAAAGCCATGTTCTTTGCTTGGTATACTGGGGATGATTCAGGTAAAACAAAACAAAACAAAAACACAAAGTAGGAACAAAAAAAGAAAGAAAGAAAAAGAAAAAAAAAAGAAAGAAAGAAGGAAAGAAAACAAACCCAAGTCTGGATGGTACCTGATAAATTCATGATACTAAATGGGAATGTATGGAAATAAGAAGATAGACCTTTTTCCATACCAAAGGCAATCATGAGGTGGTAGGGAACCTCTCTCAATCTGAGATCTCAGGACAGGGTAGACAACTGAACAGATTGGAAACAGCACACATTGCCCATATTTTTCTATTAACCTCTTTTTTTTTTAATTTTATTATATGTTAATCATCATACATTACATCATTAGTTTTTGATGTAGTGTTCCATGATTCATTGTTTGCGTATAACACCCAGTGCTCCATTCAGTATGTGCCCTCTCTATTAACTTCTAAGAGAAGATGAGATATATGCCCTCTTGTGGTTGGGAATAAAAGAGAAAAATGGGTGAAAGGTTTTGGGAATCAATCTATACAGGAGATCGAATCTAACACTGAGACATTTATAAATATTCAGAAATTCTGTAGGGAAAAAATTGTGTTTTATACTTATAACAGAAAAAAATGCTGAATGAATAATGACTTAGAAGAAGAGAGAGGTCTAGGGGCACCTGGGTGGCTCAGTTGGTTAAGCGTCTGCCTTTGGCTCAGGTCATGATCCCAGGGTCCTGGGATCGAGTTCCGTGTTGGACTCCCTGCTCAGTGGGGAGCCTGCTTCTCCCTCTCCCCCTGCGTGTCGCTCTGCCTGCTTGTGCACTCTCTCACTGTCAAATAAATAAATAAATAATCTTAAAAAAAAAAAGAAGTCTAAAATATACTCATTTCAAAATGCTCAATGACATACGGAAATATTTACTCAGCCAGCAAATCATTATCATTTGCCAACTGCGTGCCAATGACCATTTCCTTCTGCCTTTCTCATATCTTACAGCAATAAAATAATAATAATAATAATAATATTACTACAAATCGCATCTTGATGTTCTCCTCTCAGAACATACTTACTTTCTAAAATATATTCCCTCCTCTGGCTAACATTAGTGGCTCTCATTTCCTCAATAATCCTTAGCTGAATTTTGTCTTAACTGGGAAAATAAACCAACAGAAATAAGCTGTTTGGAATATAATGTTATTTCTATAGTAGCTATAGAAATGAGGATTAAATAATACTAATTGCAGATAATGTAATAGAGTGGTAAAAAAGGTCAAATTATTTTTCTCTGGACTGCGTCATGTTAAGGACTTATGAGTTGCTTTATTTTTATATACCAATATAATTTCTAACAACAGTCTAAGAACATTTAGAACTTTAAATCAATTAGATCCTATTTTTTAAAGAAGATGTATTTATTTGAGAGAGAGAACATGAATGAGGGGAGAGGCAGAGGGAGAGGGAGAGAGAGAGAATCCTCAAGCAGACTCCCCACTGAGCACAGAGCCCAATGCAGGGCTCCATGCCAGGACCCTGAGATCATGACCTAAGCCCGAAATCAAGAGCCAGCCACTTAACTGACTGAGCCACCCAAGTGCCCCATTAGATCCTATTTTTTAAAAATCTCTAGAATATGTTGTCTTCCTTTGACTAGATTTTCCTTTTTTTTTTTTTAACAGCAGCTCTAGCTACCTAGCTGGCTAACTATTTTGGATCTTTACTGCTCCTCAAAGTCAAAAGGAGAAGGTAGAAGTGACAATAACATTAAGTGTCTCTGATATTTCAGCAAAGTGCTGGTCACTTTACATACATATTTGTCATTTAATTCTCTCAACAACTCCTCAAAGAGAGTATAATTTCCCCTATTTTAAAAGAAGAAATGGAGGCTCTGAGAGGTTGCAGAGCTTGGCCAAGTTTCCTATAGCTAGTAAGTAATAGAGGGGAAAACCAAGATTGAAACCTGTGTCCATATACTTTTCCAAACTAAGTACTGTTGTTTCTTCCTCCTATCTTTCCTAGATTAATTAATAATACCACTATTCATTGTATTTCCCAAAGTAAAAAGTTGGTTATTTACCACTCTTCCTCTTCCCTTATGTCTACACCTTCTTCTCTCCCTCATTGGCCACCAGTTCCTGTCAAGTTTACCATCTCCAGACAGTTCTCATATCCCGCCTGTCTTGTCTCTTTCCATTGTGAGTATTGCATTTGAGACTCTCATATTGCCTATTAAATACTAACTTGTATTCCTGCCATTGCTCTTTTCTAGAAAGGACCCACTCCCCTTTCTGTTATCAAGGTGATCTCTCTAGTACATGCTGTTTCTTTTTCAGCTTAAGTGATACATAAAGACCCTTTAAATTGTTGTGCCCCCAGCCTCGTTCCCAGTCTCACCTCAAGCCCCATAGGACTTTTCACCATTCCTCACATGCACTATGCTCATGATGTTGCTTTCAACTAAAATACTCTCCTTATTCCCCTAGGGCCTTTCTCAGCCATCTTACCTCTCCCTAAACAGAATTTAGTGCTTCATAATTTTTGAGTCTCTGATATTTTATGCATACTTCTTTTATAGCACTTAACCTACTGCACGATAATCCTTTGTCTACAAGCTTATTTTTCTTCAGGACTGTGTTATAGGTACTGAGCACATTGATATTTTGTAGGTGCTCAAAAATTGTGCATAAATATCTTCAAATATACTTCCTCACAAAACAGTCCAAAAATAACCATCATCTATAAAGGCACAAAAAATATGGAGTCCTGATACTTTATTGGAATAGAGCACTAGATATTTCAGGAGGATCTGACCAGTAATGATAACAACTTTAAAATTTTAAATCAAACTTTTTCCAGAATGACCCTTTGTAAGGAGTGTGATAATGAGTCTAACTTATAAACTCTTATAATAAATCAAATCACATAGTAGCTGGCAGTAGCAATCCCATTTCACAGAAAGCATAAATTCTTTTCTAAGAGAATAAGTATACATTAAAGTATATAAAGCACTCCATAAATATTAGACAAAGAAGTTAGAATGCCTCTGCATAAAAAGCAAAAGAAAAATTACTCCTTAAAATGTTTTTACATTGTTGGTTAAAATTAAAACTAATAAAGCATTGAATGCATACAGCTGTTTGTTTCTCTATTTTAAAAAAAAATTGGCACAGAATTTATTGGTTGCAAGCATTTAAAAGACATTGCTTAATAGGAATGCTTAAATTCTCTAATTCAAACATTGGTTTAAGAAAGAATGCCTCTGTAAATTTTTTGAAGTGTTAAAGTATTTTACAGTTGTCAGATCTCCCTCTTTTCCCTTCCCACCGGTCCCCTGGCCAAATTATATTCATGTCAAGACCCAAGAGAAAAGTCAGTCTCTCAGTAGCTTTTCCTAGCCCTCCCTGACCTTCGTGCGTGAAAGCAGAGTTAATTGCTCCCTAGGCTCAGTTCCATTGCACTTTATAGACACCATTATTACAGTTGTCGCTTTTGATTATCACTGTTTATTTGTGAAGCTTTCTCCTGCTAGACTGACAGCTCAATGCAGACAAGGACCAGTCCTACTGTTAGGTAACACATAACTAAGAAAAACCTTTCAAAGGTGTCATGGTGAAATAGCAGCAAATTGACAGAACACAAATGTATTGCAGTATTATTCCTTTACTCAGGGAAAAATTATGGCAGTGGCTTTATCCTGTCACTGTAGCTTACAACTGGAAAAATCCAGGGATTAAAAGAACAGATGTATTCCATAAGTATTTGTTGGAAATCATTGAAAATCTTAACACTGAACCTTAGTGCCCCCAAATAAAGGTGGGATGAGGGAAGGAGACATGTTGGAGGAAACAGGAAAAATACATCTTTTGCTAATATGCATGCTTAGGAAACGTGAAGTATCCTAAAATTTCAATAATCAGTGAACTTGTATATGTCCTACCCTGAAAACTTAGAGACTACAGGATTTCCTTGGAAAATTACACAGTTGGGCTTAACCTTGAGCTATTTTTCTCATCCTGAGATAGCTGTGAATGCTTCATATATCCTTCTGAAGAGTAAGTATATGCAACCATCTCAGTTAAGGGGAGGACATTTGGTTAAGAAAGTGCTAAAATACTGCTGAACTCCTGGGCTCAACAAAGCAAACAATGCTTTTGACTGATACATATTTCCTGGGCAGGAAAGAAAAGAACCAGAATGCCTTAAAGAACAAGCAAGCATATCAACTCCCTAGGACAAAGATCCTTTTTTGGGTCCTGGGATCTTTTGAACATCTGATATGAAAAAAAAAATGTGTGTGTTTATATATATATATATATCTTGGAAGTCCAAGGTCTCCAAAGCCCATCCATCCATATGAGAGTAAAGACCCTTGAAGAAGTCAGAAGCAACCCCAGTAGAAGCAACCAAACTGGTGGGCTTAGAAAATAACAAGAGCAAAGATGACTTTCAGAGGCTGGGTGTAAATCTTCTAGAGGCTGAGTGTGTCCTCAGCTGAGCATGAGTACTTGAGAACTGAGCAAATGGCTGCCAGATGCTAAAAGCATTTTGGGACTACAAGCCAGAGAGAGACAGACATAGAGCTACATGAAATGAGCTCAAGGTAGGTGTTGTGAAGCAGCTCTCTGTTTAAATGGGGTTGCCCTGGGACAGCCCTGGGACAGCTTCTAGGCACATGTATAGGAATGGCCCTCCTTTGCTTTTCCCTCTTGGTGCTCTCTTTAAAGAGACTTTGCAGAAAGAGTACAAATCTTTGAAACTAGTGTTTTTATAGTCAAGCATAGCTCTCATTGACAAGCTCATGAGAAAGCTAAGTAGGTGACTGTATTAGTTAGGATTCTCCAGAGAAACAGAACCAATAGAATATATTTACAAATGAAGCGATTTATTATAAGGAATTAGCTAATGCAATTATGGAGGCTGAGAAGTTCCAAGATCTGCACTCTGCAAATTAGAGACTCAGGAGTGCCCATGGATAAGTTTGGGTCAGAGTCTAAAGGCCTGAGAACCAGTCTAACTGATGGTGTAAGTTCCAGTCTGAGTCTGACTCCAAGGGCAGGAGAAGACTGATGTCCCCGCTCAAACACACTCAGGCAAAGAGAGCAAATTCTTTACTCAGCCTTTTTGTTCCAATCCGGCCTTCAACAATTTGGATGAACCTTACCCACACTGAGGAGAGCAATCTGCTTTACTCAGTCGGCCAATTTAAATGTTGATCTCATCCAGAAACATCCTCAAAGACACATCCAGAATAGTGTTTAGCCAAATATCTGGGTACCCTGTGGCTCAGTCAACTTGACACATAACAACACAATGACCTCAAATGGAAAGATGACCAGAGAAACTTTTAGGGGAAACAAACCACAGTCCAAAGTAGAAGAAAAAAAGACTTCAGATACTATTGCTTGACTATTATAAATATGGTTAACAAAGTAGTCAAGAGGACATATTGGTATTATACCATTCCTCTCTAACGTGAGCAAACTAAAACAATACAAACATATGAGCTACTTCTTAGATCTTATCCCAAAATATAAGCAAAAATATTTTCTTTTTATATTCCATTTAAGATAAAGTATGCATTAAATGTCTATCAAGAATGCATTGCATTGTCTGCCTTGCTGATCATGCTTTTTCTAAAGGGTTGTTTTCTTTTTATTTGTTGTAAGTTTACTTCTGGGCCATTATAATAGTTTAGGGAGTTACACAATATTTATCTTGGCAGAAGTGGCCTAATTTTTGCAAAAATGTATATGTAATAACTCTAACCCATCATTAAGTACAGAAAACTAGAAGTTTTCTTTAACTATTGCTTGGATTTTAAAATGAGACCAAGAGTGATTCTGAGAAAATATCAAAAGTTTGGTCATTTAAGAATGTACCTATCAGTGATTTCACAGTATTTGATAGTCTTTTTGCTTATCTATGAGTCCCAGGCACCAGAATTTGGGCAATTGGCAGTTATCCATGATTATGAAGAGGAGTAATTTTAATGACATAAATAATCTCAAACCATAGATGATATGAAGCATACTGTATTTGATTTTAGGTGTTCTGGATATTTGAGTTTTGTTTTTCACATCAAGCTTTCCTATGTTTTGCTGACACACACCACAGCTTTCTCCATGACTCCACATCAACTGCACAATGGGAAGAAATTCAAACACTAAAACCCTACTTAACATTTGGATATTTAAAAAGGAGTCTTAGATAATCCATGAAGTAAATAAACCTTGTGCAGTTAATTTAAAATTGAATATATAGGGCGCCTGGGTGGCTCAGTTGGTTAAGCGACTGCCTTCGGCTCAGGTCATGATCCTGGAGTCCCTGGATCGAGTCCCGCATCGGGCTCCCTGCTCGGCAGGGAGTCTGCTTCTCCCTCTGGCCCTCCCCCCTCTCATGTGCTCTCTCTCATTCTCTCTCTCTCAAATAAATAAATAAAATCTTTAAAATAAATAAATAAATAAAATTGAATATATACAGTAAATGCAGCTTAAGAAAAATGCTGATGGTGACTTTAAACTAAGACCCATGAGAATAGACGGGTACAGAAACATTTGCATCCCCGTTACTGTAAGTTTTCCTCGCTAGCATCTTCCCAATATGACTCTAATGTACTTTGGTCCACTGCCATGCAAAGTTTTAATGGCAGAAGAGAAGAGGACAGAATTTTTTTTTTTTAAATAATGACTTAAGGAAAATCCTCTGAGGCCCTTCTCCATTAGGTACTGAAGACTGGAGAAGGAAAAAAGGAAATTTGGTTTTCATATCTAATAATCGAATTTATTTTTATGAACTTCCATAATAAATATCTTTATAGATATTTATTTATTAGGAATGCCTCTGTTTTGAAGGCTGTTAAATTACAGAAAAGTTCTCTTCCTAACCAGCTCTTCCCCTTCTTTTCCTTCTCTGCCTGGCTCCCTTCAATTTTTCAGCTATGATGTTTTCTTTCCCAGGTAACACCCATATGTCCCTTACTGTCATGACATCCTATGAGAAAATCTCTCATCTGTCAAGTTTTCTTTCTTGATACCTTCTCCCTCCTAAGAGTCCCCTTCTAATGTCCACTTTTTTTGAGGTTGTACTCCTTCAAGTTTCCTGCAATGGGCTGGTGGGGGCAAGAGGGCTGGTTAGGGAGCTTGTTCTTTAATTCTATTTCAATCATGGTCCCTCACTCAACTTCTCAAGAATCAGTCACTTTCCCGCTGATACTCTTGTAACTAGTGATGAGCTAAAATGAAGAAAGGGAGGCCAGGAAAATAAAGGAACACAAAAGCAAAAAAGACAAATTAACAGCAAGTTTATTCAATAGTGGCTGTGCATCCCAGGGCAGGGGAGCTGGTAATAGGTCACAACATCTAGAAATCACTTTGACAGTGCAACACTGGTCATGACTAAAAGCCAGGCCCTGTCTGTGCCTGGCGCCAAGTCTGTGGCACCAATTTGTATCTCCCTTTAAGGCCCCTGACTCCTGATACAATCACTGATATAGGGCGTGCAGTGTCAGCCACAATTCATACCCATGTGCACCTTCTAATCCCAAGAACTGGACTACTGACTAGTAATAGAGATTCTTTTTCCCCAAAGATTAAAACTATGCTTAAGGAATATTATCTATAAAACCCTCACTGTTTGGGCTAGAATGAGGCCAATATGAAATGGATGACTTTTAACTTGATGACAACAAATTAAGTTAATCTTCCCAGAAGTGTCTCTATTTATTTTTAAACTGAAAAAGCTCAAGGAGGAGAAAAAAAATTCAGAGCTATAGAAGGACTATGGATTGTGAATTTTTTATTCATGAATCAGTGTTACTGAGTGTGGCTTTGTATTTCTTAATCTGAAGAGAATTTTGGAGAAGAAAGCAGTGACTAAGAAAAAAATAGATTGCAAAGCAGGCATTGTATCAATGGCAGAATTCCAGGGTGATAGTGAAAAACAACACTGTGACTGATTACAAAGTCAGATTGTTTTTCCATCAAAATTCTCTTTTATGAGATCTGTCAATCAAATAAACTCCATTCATCTTTTTAAAGTCAGATGACCTCTGAGAGTTCAGTCTCTCCATTGCCCATCTTTTTTTTATTGCAATCAAATAGTAGTCTTGTATGGATAAAATTTAACCCTCATCCCATCACATAGGATATAGTATTATATAAAATTGCATTTAACAGGCTATCCCTAACCTTAAGAACATTTTTTAAATGTTAACTTACAGGATGTAAAAGTATGATATTCATGTTTACAAAATCGATAATCCTAAATAGGAGGCATTTTGAAAACACAATATACTATGACTAATCTGAGGGGGTCTCAAGTTTGCAACTTTGGAGATTCCCGTTCCTTTAATATCCAGCTAAAAATCATTTAACTCTTCCCCTTGCAAGATTGCAGATATGCATGCCCTTTCACCTCCCCCTTTCTTAATATCACAGTCAACCTTGGAGAATACTTGTGTATTCTACTGGCCAATCTTGGGTGCTACCACTCATTTCTTGCTCTTTCATAAGCCACTTTCATTGTTGCTGGACAACTCACAGAATTCACTGACGGATAACAACCATTGGAAGAATGTTGTTACCATCCCATTAACCTCAGGGGAAAAAAAACAAAACAGCTACTCTCACACCATGAGCTCAATACAACTGTGATCAAAAAAATTGTCTCATAATTTCTCTCAGCAAAGTTTAGTCCAGGCTTTAGTGATAAATAAAATTAATTATATGGAAAAAATTAAAATCAGATATTGAGATCCTAAAGTTCATGGACCACATTCTTCCATGAGAAATTCCCTCCTTTTTCCCTGGTCTCCAGGGCTGAGCCTTAGATCTCTACAACTCAAAGTCTTTTACTTTCTCTCATCATCCCCCAGTGACCCCTGTCCCCTGTCCTTATCATCCACCAGCCAGAGGAAGTAGTCAGTTAGCCTAAGGATTTCTCAGAATAACCAACTCACTCAATGAACACCACCTTTTTCACTAGGTAGCATAGCATTTTTTCTTCTTTGTGCAAACCTCACCCAACCTACTCTGGACTTTGCCTTGTCATAAGCAATAGCCCTATTAAGGTGATTTTTCCAAACAAAAGGAGAGTCTCCACTCAAACTGAAACCTGTTTCCCCTTAGCCTCCCCTTGCCATAGAATTCATAAGTAGCTGCACTTTTTAAAATATGACCCCACTAAAAATAAACAAATAAATAAAATATGCCCACTGCATGTATTAAATCACTGCAGTCTACGAAAAAATACCATTGTGTCTCAAATATATTAGACCACTTTTCAAAGGAGGAAGGAAGAGAAAGAGAAAATGGAGGAGAGAGGGAGAGAAAAAGGGAGGGCAACAGCTCTAGCGCTAGAAATGAAAAGGAAACACAGCCAAAAAGGGACTCAGTGTCTTACAAAATACAACTGGGACTTTCGTATCCTAAATACCATTAGAAAATTTCAGGGTGGTGTGTGTGTGTGTGTGTGTGTGCATGTGGTTATTTTTGTTATGGTTATGATATACTAGGCTATACCAAATTCAGTAGAGTGTTGCACATAACAAGGAAACCACATTTTTTGTCCTTAACAATTATAATTTTAAACAAATATAAGAAATTGTCATGGATTTCTGTACAGTGAAATACCAAAAGTACAGCAATCCTTCTACCATTTTTCTTCTCTAGGCTAGAAGCAGAGAAAAGATCAACAGAAGAAAGAATCTCTGTCCTGATGTTCACCAACTGCTTGCTCCAGCTTTCTCACCTTAGGGTGTGACTCTACCATCATTTCACCAAGTTAACCCTCAATCACTGCTGACCAGCAGATGGGGAATCTGGTCCAAAGAACCAGAACAAGGGCAAAGCAAGCTTGCAGGAGACCTAACTACCCAGCTATTACACAAAGACAGGAGGTGACAAAGATCATACCCACACTAAAGGAAACTTAGAATTTCAATAACCTCCAACATTGAGAAAATAAACTTCTTTACATTTACAGCACTCCCTTCATTACTTGTGCTTCCCCAGCCAACCCCATTGTCTGCCCCAGTCACTTTACAGACACTTCACATCTAAATATTTACAAATCAGGACGAATAATAGAAATTTTAATGACTGCTGTATTATCACATTGGCAAGGATTCCCCCCATGACCGACACCCGTGACCACTAGCAGCAGGAATTCCTAATCTGTCCCAGATAAGCATCTGAAGGTTTGATAATCTCAGATTTTAAAAGTTTGAAACAATAAACACAATTTCACTAAAAGCATCTTCCTTGGTAGGACCAGGCACAAATATAAACATGGTAACAAAAAGATTTATTTACAGGTAAGTTTCTCCTTCACAGCCTCATGTCATGCTTACAATCAGACATATCACAGAATCCTAGAACTGGGAGGGAATGCCAATTGTCAGAAGAGAAAGTGAGTATCAGAGAAGACAAACCGTTTGTGCAAGGCCACCTAAATGGTAACTATTAGGACTAAAACTTGGCCCACAGATTCCCAAGTTAGTACTCTTCTTTATGTACCAATGATCCTCAAATGTCGGTATATATGAGAACTGCCAAAAGTGTTCTTGAAAAATGCAAGCTCCCAGGTTTGACCCTCAGAGCATCCTATCTGGTAGATCAAGAGCAGGACTTGGGAATCTGTATTTCTACTGAGTACCCCCTTGTGATTCACATGCAAGAGGACTACACTCTGGGAGAGTATATTGTACCATTTGGCTGCTGAAAAGAACACCAAAATTTGGCTAACTATATCTATCTGTCTGTCTGTCTATTATCTATCTATCTAGCTACCTGTCAATTATCTATCTATCTATCTATATTACCCTTGGTTAGCCTTGCTCACATTTTCCCCTTCACCAATAAGCTCATGATTAAGACTAACCTGTCAACAAGTAGATGTTTAAACCCTCAATGCATTATATACTGTTTAGTATTTTGTGTGTGGTAGTTATAGAAAAGAGTCTTCACACAAGGAGATACTACTTCTTTTAAAGAACTGTACAAGTAATGCATCTGGGTGTTGTATGTAAGTGATGAATCACTGAATTTTACTCCAGAAACTGCACTGTATGTTAACTAAAATTTAAATTAAAAAAAAAGAATTGTGTAAGTAATGCATGAATAGATGTTGATTGAAAATTTTATATAGTGCAAGAGAATATAAAGTAAAAAGTACAGTTCTACCTTTGTTCCTTCTTTAATCTCACTCCGCTACCCAAAGTTATTCACTAATAACTACTGGTTGTATACTCTTCAGATTTTTCTATCCATTACACACACAGATACCTAGGTATGTGTGTTCTTTCTGTCCTTTTGCTTTTGGACAAAAATTCTGCTTATAAAATGATCTCAGCAATTTTTTTCATCACATAGGTGACTGAGGCTACTATCATCAGCTCAGAAGCAATTAAACGTAAATCAAGGACACCTCAGATAGGTTACTGCTATTGGTAATCAGAGCATCTACCCTTGATTTTTTCAGAAATGAAGACTTCCTCACTCACTTCCTCAAACACATTTTGTTCAGTAAGTGGTATTCCTCAGTCATAAAAAGTATCTGTGAGGGTGCTAAAGGAAAAGGAAAGGATTCCCAGTTACATTGTATAACTTGTGAATACTATTATAGAGTTCTCATGTGAGTACAAGGTACTAAATTAATTCAATTGTTGTTGTTGTTTTTTTAAGATTTTATTTATTTATTTGACAGACACAGACACAGAGAGAGAGGGAACACAAGCATGGGGAGTGGGAGTGGGAGAAGCAGGCTTCCCGCAGAGCAGGGAGCCTGACACGGGGCTCAATCCCAGGACCCTGGGATCATGACCTGAGCCCGAAGGCAGACACTTAAGGACTGAGCCACCCAGGTGCCCCTAAATTAATTCAGTTGTAAGCCCTGCATGACAGCGAATCTGTTTTTGTGGAAAGCGTTACATGGAGAGGGGCCAAGGGTGCAATAGGGGATGCTGCTATGCATTCATATAAAACGCAGAGCATTCACATTGCTTTCTCACCTTCTAGCCCTCACAACCCAGCTGTCACCTCCAGCACTCAACCGAAATGTCTCTTTTTAAGGCCACCCAAAACTCTTAATTGTTCATTCTCTTGACTTTTGCAGCAGTTTTTGGTTGATGATTCTTCCTTCTGCAAAGATTTCCCCTCCCTTCTCTTTCCTCTGGCTCTGGTGAAACTGAGTATTTATTTTCCATCTTTACCAGTTCCTCTTAAATACTCATGTACCTCAGAATTCCATCCAAGGAGTGCTTTTATTCTTGCTTTGTAACTTCTATCTGATGGCATTCATAAAATCCTATAGCCTCAGCAATGACACCCAAATCTTCCTCTACAGCCCCATTTTACACTGAGCCCAGGGGTCATCTTCCTAATAGCATCTGGCAACTCAAACATGACAAGTCTAATAACAAACTGGTGTCTCCCTCTCCAACTTCCCACCAAGCCTGTTCCCTCTACTCCATGTATTAATCATATGAGTTAAAGATAAAACAATATATAAGTTCCCTGAATTAGAAACTTTGCCATTCCTTATTCTGCTCTTCAAATCCTATGGATTCCACCTCCAAAATATTTATTTACTCTAATACCTCCTCTCTGCTCCCATTGCTATCACCCCATCATCTTCACCTGAACCACAGTCATGGCTCCCTACCAGGCATCTCTATATGAAATCTCCTTCCTCCTCCATTCCCAAACATTTTGCACCAAAACTGTTCCTATTTCTGAAACATATAAAATACATGTCACTCCTCACCTAATAACCTTAAGTAGTTTCCCATTACCTAGAGGATACAAATTAACCTTAAGTAGTTTCCCATTACCTAGAGGATACAAATTTAAAATTCTTAAGATACTTTCTAATCCTGCCCCAACCTACATTCCCAATCTCTGGTCACAAATAACTTGGCAATTCTCCCGAAACGATTTATTCTTCCTCATTCATATTTTTGACCATTTAGTTCCCTCAGTTCAGAGTGACCACTGCCAACAACTCCTTTGGTATATAAAATAAATGATTTTTCCTCAGTAAATCCAGGTCTGCTGAGATCTCTTCACAACCTCCTTAAAGGCACTCACAGCTTCTTTGCCCCCTGCTTTACACATACCTCTATCAGGATGTTTCTTCTAGCATTCATTCATATATTCCTTCAGCCAGCATGAAGTAAGCATCCATGCAGTATATCATAATAACATACATCATTTCTGAACCCTACTTACCCTAGCAAACCTACTAACCTGGAACTCTGCACCAACTTCCAGCATATAGAAAAATGCCTTTATGCAAAAGGTTCTCAACAAATGTTTGTTCTTAAGTGAACAGATGAATGAATGAAGCATATATTTACAATAAATAATAGCCATGCTTGGAAATTATGTTCATCTTATTTCTTATGAAGCTGGCCAGTAGAAAGCCACAGTTTTGACCCTATTACCAGCTCTGAACCCTATCTTCCAGAGTTTATTCATTCATTCTTGTATTTATTCATGCATTCAAGAACTGTCTAGTACCTACTTGTGTTCAGGCATGGCCCTAGGTGCCAGGGATACAACAGTAAACAACACAGAAATAACCCCTGATCTTCTGAAATCTACATTCTAGTGGAATAAAAAAAACAAATTATAGACAAATATAGAAGTAGTATATAAGGCATTCCAGTCAGTGATGAATATTAGGGAGGGAAATAGAGCAGAAAAGGGGATAGGGAGTATATGGAGCATGGTTAAAGGTTTGAGGGAAGGCAATTCTTAACAGAAAAGCCAAGAAATGGTTTAGGGTAACATAATACTAGTTTATACTCCAGGGGCGGCTTCTCACAAAATTCAAGGGAAATGGGATACCAAACCTACCTCCCCAGCTCTTCTCAGGAAAAAGAAAAGGGGGGGGGGGTGGGATAAACAGTATATAATGCTGTGGTAAACAAAGAACCTTACAACTCACAATGAGGCCTATAGCATGCCACCATAGTCTGTGGATTCATAAGGAGCAGGATAGAAATGTTGTTGACTGGGGCCTACAGTTGTAAATTCATACTTCTCTTGGGAGAGCCTCTGGACTTTACAAGGGGGAGAAAACTTGAAGCCCTAGTGCCTTGGGAAGGACTTTGGAGAAGAGGCTCAGGTACATTATCAGAGACAGGCTTGGACTTAACTCTTCAGCCAGGTCGAGAAAGGCTTGGTAGCATGGAAAAGCAGTAACGCAGGGTTAAGAGTTATGGAATGAAAAATGAAATGGGCAGTAGGCTTGGGCAGGGTGCCTTTTAAATTAGTATTTTAAAATTTTGTTTATTTGTCTCTTTTTTTCCTTCACAGGAGACAGAGAACCCAACCACAAACTACTTCCAATTCCACAACTTCTAATGATTTTACATAATTAATTGTATATATACCATTTTTTTTAATTGAGTCAAAAATTTTTATGGTATAAGCCGGATGTGTATCTTTAGAAAACACTATTTCCACAACTATTTGCATAATAATATTTAGTTCAACTAACAAAAAACATTTGAAAGGAAAAGGGAATATTCTAATTAAGAAATTTTTAGTTTCAATCTTTAACAAAATTTGGATCCTTTAAATACCATATTTAATTGTTTTATTGACATTCTGGAAGGCTTCTCTGGGCTTCCCTAAACTTCTAACAAATTGGCAGAAATTATCAATGGGAATACTATTACTAAAACTGTATGCAAAGGCCAAACTCATAAAAAATATTGGTATGTTAAGGACAGTTATTTTTAAAACATTTACAGAGTGATGAAAACTATAGTCACCAGGTCATTTCAGAATTCTTTTTATTATTATTTAGGTTGTAAATTTCTTCTGGAAATAAAACAATGTCACAGATTTAAACCCTGAAACCTCCCATTCTAGAATGTGAGCTAAAGAATATTCTTATAATACCATATTTGTGAATGGTGTCACTTGGAATGATAGCTTGCTTTAAGCAAGGCAGAACATTTAGAGAGAGGGAGGCAGGCCGAAAGACTTTTGTACAAATTATCTCATTTATCTCATTTTAAAAAACTGGCTAGAAGCAAGCAACTCACTACCAAATGGAGAAATACTTTCCTTCAATGACTACTTTTCCTTATTCCATACTTGCCAAGCTATAGGCTTAAGAATGAAGCCTCTAATCAAAAGGAGGAGCCAACGCCCTACTAATGATCCAGAAACCCATCATAACTATCCAGGAGAAAGGAGACCGTGACTGCCAAAAGATGCTTCCTAAGCCCCTTGCTCACAACTCAGGCAGATATTCCAATTTGCCTCCACCTACCTCTGACCTACCCCCACAGAGATGAAAGAAAAGAACAGGAGGTTCATATAATTTTCAGGAATATAATCAGCTTTTTCTTGCTGATGATATTGGTATATACAACCCAGATGCCTTGCCTGGATTCAGACAACTTCTTGCCCAGTCTGTCTGCCTAATTCCCTGATCTCTGGTCCCTTATCCCTGCCTGAGTTATAAATCTCTGTGGCAGTACTGTAGAGGGCTGGAGCTGGCCCATGCTGGCTCACAAGAATGGACTGTCTCAATTTCAAAAATTTTGTGTGCCTATTGATCCCACTTTGGTAGCTTCAAACTGACTGTGGCAGGAGTATTTACACCAGGGAAACTGGCACATGCTAAAAATTCTCTCTTCTCCCAATCCCACACCCCCCTCACCACCCCTCATGACTCCTTCTAATCCACTGCCTAGTTTAAATTTGCTATGCATGGATTGCTGATCCCAATTTTACCTAATTTCCACAGATGTATCATCATGCCTACCTGATCCTTTCTGTCTGTCACGTTCATAGTCCCGTCTCTTAATTTACCCTGTCTTAGCATGGGAGTTATAATTAGCCAAAAGCTGCCCTACTAGGGGAGATAAATATCCCTCTCATCCAGAGTATGACCTGGTGTGCCAGTATGATCAGAGTATAAGTAAATCAAAGTCTACAGGTGATGGTATAGTCACTAGCTGTTCAACCTATCCTATTTCTAATAACTAACTCCTCCTTCTTGGCACCCCTAATAAGGGCAGTATGTTATCTGTGTAAGAAAGTATCTTTTGGCAACAGAGGTGACAACTTCAAAAATGAAAAACTATTTAGAGCAGAATTTTTTTTTTCTCTTTCCTACAACTTCTCCTATGCTCTGTTGCCATATCATTTGCCTAAAACATAGATCTTATCATGACATGAAAATGGTCAACAACTTCGATGGTTCACTGTAGCTTACCAACTCAAGTCTAACCAAATAAGCAGTGTTTTAGATATGATCTAATCTCAATTTACCTCTCCAACTATACTCCAAGCACTGGCCCTCATGCAGAAATATTCAAGCCAACCTGAACCAGTCAAAGTTTTTTACAGGCATCTGGCATTTTTAGCCATCTGTTTTTGCATAGATAGTTCCCTTCATTTGAAATATTCTTTCTCCAAAACAAATCCCAATGTTCAGATTCTATCTTGCCTTCAAATGCCAACTCAAACAACCTTTCTTCCATTGGACATCCCTGGTCTTTTCAGACATAAGTAATCTATAGGAATGTAATACCTATCCATTGAAAATGACGAGTTGCCCCAGGAATTAATCTGGGTTTTTTTTTGTTTTTGTTTTGGTAATTCTTCATTTTTTTAAATAATTATTTTTGTAATTATTTTTCTGTAATTCTTTAAAAGTATTTAGCCCTTGCTGTTATAGTTACATGAATCTTCACCCCTTTATCTGATTTCAAACTTTCTCTGATTCTTTAAATTATCTCACTACCCACAACCTGTATCACAATTTGGTTCAAATATTTATGCTGAGTAATTGACTGGCATTAAATCAGGTTAGAAAATCACAGTTTTCAGCAAGACAGCAAACTGAGTATTGCTGTAGCAATAAATTAACACTGGTTACACTTGAATTTTTAAATTATATATTACTTATTATGAGCATAGATGTATATTAATTGTTCAAATATATAGTTCAAATTAATGTAAAGTTGTTATTTAAAAAACTTAAAAACTACATAATTATTAAAACTAGAAACTGAAATATTCATCGTGCCATTCAGTAGAGGCATAAAAATTGTGCCAAGAATTTAATAAAATGTCCACAGATACTGTACATATATTTTAAGTCTTAAAATTTTCTTTACATAGCTCTTGCAACCTTTTGTTTATTTTAAAGATTTTTATATTATTTTTAAAGCTATTTTGAGGTATATTTAGCACACAAAAAAGGACATATTTAATGTGTACATTTTGATAGGTATTAATATATGTGTATACTCATGGATCTATCAGACTAGTCAAGAATGAACATACTCATCACATCAAAAGTTTCCCATATACTTTTGTATCCCTCTCATCCACTCTCCACTTGTCCCCAGGCAAAAACTGATCTGGTTTTTGTCACTATAGATTATTTTGCACTTGTCAGAATTTTGATTAATGGAATCATATAGTGTGTACTCCTTTATTTGGTCTGACTTCTTTCACTCCATATAATATTTTAATAATAGAGACCCATCCATTTTTTTGTGTGTATCACTAGTTGGTTTTTATTGATTATTAAGCAGTATTTCATTGTATATATGTAAAATGGTTTATCCATTTACTTATTGGAAATTTGGGTTGTTTCATTGTTTGGCTACTACAAATAAAGAAGCTGTGAACATTTGTACCTAAGTCTTTGTATGGACATATGCCTTCATTTCTCTGAGGAGTGGAATGACTACATCATATGAAAAGTATATCCTTTTAAAAAATTTTGATGGGACTATATATGGTTGATAAGGATCTTATAATTAATACTAAATTTTAGATCTCAATGAGAAAGAATAATTAGGACTATATAACAATAGACAAAATAATGCAAAACTCATTTGAAATCCAAAAGTACAAAATCTGGAGATTATTCACCCCTTTTAATTATTATTAGCTTGTTCCCATTATTGATGATGATTCAGAATTAAATGTAATTCTACTGAGTTTGAAATCTTCCTGCATTAAGGAATTGAACAACTAGAAATTACTCCAAAAACTTTCTTAACCATAGAGTCATATCAGGATCTTGTTAAAAAAGATTTTTTTTTTTTAAAGATTTTATTTATTTATTTGTGACAGAGAGAGAATGAGAGACAGAGAGCACGAGAGGGAGGAGGGTCAGAGGGAGAAGCAGACTCCCCGCTGAGCGGGGAGCCCGATGCGGGACTCGATCCAGGGACTCCAGGATCATGACCTGAGCCGAAGGCAGTCGCTCAACCGACTGAGCCACCCAGGCGCCCTTGTTAAAAAAGATTTTGTAACAAGGTAATTTCATGGTCATATAGTGACTTGGTATAACCTCCCATTTTTTAATAAATGAAGTAACTGATCTAGAAAAGTAAAATATTCATAATTCATAACAGCCAACATATTAATGAACTTTTCGGTATGCTGTGCTGGCTTATGTCATACTTCAAGACAGTAAACAGATTCAAGATTCATAAGATATTACCTCCACAATAAAAACAGATGGCTATTCTCTACAGAATAGCAAACAAATGTATCAGATGAGAACATCAATATTTATCATATGGATCATTAAAAAGAAATTAAGCAAAATTTTGAACTACATGCAGCATTAAAAAATCAAACATATTTGAAGAACTTACCTAAAAATAGTCAAATAAGCAAATAAAAATAACTGTTATGTTGCCTTTTGGGACCTGTTCTCAGAAGTCCCATAGTATCCCTTCTGCTATTTACTGAGGCAGTCATAAAGGCCCACCAAGTTTTAAAGATGAAGGTGGGAGACAGGCAGAGACACAGACTTCCCCTCTTGACAGAACTGGCAAGAGTGTGGAATTGGAAACGTTGTCACAGCCACGTTTGGAAAATTCAATCCACAACAGCAAGGCTCTTGCTGAACGTACTTGAGATATCTCAACTTTTAACTCAGTACAACTGCAGATAATTTATTTTAGTCTATATAAATATATCCAAAAATCAGGCTTAATGTAACATGAAATTGTAAATTAATCTAAAAGAGAAACTTAGTCAAATGCATTTTTAAAAAAGAACACTTCTAGCATGGTGAAAATGTGTGATTTGGGTTATTCATTTGGTTACATCTAATTGGTTAATAAATGGATGCATACTTTTGGTTGTAAATGTGTGAGTGAATAAAAGGCGGCTATAACCATAGCTGTCTCTCTACCTGTCTGTGTATTGATATATGCACACCAGATATAATATATATTACTAAAGCTAATTCAGGAATGTCATTTTTTTTTTTTGAAACTGTTTCTTTTTCATCAACCTCATTTCCATTTTCTGTTTAAGAGTGTGTGGAAGAAGGGCGCCTGGATGGCAGTCTATTAAGGGACCGACTCTGTTTCAGCTCGGGTCATGAGCTCAGGGTCCTGATACTGAGCCTCACCACCAGCTCTGAGCTCAGCAAGGAGTCAGCTTGAGATTCTTCCTCTCCATCTGCCCCTCCCCCACCGTCTCAAATAAATAAATACGTCTTTAAAAAACAAAAATTTTAAATCAGCATTTAAAAAATAAGGAGTGCGTGTGGAAGAACAGCTTTAAGACCACTCAGTGGTTGTTCCTACCCATTCAGTCGCTGGAACGGGGGTGCTGTGGTCCAGTGTTCCCGGGCAGGTTGGTCCCTCCACTCCAGCAGAGAACCATGGAAGAGATGCAGAGGACACCTGCATGCCCTCACACCCATCTGGGCCCTCAGGTTGAGTAAGAGTCCGTTTGGGAGCCGGAGCAGTCCATTCACCCTGAAATTCTTCCTTGGTCACAGCCATGTCGGCAGGGCTCTGCTCCTCCTTTCCAATCGCTTCGGGGTCTGCGTAGAAGCGGAGACCAGGTGGGACCTCCCACGGGGGTTCACGGAAAGGGCGCCCCGCATGCGCAGAACTGCCGGGGCACCCACCCCCTCAGAGCCTCCGAGGGGGATGGCCGGGTCCACCGCGTGCGCAGGAGCGTCTGTGTTCTGCCGCACCGTGACCGGCGCCTTAACCCAGGAGGCCTCCGCGAGCGCCTGGCGCGCCGCCCTGGGATTGGGAACCACCGCCAGTGGTGGCTGAGCGAAGGTTCCAGGAGCCGAGCGCCTCCAGCGGCTGCGGCAGACTTCGGCTCGCTGGCCAGGATTCCCCGGGGATCTGGCGCTGACTTCAGCTGGGTTTGCAGTGGCAACAAGGGCATGAGCTGCTAACAGAAGCTTCTCCCAGGTTCTCCTCGGATTTAGGAGATCATGCCATCCTTTTCTTTCCCCCATAATGTACTGCGCTGTTTGCAAGTCAAGGTTGGTGCCGCCTCAGTGGGTTCCTGCTGCGAGGAAATTGAGCACGTCCTCTTCCTTCATTTGCAGGACATCTGGGGCTCCAGACATTGTGGAAATTTCACTTTAATTTATGAGGGGAACCCAGACACGGTAATAGGAACCCCACTCTGCATAGCAAAGAAGGAATATAATTTTTAATAACTAAAGGAAAGCATATTAGCAAATTAGATTGTGCTCAATGTAGCTACAGTCAACATTTTGTAAAAGAGACATGGAATTCTAGATCTGTAAGAACTCAGCTCTTTGCAGCTAAAGGTCACTGTTAGGGGCTGGCTTGTGTCTCCCCTCAAAATTCGTATGTTGAAGCCCTGATCCCCATTAGATTGAATGTGATTTTATATGAAGAGAGGACCTTTAAAGAGGTAATTAAGCAGGGGCACCTGAGTGGCTCAGTCATTAAGCGTCTGCCCTCCACTCAGGTCATGATCCCAGAGTCCTGGGATCCAGCCTCGCATTGGGCTCCCTGCTCAGTGGGGAACCTGCTTCTCCCTCTCCTCCCCACCTGTGCACTCTCTGTCACTCTCTCTCTCTCTCTCAAATAAATAAAATCTTAAAAAAAAAAAAAAGAGGTAATTAAGCTAAAATGAGGCCAATAGAATGGACCCTAGTCCAATATGAGTGCTGTCCTTATAATAAAAATTTGGACATGCAAAGAGATACCAGGGCATGCATGCACAGAGGGACAACCATGGGAAGACCCACAACCAAGGAGAGGCCACAGAAGCAGCCAACTCTTCCAGCCTCCACAACTGTGAGCAAATAAATTTGTGTTGTTTAAGCCACCTAATCAGTGGTAGTTTGTTACGGCAGCCTAATAAACTAATACAGTCACTCAATCCCCTATTTGGAATTAGATATCTCTGTTTTTCTAAATGTTCTATTAAGAGTTTTCTATCTGAAAACTGAATAAAATGGGGGTGGGGGTGGGGGGAGTCTATTCTTTTTAAAACTTCATGTTTCCCTCCTACCCTTTTGCCCCTCACGCACTCATGTCTGAGGCTCTCCGGCCTTGTGTGTTTGGGATCCTTTTATAAAAGACAGTTCTGAGTATATTCAAAGCATGCTATTACCACAATTCCCTAGGAAAAGCACAACGATGGTTTAAGAGGAGAAGTTTTATTACGAAGTCAACCTAAAATTTAAGTATCATTTTGGTTAAATTTATCATACAAAGTGAACAAAGGGTAGTGGTAAGGCTGAAGCATTTAAGACTAGAGTTAATGGCCATGAAAGGCGTTTGCAGTCCTCTGTGATCACCAACAGCATTGCCCTTTCCGTACAACAACGATGCTACCCATCACACAGTCATTATTTAAGCACAAGCTGTTAGGAGAAACAACAGTAACAGCAAACACCTGTGTTTCAGTTAAAGAGGGGAAAATATATTCAGTTTTTTTTTTAAGTTGCAATTGTTTGTGTCTACTTGCATAAGTAAGTTGGTTTGTGTCTGCATATTTGTGTTAATATATGAATTAGGTGAATAAATTAAACCATTTAGGAACTGTGTATACCTGGATATATTCGTTAATCTAAGCCACTGTTCCCTTACCTATAAAATGGGGTTAATATATCTCCAAACGATGTTGTGGGGGGTATTAAATAAGAAAATATGTGCAAAACTCTTGGTGGAGTGGCTGATGCATGCAAGAGATCAATAAAAGTTAGTAATTATATGATTTTATTGTCATAAAGCTCAGACATTGAATTCTTCAGAGACCTTAGTTATCTTAGGGCCAGAATTATGCCCTAGAGAGTGGACTCTTTGAGTATTATAGGTTGCATTAAATTATTGTAGGTTGAACTGAACTAAAATAGATAGTATATTACATTTACCATTGCTTTATATTTCTGATACTTTCTAGAAGTATTCTAATAATGCAAAGAAAAAAATTATCAAGTAGTAAAGTATTTGGCAGGGCAAAATAAACTACCTTAAGGAATCTAACTCAGTTTAGGCTTGATTCTTATAAGCCCAATGCTTTTAAACAATATGTATTCAGTAACCATGTACTACTATAAGCAGACGTGTTTCAAAGAAAATTAAATAACTTTGTTGATATTCTAATTTTCTTTGTTGATCAAAATATTTTTCCTTAGCTATCTAAAGTTGATGAATTTGATTTGTGATCTTAAAAGCTTCAATCTTTGTTTCTGAAAAATGGCAAAACATTTTGCTAATTTTCAACTTTCAAGGGTCTGAAATCAGGTCAAGGCTCAAAATTGACAGTGGCATGAGTCCACTCAATTTAGCAAAAGTGTGTTCTCTCTGTTCCTCTCTAAATGTTACAGAGAATTCATTATCTCTTTTTTTACATTTAAAAAACAATAAGCCAAGGATATCAACACATCATGAACTCATAATAGGAAAGCCTATTTTAATTATTTTTTTTCTTGCTCTTACAGTTTACCATAACAGAGGATTTCTAGAAAGGTGTGCCAGACCCACAGAACAAAGAGAATGCAGTGTAGTGAGGAGATCACTAGGATGGAATTCAGGAATCCAGAATCCAAGTCTGACTTCCTACTTAAAGTTGTATCATCTCTGGTAAATATCACTAAATTTCTCTGGGAAGATAGGGAGTATGATGTATATGTGCCCTTCTCTATGAGGATATGATTATGCTTTGGAAAAAGTGGAGAACACAATTTAAATATGAGCCTTCTTTTCTGGAAGATAGGGAGTATGATGTATGTGTGCCCTTCTCTATGAGGATATGATTATGCTTTGGGAAAAAATGGAGAACACAATTTAAATATGAGAACACAATTTAAATATGAGAAATTTAAACCATCTACTATGGCATATATTTTTTTTTCTATGAAAGCAAGTATTGAGTAAGCCAATGCCACCTACAGATCTTGTATGAATTTAATAATGTAGTTCTAATATTTACTGCATGCATATTATGCACTATCTATTGCCTGGCTACCATAAACTGGGGATCTGAAATACATTACTGTCTAATCTTTAAAGTGCCACTACTAGGTAGTCATTATTATTCTCGTTTGATGGAACAAAAGCTACCAAGAGCATCATTCCTATATGTTTGGTCCATATGTGCAGGGGAAAAGGTCTCAATTAGAGCCAGAAAACATTATTATTCCCATTTTAAAGATGGAGCTTCTGACGCTCAGGAGGGTGAGTTGACCAAAGTCAAAAATGGAAGATTAGTGACAGATACAGACTCCAACACTGCTGGGAGACAGATACTGGAAGCTCCATTGAACCTCTGGGAAAATTGAGGCTCAGAGAGATTAAAGAATCTGCTGTAAATTTCCCAGGTGGAAGATGGTGAAGCCAGGCTTTAAAGCCAGGTCTGTTTATTGAAAAGTTAATCTTCTTTCCACTAAAAAAATGAAGCACATTGGATAAGTAAAATATGCCTCCTCCTTTCATCTAACAAACAGCTGTAAATAAATCATTTTGTGTTTTACAGCTCCTTTGTTCACTTTCTTCTCCCTCCTTGGCTACAAAGCCTCTCTCTGCTCTTCCACCTGATTTAGCTGGTCTCTAAAAGTGAAACCTGTTCTATTTTCTTTCCAGAGAGAAAAGCTTGTGTAGCATTACACATTCTTTTTTTTTTTTTTTTTTTGCTAGCATTGCTTATATTGCTAAGAGTTCTTAGGATTATCTTCCTTAATGATGACAGATCTTTGATATATTAGATTTAGGAGAACAGCTTCAGCATAAGGATGAACTGACAAAAACTCTTTATAGAAGTTCAGATAGGAAAACTTTGTACCACTGCAAATCAAGATTTTAGTCAACCCTCTTTGTTCGCAGTGTCCTATGGTGCCAATATTCTTTAGTGAACCTTCTCCCTAGGAAGCCTTCCTTCTTCAACTACCTCCTTTAGATTCACTGTCAGGTGCTTTAATACTTTTACTACTTTATTTCTGCTCAATGCAAACTTTTTAGTTTCTCCTTTTCTAGTTAGCACCATTGGAAACCAGATGAAAGGCAGCTTCCCACTTTGCACTGATAGTTGATCAAGATAAACCGAGAAACACAAACGTTACAGAGATGATATTGTACAAACTACACTAAGGTCAGGTAACCAGAAACCCAATAACAGGGATTAGGGTAAAAATCAGCACAGATAATCTTCAGCTTCCAATGTTTGCCCTGAAAAGACTCAATGCCAGACTATTTCCTTTGCTCTACATAAAAGAACCTTGTTCCGCTTTCAGAGTCCTTCATTGTCATGAAATCAGTCATTTGAATCAGAGTCCTTAAGGACATTTTCCATGCTGAGAATACTCCTTTGAAAGGTGTCTAATTATCCTATGGTCCTGACAGCTACCCAACATGCCCTAGGACTTGACAAGTTATTTTCCACCTTTTGACCACACAAGAAACTCTACAATGTAAATACTGCATTATCAGAAATACTTAACTCACTTCTTAGCTCATAAATTCTTCTATTTAACAAGAGTCATTAATGGATGCAGTAAGACATCATGATTAGAAGGATAGGTTTTTAGAGTCACTCAGGAACAAATTAAATGCAAGATTGGTCACTTTCTAGCTTTGCTACCTTCAGTAGTCACTTAACTCCCGGTGGCTCAATTTCCTAATCTGTAAAACAGGGTAATTGTACCCACCTTATAGGTGAATTTGATCATCTTGCTTCTCTTTATTCAAATAATGGCAACGATTAACAGCACCCTATACATAGATGGTTTACCAAATCCAAAAAGTAACAGTTGTGTTAGGAGTATTGCCAGGATTATTGTATAGATCACTATAAAGATTAAATAATATATGCAAAGTACTGAGCATTTGGTGAGTGTTGTAAACAATTATGAACTGACCTCAAGCCAATTTAATATGTACAACTTTTAGGTTATTTGTGGTATGTTATGTGGCCACCAGATCACACTGAATACAAATCACAGACCAAATTCTGTAACACATATAGACCAGTATATTGACAAATAGATACAACTCAGGTCATACAACATATTCTTTTTTTTTTTTTTTAACATTTTATTTATTTATTTGACAGAGAGACAGTGAGAGAGGGAACACAAGCAGGGCGAGTGGGAGAGGGAGAAGCAGGCTTCCCGCGGAGCAGGGAGCCCGATGTGGGGCTCGATCCCAGGACGCTGGGATCATGACCTGAGCCGAAGGCAGACGCTTAACGACTGAGCCACCCAGGCTCAACATATTCTTTAAAGCTTGATAAAGTCCCAGCTTTTTGTACAGTTAAGTGCTCTCATTAACATCTTGCATGAAATAATTACTCAAGACAGACACATCATTAGAAATCCTCCCACACCAGTGACTGGAATCAGTCTCTTTATGGCTCAAGTCACGAGTATCATTACTTCCTTGAATTCTTATACCCTATTCCTGTCTATGCCTCTAAAACAGTTTTATCCAATCCATATATCCTGAAGAGCTTTAATATTACCAATGAGCTAAGCAACCCTTGTCCTGCCTAAAAAAAATTATTTTGCCATATAGTGTGCTGTTTATGAGTGCTATCTAACATCCTTATTTCTAACATATTTTCAACATCTATAAATAAGGTAGATTTGTATGGTATAGATATGGATAATAGAAGTAGTGGCATTAGTATTCTCTAGAGCATGGAACTTCTAGTTAGAAAGCTAGCCCTGGACTGAAATTCTTCAACAGAATGCTTACAGCACCTGGGGGATGTACCTTCAATTAAATCACACACACACACACACACACACACATGATACCATCCTACATATTTTAAGGTAAATGAAAGGTATCACAGCAATAATCAATCCAATTTAAGCATGCATTCTTTATAAGTGAAAAAGAAAGTACATATTTAAAAATTAATTGTTCTGACAGCAATAACTTTACTTTTATTTACTGTCTCACACTGTCTCACCTGGAGTGTGGTCTTCAGAATAAGAAAGTGGTAACTCCAATTTGCTGTAAGAGCCTTTATAGCATGGAATGGCAGCTTTGAATGGAAACCGAATAAAGAAAAGGAAGGTAGGTGAGGGTGGCTGGTGTATGTGGCTAATGATGACAATGTCTAGGGCTTAGTAGCCATTTTAAAGTTGGATCTCGGGCGCCTGGGTGGCTTAGTTGGTTAAGCGACTGCCTTCGGCTCAGGTCATGATCCTGGAGTCCCTGGATCGAGTCCCGCATCGGGCTCCCTGCTCGGCGGGGAGTCTGCTTCTCCCTCTCCCACTCCCCGTTTGTGTTCCCTCTCTCGCTGTGTCTCTCTCTGTCAAATAAATAAAATCTTTAAAGTTGGATCTCTAGATTCTGAAAGCCCTCTCTTTCCTCAAGGCCTCTGGAGAATAGGTTGAAAACTGGTCAAGATCCCCATAACCTCTAAAGATGGGGTCATTACAAACAGTCAGTTTCTAGCTAAGGGAAAACACAGACAATGAGGTACACTGTGAACAAATGTCTTTTATCCAAACTTGATAAGTGGTCTGATGACGCTGAGAGAGACATGAAAAATCTGCTACTTGTCTAATTAAGTTGCACATCCACCAAAAAAAAAAAAAAAAGGAATCTACACTGCTTATTTCAGACTGTGGAACCCACAATAGTAAAGTTATCTGCTGCCTAGCCACCTTAATGTCAAACCCATTCTTTATCACCTAAAGACACTCCCCAAAAAAAGAAAGGAAAAAAATTCCAAATATGTGACAGCCTCTCTGACATTCCCTGTTTATAGTTCTTATAGAAAGAGATAACCAAGGGAGGTGCATTATATCTTGTCATAGAGCTTTACAAAGTAGTATATTTATCTATATCTCTACACTCTTTATTAACAATGCCATTCAAAAGTTGTACAGAGGGGCGCCTGGGGGGCTCAGTCAGTTAAGCATCTGCCTTCGGCTCAGGTCATCATCCCAGGGTCCTGGGATCCAGCCCCACATGGGGCTCAGCAGGGAGTTTGCTTCTCCCTCTGCCTTCCACTCCCCCTGCTTGTGCTTGCTCTCTCCCTCTCTTCTGTTTCTCCCTCTGCCCCTCACCCCTCTTGTGCTCTCTCTCACTCTCTCTGTCTCTCTCTGAAATAAATAAAAATGTTAAAAAAAAAAAGAATACTTTTTTCAGAAGTTGTACAGAACAAACTTGTCAATTAGGAAATAAGCCATGCTCTAGAAACTTCTCATTTAAGTGATTCACTAGAAAACACATTTCAAAAGAAGAATATAGAAAAGAACATTGCCACAGTTGGAGCCACAAATCTCTTTTAAAATCAGATAACTGAAGAGGGTAACATCACTGCCAAAAACACCAACATACATTAATTAATTTATCTAAGACACGTAAAAGTTGTGAGACATACATGAAAGTCATAACCAGGAAAATTATGCAAAAATGTACAATTAGACAATATATTTTTAAAATGTCATGGAGCAGAGGGACCTCTGGTAAAATATATAAAATTTGTAACATTTCATGGTATTTGAACATCTAAAATATATATATGTTCAACAGTGTCCAATATTCTGGGAATACAGACTATAGAGAAGCATATTCCCAGAATATACATATCATTTAGAAAATCAATTTCAACTTTTCTTCTTTGCTAGAAATCCTTTTCTGAATAATCTTTAAATCATTTTCTTATTAATAATAAATCACTCTTTACTATAAACAAGGGTGGAATATTTACTCTTGGATCTTGATTCCTTAGAGGTAGTGCTTCTGGACTAGTGTTTCATAAGTCAGTTCCGGAGATGTGGATTCTGCCCCTCATTCAAATTATCCATTTGTGGCCTCAGTTTCTTCATCTGTGGATTAACTATGAAAACTACACTTATCAAAATTGTCTTCTAGTTTTAAAAACTACATGTTGGGGCGCCTGGGTGGCTCAGTCAGTTAAGCGTCTGCCTTCAGCTCAGGTCATGATCCCAGGGTCCTGGGATAGAGCCCTACATGGGGCTCAGCAGGGAGTTTGCTTCTCCCTCTGCCTTCCACTCCCCCTGCTTGTGCTTGCTCTCTCCCTCTCTCTCTCTCTGTCACATAAATAAAATCTTAAAAAATAAAGACTACATGTTCATGAAATAAGTTTCTGAAATCTCAAAGGATTAGAAAAAGACAAGTAAACTGTTTATATAAGTTAATCGAAATACCTTCTTTATTATAAAATAAATTTGAGTCAAAAAATGTTTGTTAAACTTTTAGTAGCAAACATAATGACATGAAAACATAGTTGTTTTATGAAGCCCTATTTCCTGTTCTCTCTCTAGAATGTTCCCATCAAATTCCCACAGCTCACTTTACTCTTTTACTCATCACATTTTGAACAATATCCTTTCCTCCTTCACTGAGGATTCATGTATTATAAATTAATTTTCCCATTAATTATAGACCTAATTAAGGTTATAAAGAATAAACAGACACTCTGCTTCAAAGAGGAAGTGTTATTTGAACCAGGATTTGAATGATGAAAAGGAGATTTCAGGCAGAAAATAGAGAAAAAGCTATTGCGTGCTAAAGGAACAATGTGAACACAAGAACAAAGGCGTCAAAGAGAAAATGTTAAGAGGTCCAATATGGCTAGTTGGATGGAAGTGGCTGGTATAGCAAATGAACGTAGGGAGCTACAAATATTGTGGCCAAATTGTGAGGAACTTTGGATTTCATTCTCTAGGTACTGAGAATCAAAATACATTTATAGACAGTGAGGTGCTGTGACTAGATTTTTACAGATGCTACTGAAATGTTGGCAGTGAAGTTGAAATGGACTGGAATAAAAAAAGACCAGGGACAGGAGGACCACTGGTGGATCTGATGAAATAGTTTAAGTGAGATTCATGAGCCTCTGAAGTAGGGCAGTGGATAATAGAAATGGATATTGTGTTTTAAAGGAAATTATTAGTCATCTGGAGGTATTCAAAAATATTTGTCAAATTGATTAATGAATAAATGATATGAATTATTTCTATAAGGTTAAATTAATAATTTTAAATATGCCAAGAAATTCCTTCATGAAGATCCTTTGGATTTCTTTTCTCTCATATTCCTACTAGAATATTTAAATAAGTTTATTCCTTTAGAATTTCTTGATAATATCACTTTTTCTTTGGGCCATAATAGCTAATATCTTCTTGACTATTTGATAGATGTATATAGATCTATCTTGATATTGATAGATCATTATCTGTATTACAATTATCTCCGTGAAACACTAATTCTTTTATTTTGTCAAACTCCATTTGATATATGATAAATATTTATTGATAACACTAAATAGAACATTCTGAGCTAATATTACTAACATTTCTAGAATTTCACAAAAGAGTTTAAACAATTTTTTTAAAAAATCCCTCTGATTTGGTATTATCCAGGTTCAACTTTTTTCAGAAATGTTAATTATTTACTGTTGGTTTTTAAATTGGGCCTATGGTTAATTTTTAGCCACAACATAAAAGAAAAAGAAGACCAACTACCAATAATTTAAGTATTTAGTATCCAATAATTTAAGTATTTGCTAATCTTTTTTTCATAACCAAGAAAAAAATGAACTAAACAAATGGGTTTGATGATACTCTCTGAATATGGGTTATTCAAAGAATACTCCATAAACTGATGTTTTGTCATCATTTTTAAGGCTGCTAAAATCACACACCTATAAGGATAAAGGAAGATTCACATTTTTGTAGTTTGGCAACTCCACAGGAAAGAGGTAATCTTTCCAATTAACTTTAGCAGATAAGTCCCACAGTGGATTCTGATGGGTCCATCTTGGGTGATGTACTCCTACCTCACCAACTCCTACGTGGGGCTGCAGGGGGGTGGGGGGGGAGGGCCCACGAAGAGCCTTGTGAATTACAATCCCTCATGAAATATATGAAATCCACTGTGAATTCTACTGGAAGGAAGTGGGGGTGCTGATAGCAGAAAAGAAGAATAAGAAAGTGTGCTGGGCAGATAATAAATGCTTACCATAGTCTATATGCCTGGATTAAAGCAATGCTCTTTCTACTTACTGTTTGAAGGACATTTAAAAAACTACTTTATCTTGTTGGTTCTCAGTTTCCTTATTTATCAAATAGAAAAATTATCTCTCTTACATAATTGTTGTGAGAAGTTAGTGACATAGTATAAACTAAGGGCCTAGCACAATCCCTGCCTCATGTCTGGCATCAGTAACTTAGAGCAGTATTAAGAGATTCACTATGGGGTTCTAGAGGGGAGGGGTGTGGGAAGATGGGTTAGCCTGGTGATGGGTATTAAAGAGGGCACATTCTGCATGGAGCACTGGGTGTTATGCACAAACAATGAATCATGGAACACTACATCAAAAACTAATGATGTAATGTATGGTGGTTAACATAACAATAAAAAAATTTTTTTAAAAATTCACTATGTTCTGCTCACTGGACTTGAAACTGACAATAAAATAATGAGTGAGGACAGTCATAGTCAATGACTTTAATCAAATACTCACCCAGACAAATGTTAAACTGTAGCTGCTTTGTTAAGTGCTACACAAGAGAAGGAATTCATACTTGAGTTTATATTAAGAGGGGAGTTGACCGAATCAGAGGTTAGAGAAAGCCTGCCTAAGGAAGAGAATATAGAGAATATTGAGTTGAGAGCTAATGAGGATGAGAAGATATTTACTAGTCAAAGAGAAAAGGGTTGAGCAAAGTGGTATAAGTGGAGGCAAAAGGAAGGAGATATGCAGAGGCTCTGAAATGGGGAGAAATTATGAGGAACAGAAAGAAGGCCCTTGTCTGAGCAGGGGAGCACAAAATGAATTGACTTTGGAAAGGCAGCAAGGGGTCAGACCCTGGAAGCTGTGAAGCCTTTGCTAAAGTATTTATTTCTTTATCCCAAGAGCAAATGACAAGCCACCAAAGAGTTTTCAGCAGAGGAAGTTACATAATCAAAATGTGATTCTCCATTTCCATCTCTCCCAAAGATGGGAATGGATGGCAACCCTCTGGTCTGGCCTGGTCAGACAACAGCAGTTTTAGTTTGGGGTGCCTGTTTTTTAAAGAAAGGTATTGAAAACAACATGTGTGTCTAACACAGGGCAGTCACAAAATGGTAAATAAACAAGAGATGTTTCACATGCATGAGACAAGACTTACAAGACTTATTTACTAAATTAGACCTGTCTCGTAACAACAAAAAATATTAAACTGAAAAACATAAACTGTTTCCAACAATTAATCAAAACAGCATGATGGACAAAGTAGCATTGAAAGAATGCAAGTAAAGATGAGATTATCATGGAGAGACTTTCTTCAAAATGTACCAAATGTTGAACTCCCTGAACCCTATAATGGGAGCCTACTATTTTTGCAAGAAAACATTCCCCATGTCTCCTATCCACTTGGGGCATAGCCCTGATACTTGTTCACTTTTAAGTAGCTCCTGGTTTTCTTCTGCTAAAGGACTGGATACTGGCCTGTGTCTCCTCCAAAGGTCTGCGTTCAAGGGAGATCTCAGTCTTTCTGACCCACTTTTGACCTCCCATGAGCTTGCTGGAGAATCTTTGAATTGCATACTAGCTCTTTCTAATCTCTTTGATATCTGCTTTTTATTCTCTTGACTTGATTTCAAATAACATGATTATGCAGCAAAACTGTGGTGAGCAATATGAAGGAAACAAAGGATATAGTTATGGATAAGAAAGTCAGTGATGAAAATAAATAAATAAATAAATAAATAAATAAATAAATAAATAAATAAATAAATAAAAAGAAAGTCTGATGATTTAAATGTAGCTAGAGTCATTGAGCTGTGCAGGTGGGAGGAGGAGACAGAATTGAGAAGGGAAAAGGAGGGAAGAGGGGGGAGAGAGGGTGAGAGCACACTGTAGAAGATGAATATATTTGAGTATTGAGATGAATGACTTAGTTGAATAAAAAGAAATTCACCTGAATTTCTGAGAGGTTCACCTCCTGGTTTCTTTAAACCTGGCCTAATTTATTAGCCCTTCCTTTCTATTAGTTTCATAAAATTAGTATGGTTAGATTGATGTTTGCCAAGTTTTTGTAATTCTACCAACTTCATGATTTTTGTCACATATGCCTTCCCTTAGTACTAGTTATTATTTATTTAATATTATACACTAAACTGTCTTTAAATTGACCCTTTAAATTTTTTTCTAAGAAACAACTTGGAATCATCTGTTTGATGTGATATATATGCATATTATATAAAATATATACATTTTAATTCATACTCATTTGATAAAATAAACAAAAATATTAATCTGTGCACCACCTAAAATCATCCTGGGAACCTTTACAGCTATGCGTGTCACACTGCTATACCCATGATTTGAGGCAAGGTCATAGAGCCTGCAGTAGGATCTGAAACAACCTTTTTCATACTCATTTCCCTTTCTATTATAGTAATACATTTCAGGAGTGTAGATCCTTTATGCATTATATATATATAATGTGATACACACACACACACACACACACACACACATATATGAAGTGTTTGGAAGATTTTGGCATAGCAAAATTACCCCCAAGGGCTGGTTAAAATTGGGATTACCTGGGTGGAGTCATTAATTAAATGATTATCTAATGCTGTCATACTTCTGTTTTCAGGCTTCTTTCCACTTCTGCTTAAAGTGGTTTGCAGCACCATTCTGATTGAAAGTAAAAACAATCGTTTAGTACTGTGAACTTTTCTTGTGGTTCTTTTTTTCAAACATTTATTTTCATTAACTATGGACAGGGAAGTGGTCTTCTAGTTGGGAGCTCCAGCCACGTGGAGCAAAGCACTTGCTGAAGGATGCACAGTGACATACCAAGTCCCCAAATTTGTTTGCTATTAAGTGAATGTGGCAAAAAGAATAATGACCCCCCAAAGATGTCAACATCCTAATCCCTGGAACCTGTGAATATGCTATGTTACATGGCAAAGGGGAATTAAGATTGCAGATGGAGTTATTATTGTAAGCCAGCTAACTTTAAAATAGGCAGATTTTCCCGGATTATCCGCAAGGCCCTTAGAAGTAGAAGAGGGAGATGGAAAGGAAAGTCAGAGTGGTTTGAGGCCAGAAGAACTCAACTCACCTTTACCGACTTTGAAGATGAAGGAGGCCATGAGCCAAAGAACGTGGACAGCTTCTAGAAGCCGAAACAGGCAAGACAAGGAAGTCTCCCCTAGAGCTTCTATAAGGCATATGCGGCACTACCACCTACACTTAGCCCAGGGAAATCCATCTTGGACTCCCAATCTCCAAACTGTAAGATAATGCAGTTGTGTTGTTTTAAGCCATTAAATTTGTGGTTATTTGTTACAGCAGCCATAGAAAACTAACCCAGTGAACTTCAAATTTTACCTAGTTTCTGCTCTCAGGGTTATAAGTTTGGCATATTTATTTTTTAACAAAGGCACACTGAACTAATTAATGCAAATTTGGAATCCTACTCTCATTAAAATACCTAATTCCTAAATTTATACATTATTCTTGTTCCCAAAAATTATTGATGTTATGTCTGGTTAACATTTTCTTTTAAAAAATTAACACAATTCTTTTTAATGGTCTCCAGTTACAAGAACGAAAATAGAAGGGTTTTGGAGAGGCAATAAAATCCTTGTTCTAAGTACTTTTTTAAAGGCTATATAGCCAGAGGGCTCTGAATTCAAATTAAGTTGTACCATTTACTAGCTGTGGTTTGGGAAAATTGACCTAAGCCTCTGTTTCATCATCCATAAAAATGGGAATAAAAATGATAGGACCTATACAATAGATTTGAGGAAAAGATTTACTAAAAGAATCTACCAAAAGTCCTATGCATGACACCTGGTATGTAATTAAGTGCATCACATAATGGTATTAGCTATTATCACTGTTTTTTCATTATCTTTCTAATTTCGAATATATCGCTAACAAAAAAGTACAACTTTCAAACACTTGCTGTTATCGACCTGCACATTTAATAATCTATGGCTTCTCTTTTAATGTTAATTTTTTTTTAAGATTTTATTTATTTATTTGAGAGAGAGAGAGAGAGAATGAGAGAGAGCACATGAGAGGGGGGAGGGCCAGGGGGAGAAGCAGACTCCCCGCCGAGCAGGGAGCCCGATGCGGGACTCGATCCAGGGACTCCAGGATCATGACCTGAGCCGAAGGCAGACGCTTAACCAACTGAGCCACCCAGGCGCCCTTAATGTTAATTTCTAAAGAAGCAGCAGTAAACCATTCTGAAAATAGCATCTCCCTTAGCAATACTTAACCCCGAGTCAACAATTTTTTTAATTATATTCATTGACTAAATTATTAAAAAAGAAAATAGAGGAGATAAGACAATGGCCTAACTACAGATTCAGATTCCAATTAAGCTCCCCCACCCCATCCCCGCCCCCAAGGCGGGGCGGGCCGAATTCTTTGCTAGGCACCCAGTGAACTCTTCTAGCGAACCGCCCCAGTGGAAAAGGGGGGAGCTCCCAGCTCTCGCTAGCGCGCGTCTGTCCCCGGGCGGTACCAGGTGAACCCCGGCGGAGCTGAGAGGCCGAGCTGGGACTCGCTGCACCCGGCACGCGGCGCTAGAGGCGGCTGCAGGTTCAGCTTCACCCTCGGCGCCCCCGTGGCTTCTCTGTGGTGTGCGCGCACGGCGGCCAGGCGAGGGGAAGCGCTTGGCCTGATCTGTCCAACTTCGGGGGCCTTGGCCGCGCTCTGGCTGCCCTCCCGGGTCTCCCCGCCGCGCCCCTGCCCCGTCTCGCTTCCCAGGGCTCCGGAAGGGAAGGAGGCGTGTCCGGAGCAGGCGGGAGGGACCGGTATAAAAGTGTTGGCGGCGCGCCGGCCCAGGCTTCACTTGCCGCCTTGTGCCGGGACGAGGAGCGCCGCGGGCAGCACGGGCCGTGGAGGGGGCGCTGCGCTCGGGCTACCCAATGCGTGGACTAGCTGCAGCCGCCGCTCGTGCAATATGCTGGAGCTCCAGAACATCTAAACGGAGTCGCCACACCGCTGCCTGGGCTGGATCACCGCGCTGCCTTTCCTTATGAAGAAGACACAAGTGAGTAGGGCGCGCCGGGAGCCTGCCGCCTCTCCTAGAAAATCGCGCCCGGAGCCTGGGAGAGGCCGGCTCGTCTCGGCACCGGCTGCCGGGGCGTGTGGGGCTGTGCCCGCGGGACGAGCCCAGAGGTTGCGAGGGAGGCGGGCGTGGCGTGCGAGTCGGAGCCGCCCTGGCCGGGTGAGCCAGAGAGAAGGAGTGGGAGCGTTGAGAGGGAGCTGTTGTCAAGTTTGGAGCCGCTGCCGTTAAGTTTGGAGCTGTCAGTCGGAACCGCAGTTCCTGTAAAATGGAAGGATCTGCTCTTTGGCCGGGGAGTTAAGTTACCACGAGAAGGCATTTCTTTGCACGGGAGATATTTTCCCGTGGATTCCGGGAGATTACAAAACAGCTCCCAGCGCACCACGCTCGCTCACTCTCGAACCCAGGTTTTTGTGCAGCCCCGAGGTGGGCGCGGGGCTCGTGCGGACTCGGGTGCCGCCGCTCCTTAGCAGCGGCGCTCCGCAGGGTGGAGAACCTGCCCGGCCAGCCCCGGAAACTTGGCTCTGCGCGGTCTTTGCCAGGTTTGCGGCTGTGGGTGAGTTTCCAGGGAGCCATAGATGGGGGGTAATACCACCACATTGCACCCACCTTCTTCCAGTACCGAAGAGAAAAAAAGTTTGTTGTTGTTTGTTTTGTTTTTTTAAATAGGCACCTCTAATGATAGTTATTGAGGTAATTTCCCAGGGCTGCTAAATTGTGCATTATACATAAACACTGTGAGTAAAGCACCGCCCAGGGGTACAATTAGAATTTTTTTTTTCCCCCTTGAAGCAGATATCTGGCTTATAGTTTGCAAGGGGCTGCCATGGTACTCCCACTCAGAGTTCCTTTCTCCATTGCAATTCTTACCTCTTCCCACTTCTCCCCTTAGGAATTTATCTGTGTTATCTGCCCCGAGTTGGGTAAAGCTGCCCTTTCACCCCCCAAGAGGATCTATCAGAGATTGCAATTCCGAGGGGCTGGAAGTGGTGGGGATAAAAGGAAATTGAGAATTTGTCCAAATCGTCTGTTTAGAATGAAGGTATCCATGTGCTGAAAATGCTTTACTGAATGAATTGGTTCCTATCCTGTTTTAAATTGATGTGTGGGCCTGGGAAATGTACACATTCAGAAGGAAGTAGGAAGAATGGAGCCCAATGCACAGGTGGAAAGGGCAGGGGGAAGGGACGTTTCCTGGCAGAAAGGTTTGTGCAGTTTGGAGGGCAGCTGCCCAAGACTAAGGAGGGGAGCACAGGTTCCTGGGGCAAGCAGGTTAGTTTATAGGCAAAGCATTGAACACCACACCCAGGATCACCACACTGTGCTGTTGAAATGTGAATGTTAGAGACTGGCACCAAAAGAAAAAGTTGTAATGTTGTAATGTAATTATTTGACTTGTACAAGCTTTTTGCTTTGTGGAATAATAAGGGCAGGGGACCAATTCTTGTTACAGTAGCATCTCACCTGAATGGTAGTGGTGAGAGCCGGTGGAGAAACCGCTACCTTCTAGTTCAGGAAAAAAAAAAAAAAAAAAAGCCTAAACCTTATTTAAACAAGAACACAGGAGACAGATCAGGTTAATGTCCAACACTCCAAAGGGAGACGATGTACTACCATGTCACTTTGAGAGTCAGGAGGATTGATGATCCTTGCACCCTTGCTTTGCAAAACAAATGTGAGCTCTGTAATCTCCTTTCTCGCTTTGATTAAATGGCTGTGTAAATCGGATTACATGGAATAATTCCATTGAAAACTAGAAAGAGGTTGATCTAGCCTGAAACGCTGTGGCGTTAGTGACTCAGTGCTGCCGACCAGGGACATTTGAGACTAAGTATTTTAGAAATGTGACCTGCTCCAACCAAGTTAAAGTGCAAGCCCTTGGGGGATCTTGCTGATGTTAAAGGATTTGCAGGCAAAGGAGGGCAGTGCCCTTGTTGAATGAAGGCATTCATTGCCTGGGATCTAATGACCTTCAAGGTTTCCTTTAAGGATACTTCTAGCAATTCCACATTCTTGCCACTGCAAAGGAAGACACTTGGAAATAGTCGGAAATAAATAAAATCATGGAAGTAGGGAGGGGGATTAGATCCTCCTTCAAATTGTTACATTTCCTAATCCAAAAGTTAGAAAGAAATTTTCTGTGCAATTTCTATGTGGATGGAGAATAGCATAAGGAAATTAGACATTAATAAGTAAGGTCATTTGTTCTATTGCATCTAATGTTATCCTTGCCAGGGAGGAATGTCTATTAATGTTCAACAGTTTAAGTAATCATTTATAAATATGGCATCGATACCAGAGTTCTATCATAAGACAATGATTCTGTACGTTTCCGTTACCCAAGATACAAAATGAGAATTTAATAATAGTAATAAGAATAATAAGTTTTAACTTGAATTGTAATTTCTCCAAGAATCCCAGAGACACACAGGTATTCTGGCTTTTCACTCAAGCCAAGTAAGTGTGGAAATTCCATCAACAACCACTTGGGGTTTGATAAATGATTCTGTCATTTATTTAGCTTGGGTGGTGGACTTCAGTATTTGGGAAACAATTAAACGGGCAATAGTCCTTAGGAGCAATTGTAACAATAAATTGAGTCAGGAGCCTACAGAAATGAATGTGCTTTGCATCTTTCTGATTGTATTTTATTCATATTGTGTGGTTTTACAGTTTCTGAAGAGAATTGTGGCACTGGTTTAGAAAGAACATCTATTTCAGTATATAGTTGTTTTTTTCAATGTAATGCTCTGATATACTGGTATATTAAATAACAATTGTGCAGCATATTTGGCAAGACCAATTAGAAAAGAGCTGTCAGTTTAATGGGCCTCATGCCATGTTTATCAATGTTGTACTCATATTTTAGTTTTGAGATGGTTTGTGAGAGTTTTCATGACTGCTGTCAGTTTTAGAAATACTAAAACAGGAAAAATTCATCTTGAAAACAGTGTAGAAAGGCCATTTTAGGCACACATTAATTCTCAGAAGAGAAACAAATAGAATGCTTGTTAGTTTATGTTATTCCAAAGAAAATTGGAATATGTCTTTTTTTTTTTGTCTTCATGAAATTTGTCATCTGTGTGATGATGCAAGTTTTTAGAAAAAAATTAACATTTATGAAAAGAGCATTTTTAAATTTTGTCCTTAAAGTCACTCAATTTGGAATGCATGCTTTGAATAATTCTAATTTATATACTTTTAATTGATACATTCTGCCAAGACTTTAAAAGTGCTAAGTCAGTTACATTTAATAGAAAACAAGGAAAGTAACCATATGGAAATCTGAGGGCCTGAGCCAAACCAGTTAAAATTGCTAAATTTTATTTATGTCTAACTACCAATTTGAAGATAGCAATTGTGTCACATTTTTTTCTTTAATTATAAGTGACTGAAATTCTCCCATCACTATAAATAACATAAAAAAAAAAAAATTCCCTGCCTAAATAGCTAGTCAGAATATTGGAGGAAAGTTTCTTGCATGGTCCATTGAACCCCATTGCATGTGCCTTCCCCATCCGTCTAGGGAGTACCTAAGCTATAATGGAAAGATCCTAGGCTCTTGCTTTTGAAGACTTAAATTCTGATTTCTGTTTTACCACTGGTAAAACAAATGACCCTCAGGCAAATGGTTAAACTTCTTAGGATTTACAGTTTATAATCTGTATGATGATTATCAACTAGTTATAAAGATTCTTCTCATGTGATGATTGTAAAGAATTAAACAAAATTTTATATAGGTCTTTATCCCAGCACAGTGGCTTACTGTAGTTACAATCAGAATTTATTGCCCCTGAGAAGAGAATCGCCTTGCTGGCAACTTAATAAGCCAGTGAAAAACTGGCTATTGCGTCTAAATGATGCTTAACCAGCAAAGCAGAGAGACCAAGTTTTTATAAAATCTGGATCTATGGATTCAGTGCCTCCCATTATAGGTTGTTATCTGTTTACAGACTGTGATTAACACACATCAAACTAGGATTGTGTGAAAACAAAGGCACTATGTGGCATGAGCGATGTTTAACCTTTCAAGTTTTTCTTTAAAGGTAAAACTAAATAAGAGCATTAGAATTGAAAATAAAAGTAGAAACTGGAAATATTGTTACCATATCTGATTCAGTTCCATACTTCCAGACTCTTGCTTTCTAAGTTGCCTCCGTGTGATTCTGAGAGTTTATTGTAGACTAAAGATACTTGCTTTTCTGAGGGAGGCCATGCATTCATTTTTGCAGGGTGTCCTTAACCTGGCAACATGCAGTAACTTTTTTTTTTTCATTATGCAAGTTTGTAAGATTTTTTTTTTTCTCGATTACCTTAATGCTCCCCTTTGTAAATTAGGGTGTAAAGCAATTGGATATAAATCTGAGGAATGATCTTTTATCTTTGATCTTTGATCTTTATCATGTACTGGATGGAAAAGAGTACATGAATCATGAGCAGATGCAAGAGACTCTTGGTGTTAGTCACCTGTGTAATCAGAACAGTTTATAAAACAAATTGAGGGAACACCAGGATGCTTTTATAATCTATGCTGTTTTCAGAGTTATTTTGTATAGACTTCATTTCATAGAAACCATTGACTATAGCCTTACTAATTTATAGATGCAGCAAGATGTTTTTGCCTTTTCACTTAAGTATGTGTATACTAAAAACTGTTTACAAAGGTTAAGAGTTTGAGAAAATTGTCATTATTTCATCTCTACCTATTTCCTTCTGTCCAGAAAAAAGGAGATGGGTGGGGCCTCATGGTTCTTTTTTTAAAATCACAATGTATGTCATCTAAAGAAAGACTGTTCTTTATGTAGCTCTCTTTCTCTTTTGGCTACATTTTACTATTTTTCTAGGTTGCCACATTGACTTGGATATTAGGGGATGGAGTTCTTTTACTAGCCCAGATACTAAGTTGTATGACTTGGGAAGGCCTTTTAATCTCTTCCAACTTGGATTTCCTCAACTGTAATGTGAGAAGGTAGGAGTAGGTGATTTCTAAGCACCTTCCAGTTCTAAAATTTTCGATTTCTAAGATACTAGTAAAAGAGGTTTGAACCACATGGCATTTAAACTTCCTTTGATTTGGAGATTTATGTAGCCATTGCTTTGGTTTGGTATGAATGCAAATTATAACCACTGTTTTATGATTATGAACCGGTCAATGGGGGAGAAATGAAAGAGATTTAAGTTATAGGACGTTGTACTTTTAGCCATTTCACCTACTACTTGATAATTCTCTATAATAAGAATGATATTTATACTTCCTATTTTAGCAATATCCATAGTTGAAGAGGATCTTTCTCTCTTCTTACCTTTAAATTCTCTAGGGGAGGAAGAATCCTAAGGCAAGGTCAGACAGACAGAGGAGGTACGCTTACAAAAGGTAATGAATGCCTCCCAGTATTTGCTTCTCTTTGCTGCCCCTGCAGTCTCCAGCATCTATGTGCAGGGAGTGGAAAATGGAGAGAGTCTGGTCATGCAGGAGAAGTCTTAGTGGGCAGAATCAGAGGAATGGGTCCTATTCAGTGCAGATCTGGCTCCAGTCTTGCCCAAGTCTTGGGCAAGTCTTGGGCAAGTCATGGGCAAGTCACGGGCAAGTCACAGGCAAGTCTCTGAGTGGTAGTAGTATTACTGTGAATCGCACCCTAGAGTTAATCCTGAGAAGATAGTGAAGAGGAGGGGTCTGTAGCTGGATGCACAGAAGCTGAAAAAAGAGGGAGTAGCCCTGTTGCTTGAGGGAAAAGACAGTTTCCGTGGATGACCCTTGGCTGAGTCTTTCCTTGCCCTGGCTTTTTGCAGATCTACTAGAGTCTTCGGAACACCTCTCGCCTGCCCGCCTGCCTTCTTTCCTTAGCTTCTCTCTAAAACTGACATTAGCTGAGGTTTGGGGCAAGCCCAGTAGCCAGCAAGAGGTTTTCCTTAGCAGTCAGGAGCCATGACAGTCCTTTTCTTGTTGTTGACATGAGAATATTAGAAGATCAGTTGGACCTCTCCTCCAGACAACGGACCATGGATTCCTCAGAAAATATGGTCATGACAATGACAGTAGGCTCTTCTACTCTAAATGCCCACAGAGTCAAGTGAGCTCTACCTACTAAAACAGACAAAACAAAAGGCAGAGATCCAGAGAGTTAAACATGTAGCAGTAGCTATACACCAGCGACCTGGATGCAGGAATTCAGCACTTGACTTTGCAGGTGTAGCTATTGCTTTGGGGCTTTGAGTGCTGAGGATTAGAATGCGGTCTTGATGGGGGCAGTTAGGGTTCCTTTTCTTTGTTCCTGGTGCCCAGACCGGCAGCTCAAAAATCCAGCAGTTGCCTTGCAAAGAATGCCTTGCTCCCGTGGAAAAGGGCAAGAGCAAGAGCAAACCCACTGCCAGTGCTCACTTGAAAAAGCAAGCCTCGGTCTCTTTCACCTTTACAGAAAGGGCGGTCCCCATTGCATAATGTGCCTCCCCCTGCAGACTTGAGAGGCAAGAGCACAGCCCAGAGCGGGCCCTTATGTTTGTCTTGTATACACACACTCTGTCGCCCTTTCTGGAGCAAAAGTTCATCTTCTGAACAAAAGCCCCGTAGGTGCTAAGAATTTTTCCCTCTTTTTTTTTTTTTTTACCTTGACATAAAATCTCTGAAGCCAGTGACCTTTCCATTTTAAGTGCCTTGACTAAACTCCAGGACGGAGACTCCTGTCATAATTGGCTTGTTTCTCCTCATGCAAGCATTTGAACGGTATAGTAACCAGCTCACCTATAGAAATGACAATTTAATAGTGGCTGTCTATTGTAAGGGTCCCTCTTGTGCAGTTTTCCACTGCTTCTTGGGGTCCCTTTCTCAATGCCCTCCTAAGCAACTGCCTTGTGAAAACACACAGATTCCTTGATTTCCAAGAAGAGTATTGAAGAGAAAGTGGGTTGTGTTACAAAGGCCTTGCGCCCCTCCTGGGATGTGTTGTCCATATGGATGGCTATCAAAATTTATATTCACTGCAGACCTTCAGATGAGAGCAGAGGGAGGAAGGGTGGCAAGGTTTCATATGAAATGGTTTCTAATGTGATCTCGAAAACCCAAGGATTACAAAACAAGCCTTGGCAGTCACACATCATTATTTAGGGTTCTGTGTCAACCTACACTTTAATGCTTCTGAAATAGTCAACACATTAGGGATTTACGTTTTTGATGATCAACTAAAGCTTCCTGTGATTGCTTTAGTTTGGATCTTCTGGTGATTTTAGAAAACTGCTCTATTTATTTGGCCCTGCCCAGACATCTCTGATATGTTCCATTAAGTAGAGGACGGACCAACACGTTATTTGACTGCTTGTTAGATAAATTATCACAGTAGAGGAGGGTGGCTGGTGCTTTCTGCCTCCAGGTGGTCTAAAATGGGCACTCAACTGCAGGAATAAAAAGGGAGCTTGAAAACATTTGTGAAAAATGAAAAGCAGGTTTTTAGCATGTTTTTAATATTAGATAAAATAAATTCTGTGTAGAAAAGCCACAGGGCCACAAAACAGGGTTTCTGTAATTCTTGTTTTGGCAATAATTGTAACAGGTTTTTTTTTTTTTTTAAGTTTTAAAATTTTTCATTTTTTTAACCCCTGCCCAGGAAAATATTTTTAAGATTTTAGTACGTTTGTTTATAATGTTCCATGACCATAGTACTATGTCTTAACAATATTTAGAAAATAGTAGACATCCCCCCACTATTTGAAACTTGGATCTTTTTTACTCCTAAACATTTCAATACACTTTTAAATCCCAAATTGATTTGACCATTATTTGTACTTCTGTACAAATGTCACACACAAATGATTCAGCCTGAAGAAAGGAAATTTACTGTAGTTCTGTGACAAGTGTTTGACATTTAAATGTGTGGCTGTTTTAAATAGTTTCCGTCACTGTTTTATAAAATCAAATCACCCTCATACTAAGTTCATGCCAAATGGCACTTAGTAGAAAACTGTTCCAAGATCAATTAATTCATAGAACTTTTCTTCTGGGAGGTAGGTACTATTTTTTCAAATCCCATTTCACAGATGAGGAAACTGAGATAAGGTCTTTCTTCTGCCAACTCCAAGTGGTTATTGCCAAGACTAACACCCAAAGAGATTTAGCTGGCCCAACCACAGTGAATCCATGAGGCTTATTCAGTACCCCAAAGATACAAATTCTGTTTATAGAAACATTGAATCAAAAAAGAAAAGCAGTTCAGATATTAAAACAGCTGCCAATGATATTAATTTGGACAACAGGGGCGCCCGGGTGGCTTGGTCATTAAGCGTCTGCCTTCGGCTCAGGTCATGATCCCAGGGTCCTGGGATCGAGCCCCGCGTCAGGCTCCCTGCTCGGCGGGAAGCCTGCTTCTCCCTCTCCCACTCCCCCTGCTTGTGTTCCTGCTCTCACTATCTGTCAAATAAATAAATAAAATCTTTAAAAAAAAAATTTGGACGACAAAAATTTCATGATTCTAGTTGCCTAGCAGAGTGGCTTATGTATAGTAGATGCTTAGTAAATACATATTGAATGTTGTGGAATGAGTAGATACCTGATTCAGGTTGTTTGGTGCTGATATATTTTTAAGAAGCTTTTTTTTTTTTTTTTTTTTAAACAGAAGGCAAATTTTAATTACCATACTGAGTCTATTATACAAACATGTGTTTGGTTGATGATTGGAAGGGCTAGTTGGTTCACCATTTGCAGCATTAATTTTCAGTGAATATGCAATATCATTTACTAACCAAAACAGGAGACCATGCAAGAAAATAGAAAACATTGGATTGAGTTCTAGATCAAATATATTCTTGGTTCTGCCACTTATTATCTGTATGACTTGTAGTAAGTGTTTTTCTCTGAATTTTACTTTCCTGATCTTTAAAATGGGTGCAGAAATAACTACCTATCATAGTATTGATGTGATGATTAAGTAAGATAGTGTCTAACAGTACAGTGACTTGCACTTAGTAAATAATCATTTCATTCTCTGCTAGATTAGTGAATCATGGAGCATTACCGCAAATCCACATGCTGTAGGGAATAAATTCATTATTAGTAATACCTGGCTTTGGCTATAAGACTTGCATTCTGAATAAATGAATTAAAATAATCCTTAGAGATTAACGCCTTAACTGCCTTATTTATATATTATCTACTTTATTTTTTTAACACTCATAAGCACTCTTAGTAAATTCAACAAAATTTTCCCCCAATTTGATCTTCTTTACCTTTCTTCCCTTTCTGAGAAAGGAAACAGTTGTACACAATAGGCCAAAAGACAAGCTGCTTAACGAGAGAAAGAATAGCTTATTGAATAAGGAAATGATATGACTAGTTAATAAGTTAGTATCTGGCTGCTCACCATGGATGAGGCACCGTGCCACAGACCGCACAGGTATCTCATTCAATTCTAGTCAAAAGAAAAAAAAAGAAAGAAAATGTTAAGAAGGAGATACTGATTTTTTTTAAACAAATACGGAAACTAAAGTTCAGAGATATTAAGAAAATTTGCCCAAGATTAAAAGGGAAAAAAATGCAAGTAAGTGGAAGAGCTTGGTTTACAAACCAAGCCTGTCTAATTCTAGAGACTAGATTCCTCCTAACCACTGCAATAGAATGCACCCATATTTAAGTGTAAATGTACGTATCCATGCGATCTGAAAGACCTGAGCTTGTGTGTGTGTAGATGATGTCTTTTAATCTTATATGGGCAAGACTGAGAGCAGGCAAAGTTGAGTGTCTGCATGAGGGACCAGTGCTTCTGACCACCACCTCCTCAGCACTACCCAGGAGTGTAAATGGTTGTGATGAGCAACAAGACTCCCGCAAGTCAGGGAGCCTGGGCTTGGTCACCAGCCTCTTCCACCCCTCTGTCCTTAGCCATCAAATGCAGGCCTCATCTGTTGTGAGGGAGGCCCCTTAGAAACTCTAAAAATGCCTTTTACTTTATGGAATTAAGAATTACTGCCAAATCCTTGGTGTCTTTCAAAGAAAATGATACTGGTTTTGGCAGAGGGGAGATTTTAAAATATTTTAAAATTGTGTTTCAAAAAATTTCTTGGGGGGAAAAAAGTGATGCATCAGGGATTACTTTAATCAGTTTGCTCTGACCCTCTTTCATGCTGTTTTTGAAGACAATTTTAAGTGGCTGTGATCACATTAGAAAACTATTTAATAATAATGTCCTTATGCTTATGTCTGGCTTTTAAAGCCATCAGCCATCTAAGTTGTGACCTTTGCTTTGTAATTCCTTGTCAGTTCAGTCCAAGTGCATGAACAGTAAAAATCATTTTCTACCCTGATGTTTTGATTGTTTAAACAAATGACTGTCTGAGTACCCTTATGAGCGGTATCACTATGTAACTTAGTAATACTTTATTGGAAATTAAAGTGTTAGCTAGAAGGAATCATTTGAGAGGAGGTGAAGGAGACAACAGAACAGAGGTGTGATCGACCAAATAGACACCAGTTAGATGGCCTGCTTTGGTTGGCTAAGCACGTAATCCTGAGCCTCAGTTTCCCCAACTGCTGAACAGGCAGACCAATAGTACCTTTCTCAAAGGTGGTTATGAAGATTAAATGAAATAATCCACAAAAATCCCTTCGTCCAGTGCCTGGCACATTGGAAATACTAAATCAAACATTTGCTATTATAATGAGCACTAAACAAATGGTAAGTTTATCAGTATCAATGACTTCTCTTAATTGCAAAGTCTCCACTGTCAGCATGAAAGGGAAAGTTGAAGCCGTTCATCCAGATAAGTCAGGCTTCAGATTCACTTTAGTCCTGAATAATTTGATTGTTTTCATTCCCTACTTTAACAAAAATGGAAAAAGAGCTAAATGTGCATAATTATAATTGCAAGATAGTTTACCTAGGAGCAAAGTTACTTCTTTCTATCATGTGCCCAAGGTCACAGAGCTAATGCGAGGTAGAGCTGCTTTATGAACCAGGCGGTCTGGAACCAGAGTCTGCATTCCTAAACTCTGTGCTACACCTGGAACTGGAGGGACAGAACATGAGTCCTTTCCATGAATTGGTGAGTGATTTCCTATTTTCCCTACCTGGGAGGAGAAGTCATTTTCAGCATCAGCAGAAATATAGCCACTTGTCAAGGGAAAGTGAAAAGAGTTTTTGTGTCAGAGCTCCTAAAGCTTTCCCTCTGGCTTTTGATTCTAGCTTGCTGAGGGATCTTAGGTAAATTATTCAACTTTGCTTTACCTTTTCTTACCCAGAATTTTCTCTTCCATAAAATAATAATTCTTACCAGCTTTCCTTCCTGCCTCTCTCCTCTCTTTTCCTCCCTCCAACCCCATCCTTTCCTTGTTTTCCCCCTTCCTTACTTTTTTAACTTAGAAATAGTATGTTGTGTACCTGCTTTGTGATTGTCACTTGCAGAATTACACTATTATAAATAATTTTCAGGCTTAACACATTTTCCTACTATATTGTTAAGCACAAAATTATATGTTTGTGCAAAAGTGCTTGACTCATTGGCCTCAAAGATACTTGAAAGAGCACAGACTTTGGGGTTAGAAGGAGGCCCAAGTCCTAGCTCTGTTATTCACCAAGACTGTGTGCATGTTATTAACATTCTTTCTTTAGGCCTTGATGTTCTCATATGTATAATGGAGTATTTGGGTAATAGTATGCAGTTGGAAGAATACAAAGATTAAATGAGATAATATATGGAAGTTCGCTGACCCAGAACTGGTGTTTGATAGGTGGTATCTGTAATCTTTTGGGCTGTATTTTACCAGCAAAAGATCAGTATACATCAGACTATGTACTGTTTTGGTTTGTTCCATTTGTGTGGTGGCTATAATAATTTAAAAATCTGTTGTCATTGAAAAGCAGAGATTATGGGTGATTATGGGAAATGGGATTATGTAATGGTAAACTGAGATTAGCAAGGGGTCTGGATCAGGGTCAGCACCCTCCTTTGTAACTACGGATGCTGACATAGGTCTTGACTACCTCACAAGCTGGTGTGTGTGTGTGTGAGAGAGGGGTAATTACTAGAGTAGTGCTCTGTAGACTGTGCTGTTTTACTCAGGGGCCTAGGGTCATATTATTATTCTAAGCCTTGAGTGATTAAAAAATTCAAACTTTCCAAATCCTTAAAAGCTTTGTATTTATTAATGTCTTCCAGAATAAGCCTGAAACAACTTCATGTATAGTGTGTAGTGATAGCTTTGGAGACTGCTGGATCTGGAGTCACCTTTTCAGATTGGATGACTTTGAGTCACTTAATTCTTGTAACATTCTGATTATCTCATTTGTAAAATGAAGTTTCTAATAGTGTCTAATTCCTCAGATGGTTGTGAGGATTAAATGAGCCAAATACCCAGGCAAATGCTAGTTGCTTTCAAGCAAAATGCATTTTTGCGTTCAAAACATTTTTTTCCTGTGTTTAATTTAATACCGTGTCAGAATCAACAGTTTGGGAGTGTTTTCAGTATGAATTCAGGTTTTATTTTCTTGTAGGTAATTGTGTTTCAAGAGTAAGGGCTTGATTGTCCAGGTTAATCTTCAAGTAAGTTTTGTGTCAGTCAAGACAAATCTTCAGGTAAACAAGCATTACATTCTTTGACAGAACATGAAACCGTTATGTCCCTTTGATGGAGTGCTGACTTGTTTAAGCATTTGTGAAAGACTAAAAACAGCTCCTGTTTTCTGACAGTGTATAATCTTAAGGTAGTTTCTAGAGGTTTCTTGACTGAATCTTTGATCATTGCTACCTCTGTGATTAAATAACCAATCTAGAAATGTGTGAAGTAATTTTGGGTTCAGTTCAGAGTAGATCTAACACAGAAACTTGAACCAAGACTGTGAAACCAAGGAGCAAAATTTCTTTTAAATGCTAATATATACAACGTCCATTATTTTCAAACTCAAAGGAGAACAGGATGGAATCACTGACATACATTATTTTTGTTAAGTGATTTAGGAGGAGAGCTGGAGTACAAGGGATCTTGTACTTGCATCTTTCTCTGAAAATCTGTGTCCTGGCATTTGAGGGGTTCTGCAGGAACATCAGAACAAGAATTTGCTAACACTGAAGATCATGTCTTGGTTTTAACTATGTGGCGTTGGTGTTTTAGTCCCTCCAAGGGTGTCCATTTCATTATCTAACAAAACAAATGGTGATTTCTGTCATTTCAAAAGTTCTAATGCACACAATCTAGAGTGATTAGAGGAGTCTCACTATGTAACTACTCTGGTTAAAATCCTCCCCTGACTTTTCATTATGAGCAGGATAAAGTCCAAACCCTCAATGCACTATACAGAGTTCTCTGATTTGGTTGTTGCTTATTTCCACCACTCTGAGTGGTGCATTTTATTACAGTGTCATCTAATAACGTACATGGTACGGTGATGTACCTACCACACTGCACTTGGTCTTGAAGGTGCTGTGGGCCCTTCCTCATCCATATACCATTTGTCTAGCTGAGACAACCTCTCTTCTCAGAAGCCTTCTGTGATGTTTGTTTGCCCTTATTCTTCACTCCCACTCCCCTTGTGTTTAGTGATCTTACCATGTACTTCCATAGCATTAAAAAAAAAAAATGGGGGTGCTTATGTGGCTCAGTTGGTTAAGCATCTGACTCTTGGTTTCGGCTCAGGTTGTCATCTCAGGGTCATGAGATCGAAGGCTGCATCCTGCTCTATGTGAAGCAGGGAGTCTGCTTGAAATTCTTTCTCTCCCTCTCCCTTTGCCCCTCCCCCCAACTCACATGCTTGCGCACTCTCTCTCTCTCTCTCTCTCTCTCTCTAAAATAAATAAATCTTCTAAAAAAATCATACTGGACACCTGGGTGGCTCAGTCAGTTAAGTGTCTGCCTTTGGCTCAGGTCATGATCTCAGGGTCCTGGATTGAGCCCCACATTGGGCTGCCTGCTCGGTGAGGAGTCTGTTTCTCCCTCTGCCCACCCCCACTTGTACTTTCTTTCTCTCTCTCTCTGTCTCAAATAAATAAAAAATATTTTAAAAAAATAAATAAAATCATATAGTGTGAAAACACTGTACTGAAATTATCTTCTTACTTACCTGTCTACCTGGCTAAATTGCCTCATAATTGGTATCTCCAGTTAGTGGCTCAGCACCAAAATCTTGGTAAAGATTTTCTGAACCAAAGTGTGATTAGATGTAGCATTCCGAACACCTATCAGTATTCTAAGAGTGGATCTGGGTATTTATCATCTTTATGCCTGCTGACCTCAGTTGATGTCTGACCTCAGTTGATATAAGGAGAGTGATTTGGAAGGTGGGAAGAACTTTAGAACATTACTATTATGCATTGATGTCAATAAGAAATACATATAACGTACCCTCAGCACTGGCCCACACAAACATACATTGTTCAAACCTAATTCTGTTTGGAGAGAGAAATGGGCCACTTAGGTTTGTTAGAAGAGCATGGAGACCATGGATTAAAAAAAAAAAAGGAGGGTGGGCAAGTTGCTGGCCATCTTTAAGGAAATAATACAATAGGCTGAATGGCAAGTGCCAGTGAGTGTCTGCCAATTCAAGATGTGTAGAAGGTCTAAAAGCCAGAAAAGATGTTAGACCTAATGCTGTTGCTGATGAAGAAAATACACACTTTATCTTCCCCCAATTCTCGCCATCTATGAGAGTGATAGTGTGGATATTCCTCTTTGCAGAAGAAGAATATGAGCTTGGGGAGATTGAGCAACTTACTCCACATCTTAACATCTCGTCAGTCTTCAGACCTGGTGTGTTTGCTCCTAAGCCTTTGCTTCATACCGGTCTTTGTCATCTTGTATTGCCTAGATAGGGTGTTTTTCTTGATATATAATAATAGTAAGACTGTTGCAAATAGAGTAAACAGATTCTTCTTCCACAGCTTACCCGCATTCAAGATGCTTCCTTTTAGATTTTCTTTTCATAGTCTGTGCTAGTTAATAGTCAGTGCAGTAGACAAGGACAGGGTGTCCTATAGATTCAGACACTGATGTGTATAATCTCTATCTAGGAAAGTGAGGGAAGACAAATATGACAATAGAAGCTTTAGATGGTTCAATTTGAGTAGTTAAGAATTTAAGACGGGGTGGTTAAGGAATTTAGCAAAAAATGATGTTTCAGTACTTAAGATCAAAGATCTATTTACATGTGGAGGAAGGTCAGAGAAGGAGTAATAAAAAGTGATGTTTTCACGTTTCTTCTGTGACGAGAATCCACCATGTTAGTGACCCAGAGAGGTAATATAACTGCTGTACAGTGCTGGAATAGCAATATATAGTGTACTTTAAAAACTTCCTAAAACTCTTTTGATGCCAAGTTTTCCAAGTTCTGAAGTTTGAAAGTGGGTAAACTTGTAGCGTGGTCTATTTCTTTTTCTTGTCTTTTCTTTTTTTTTTTTTTTAATCAGGTTGGCTCAGTTTGGGGCGTAGAACGAAAAAGTTAACATTTCTGGACCCTATAAAACTTCTCAGATTTTAAGTAATTACTGTATCACAAAGAGCAAAGTCTACCTCCTGCCCTAATTTGCAAGTGAAAGCTCCAAAAAGTACCCTAAATGAGAGCTAACACACAAAAATTAAACAATGAAGTAGATGTGCAAAATTATTTGTGCAGATTTGGCACTTAAATCCTACAGCAGCCGAAGCATATCTTTTAAATTTCACTTAGCTGGATGCACTGCTCACACAGGCGTCTCTTCACTTCCTGAGGAAGTAGATCCCCATTTTCCCCCCTATGGTGAGAGAGTCTCTGTGCTACCCAAGCAGTCCCCCTGTTTACATTTATTCCCCCATCCTCCTTTGATTCCCCAGCAAAGCAGCTGCTTTGAAAAGAAGCCCAAAGGATTATCTTGCAATTGGCTACCCACTCACCCTCTTTCCTGACCCAAGAAGAAAGTTCCTTTTTTTTTTTCCTCCCGGCATTATTTAGAGTAAGAACTTGAGGGTTTAAAGAATATTTTTTCATATTCTTTTTTTTTTTAATAGGGAATATTATCAAGTAAGCTTCCAAATCCAACTTGAGGGAGAATTTTAGAACAGAAAATAGTTTACAGTTTACATTTCTTTTGAAGATGAACTCAGAATCCTTTTAAAAATTTTAAAAATCTGTGATGCCAATACTTACATCCTGTTACATTGGAAAAGATCTTCATTTTAATTTCTGTTGTACATCTTCCTTTCTCTACTGGATTTGGAGTCTCCTTCTACATAGTGGTATTATGGAAAATGCTAAGTATAATTTCATGAACATCATGGTGAAAAATCGCAGTAAAAGAGCCTGCCACTTATTATTGCATTTTCACACTAATAGGTACACCTAAAGCCTTTTGGGGGGGGGGGGCGGGCAGAGAGTGTCATTTGAGTCAGCTGATGAGTCCTCTGGCATGCAACTTTCTGTTTCTTACATCCAGGTCATGTGAGAGAGGAGCAGTAATAGTATGCCTCAGTTACTCTGAAGAAAGGTACCGTTTTTACTCTTAAGTCAAACTAGGAATGGATCTGGATGACAAAAAAAACCCACATTCAGTTCTATGAACTTTTTTTGGCCTGCTTTAGTAGGTATAAGTCAACCATTGCTTTGGGAAGCCATAAGATTAGCATTTAAAAGCTGAACCTAATGTCATCACTTCTGAACATGTCTTCTCCCAAGTGAAGTCCTTTTCTCCGCGTGTGTTCCCAGTGCAGAATCCCCATGAATATATATATTTTTTTAATTGGCTGCTTTAGAAATTTTGATCGATTGCAACTCATTGGGGAGACAGGGAGAAATTTATAGTTACCATATTCTGAATTCTAATTGAAGTACAGAGTTGTAGAATTCTCAGAGACTTCCATTGAACTTACTACAGCAAAGTACCTACATTCCAGATCTGTGGGGAGTTTTTTGTTGTGGTTTTGTTTTAATACCTGTTGGGTCAATAAGGGAAAGTAACTCCAAAATTGAACTTACCTAGTTCCTTTAGAGGGGGGATTCTGGGGACTTTACAGGCAGGTCAGCACTTTGGTCTATTATCCTACTTTGGCCACATCTGCTGGGAAAGGCATTTTTCTACTAGTTGTTCATTAAAAATTGTTTATTTAGCCCACATTGGGCTCTATGCTCAGCAGGGAGTCTGCTGGAGATTCACTCCCTTTGCCTCTCTCCCGCTTTGTGTGTGAGCTCTCTCTTTCTCTCTCTCTCAATTTTTTTTAAAGATTTATTTAGTATTTTTACTGCAAGGCACTGTGCTAGAGGCTAGAAATATTAATAGCAAAAATTATCTTGTTGCTGTGCTTCATGGAACTTACAGTCTACCTTTGGTTTTATATCCTAATTTACCATTTTCATGGAGCTAGAGAAGTATTTAAAGGCAGAGAGAAAATGACTTGAAGTTCAAACCAAAAAGCCTTTAGCTAATGTCCCATTTTGAATAATTAAGAGAATGTTGCAACATTCCTCAAACTTGTCATTAGGATTTAGCAGTTATTGGACCCTAGAGGGAAAAGTACAACAGTGGTTTATGGCCAACTGATGAGTAAAACTCTTCTGTTTATCCTGTATTCATTCATCTAAAAAATATTTATGAGAGCCTTCTCTGTACTCAGCACTGCTCTACCCACTCTGGACAAAACAGTGAGGCACTGAAAAGTACTGGCCTTATCGTGCTCCAACTCAAGTGCAGGAGACAAATTATAAGCAAAACTGGTGGGTGATGTTGCAATTCTCTTGTGTGAATGTGGACACCATCTGCTGAGAATTGAATCCTACATTATCCAGACCTCATCTGTGCCCCAGTTCCTAAACCCAAGCTTGTACTGTAACCATCATGGTCTGTTCTATAGAAGAGAGGATTTGAACTTTGTGGGTACTTCAGTGGCAATTTGCACTGCATGCAATCCACAAATGTGAAGGAGCATACACTATGAGTGAGGGGCAGCTCAAGGTACTGGAGATAAAAGTGAAGAACAAGAATAATACAATTCTCATCCTCACACCATTGACATTCTTTTCAGTAGGGACAGGTGATCAAAAAGTCTACTAATTGGATAATGAAGATAATTTCCGATGAAAAGTGCTTCAGTGGAAATAAAACTGTGATATGAGAACGTTTGGGGCTACTTAAGATAGGTCACCTGGGAAGGTTTCTCTGAGCAGGTGGTGTTCACACTGAATCCTGAATGGTGAGAAGGACTTGCCTTTGCAGAGCCCAAGAGGAGAAAGCTCACAGCAGCAAGTGCAAAGGGCCTATGGCAGGAATATATTTCAGGTGTTTCAGGGACAGAAAGGAGGCCGGTGTGGCTGTTGGGTCTGGTGGGGAGAGAAAGGGTTGTGTGCTAAGATATGAGCACGGAGGTAGGCAAGTTTATGTTAAATAGGGCCTGATAGGCCTTGATCAGCAGCCTGCATGTTGCTGTAAATGGAATAGAAGGGTATTCCGAGATTTTAAGCAGGCAGCAAGTGCTGTTTTATATTCCCAGAGAACCACGCTATTGTTAAGTAGCAAGCATGCAAGCAAAGGAGGCTATTTAGCGGCCCTTGAAAGCCTTCTGGGCAGGAGTGGAGCTCGTACTCTAGCAGTACAGGAGGAGATGGAGAAAGGTGAATGTTGCAAGATTTATTTTGCTGGTAGAACTAGGACGTAACAGCCTGGATGTGGAAATAGGGGAACAGGAAGAATCAAGGATGGGGCCCAGGGTTTTGGCTTGAACCACCGTGCTTCGAGTTTGGGGATGCTTGTGCTAAGTGTGGTTGGAAAGATTGCAACAACAATAACCATGGAAGAATGGATAGGGGTGTGCGATTTGTCCGGTACTATACCAAGTGCTTTCCAACTAGAACTCCTTTTTGCCCTCAACAAGCCTGGGAAGTAGGTTCTACGATTAGGCCCATCTTGCCAGGAGGAAACCAAAGCAGAGAAAGATGAAGTGACTTTTCAGAGGCCACAAGGCCGGTCAGTAGCAGAGTAGAGATTCAAAGTTGGGCTTCTCTGTGCATGAGTAAACACGAATGTTTTCTAAAACTGTCTTGAATTTATTATTGAAGCTCTAGTTGACTTTTGAAACTCTGCTGTTTAGGTTAACATTCACCCATTACCCAAACAGTTCAGCCTCACTTTTATACCAGGTCAAGATGGGCCTGCGTACTTTGGGAGAGCTGATCCAAATCCAAGCCCTGGGGGAATTTCACAACCTCTTTATCCTCTTCCTGTGCTGATCTTTAATCTACAGGGAGCAGAACATACATGGAATGTGACCTTTACTATTAATACAACTTTTAGTTTTGACTTCAGCATCTAAAAGATTAGTAATAATGATTAAATAACTATGGCAGTCATGTCATGATCTGTCAGTACCAGGCATCTTGTGGGTGCTTTACATAACACTGTCTTATTTAATCGTTTCAAAAACCCAAAGAAATGCTATCCCTAAGAGAAGACTGAGGCTCACAGAGGTTACAGCATGTCAGTGATGGAATTAGGATCAGAATCCATGTCTTTGCTGATGTTCTTCTGCTCTAAACATCAGCTCCAACAACAATGAACTTTCAGTTGGAATTGTCTTGTTACCAAAGGAACATGTCCTGGGCATGTCAAGGATAAATGCTTTGTTGTGCTTTAGGTAGCAGAATTACATTAACATTCTCATGGATTGCCAATCAAAAAATTGCTTTTTTTTTTTTTTAAGTTTAAAATGATGCTTATCTTACAATTTGAATTTTGGAACACTAATGCAAAATTCCTAAGGAAAGTTTAGACTAAGCTTTATGAGAAATAATTGCTTAATAACTTGGGTTCTTTTCTCCTAGTATTACTTAGGGTTTAGGTACATGTGGTATAATCCATTCTAGCTAAACAGAAGGGGAGATATAATGAAATGTATTTGATGGCTTATAAAACCACTAGAGGGGCCAGAAGAGGAGGCTGAGCTTCCAGAATCCTTTGGTCACCTAGAACCTAGTTAAGTCCACTGCTTCCTTTAAAACTGTTACAGCTAGTGCAGGAAGCTGTTACTGCTCCTGACTGAAGGGACTCTTTGCTCCCACTACTATCCGAGTGAGCAAAATGCATGCCCAGCATCCAGCTGTTTTCTCAGAAATATCCTTCCCATATCAGTCTTGCAGGGTTGTACCTGATTGGCCGAGTCACCTCTGCAACTGTAGCTAATTGCAAAGGAGAAGAAGTGGAGAATATGCTAGGAGAGGGCTGGAGTGGAATTTGAAAGAGCCAATCCACAGTATCCTCTACACTCACTACTCCTACACTGTTCATTACATTTCACTTTTCTTCTTTCAAGTTGATCTAAATCAGGAGCTTCTAATATGTAGCCCTTGAACCAAATGCAACTTTGTATACCTTTAGACCTTTCTGTTTTCCCTAATGATACAGTACCCCTGAGCTAGGACAGCCTAAAATAGCTTGTTTCAGACTTTAGAGGATACCTAAAAATCACATGGAGGGCTTGTTAAAAGTGTACATTCCTGAGATGTACAGAAATTTAGATTTTGTATGATGCTCAGGAATCTACAAACTCAGTAAACACCCCCAGATGATTACACACTTTCATCTAAAGGAAAGACAGCTGACTCCCTGTTTCAGTTAGAGCACTTTGAGTGAAAGGGGGGGAACATTTCAACAGTTTATTCAACTTAACCAAAGGCAGTTGGTGTGTCCAGCACACACTGAGTAATCAGGAATGCTTAGGCCATGACCTTTGCAAATCAGGCTTGCCATCTGATGTGATGTAGAAAATGATCAAGATTGTGAGTGTGCTTTAGCTCATGCCTTTAACCCCCACTGGTTCTGATGCTGTTTGGAAGCAGAGTACGAAGATTTCGTTTATTTTAATGTAGTAAAAAAAAGCCTAGGTGGGGAAAAAAACTCTGGCGATTTCCTGAGCTTGCTTCCTCAGATTAAGTTTTCTTAAAACTTAAAAGGCCCTGAGAAACCAAATTTGTCAGACTCCTGGTAGCTGATCTGACAAGACATCTGAGTACATTTAATTGCAACCATAGGAGAACAAAAAACACAAGAAGTTCTAGGAACTTCAGTCCTTCAGTCCAGATTCAGTACATGGGATCAGATAGCAACTGGAACCTACATTCATTTTTCCATCTCTCAGTTGTTCGGAATGCACAAGATATTGCAGATTTTGAAAAATTGCAGAGCTTTTTGATTTACCTGAGATTACACTTTCAGAAGTGAGTCATGTAGTTGAAAGAGTATAAATTAGAATTTGTTTTTATACCCTTTTTTTTTTTTTTTTGGAAAGCTACAACGCTCAAGAGTGCATATTGTGGTTTAATTTTAAGAGCAACTAATTGACATAATAGTGAACAACGCCATCCAAAAAGAACAAGGGCCTGTGGAGTACTGAAGGTGCATTTCAGAACTGTCATGATTTTTTTTTTTTTTTTTTGCTATGTTTCTATACTTTGGCCAATTTGGGGGGCCTATCTCCTATTTCCTTGAAAATATATTTACTCGCAAAGAGAATTGGCAACAAATATGTAAATCTAGGTTCAACATTAAACTAGCACCCGCCAATTTTCCAGAGTAGTTTGGTTTGTTACATAGCCTCCTCATAAAATTGATTAGAATTAGTCATCAGTATCTCCCTAGAATACAGTGGATTATACTGTTCAGGGGAAGTCTCTCCCTGTGTTTTTATAGAACTGCTATATTTTTGAAGAGCTAATGACCTATATTACCCTTGTTTCTAATGAAATAAGGTCTGCTGCTAGTGTAAATACTTCTTCTGTCATGTAAGTGTCTCACAAAATAGGAATAACAAAACTTGAACACCTAGGCCCTAGATTCTAGCCTGAGGTGTAGTTCGTTGCATGGATTTTCACACAGTGGTGAAGCCTCTGAGCTCACCTGGCTTTCAGTAGCCACAGGTGAGTTGTTCCCAGGCACAGACCATTTAAGAAAGAGGAAGGCTGAGCTTATCACGATAGCTCCACTGTTCTTGAGCTGCCTTCTTTTCTACTAAGACCAAAGTTAATACTCTAGCCTTTCCAAATTACCTGCTCTCCTTCCTTTTCAAGCTTTCCTGGTATATCCTTGAGATTCCCCACACTCATTTATCCCTGTGAACCCACGGTGGATGGATTCCAATTCTATCAGTCCCACAGAAATGATCCTCCTCAGTGTCAACTCCATGAGGTGTTTTCGGCAACCGTCAGGTTGACATCTTTATTTTTATTTTTTTTAAGATTTTATTTATTTATTTGTCAGAGAGAGAGCACAAGCAGGGAGAGTGCAGGGGGAGCGGCAGGTGGGGGGGGGGAGGCGTGGGTAGAAAGCAGGCTCCCCACTGAGCAAGGAGCCCAATGTGGGACTTGATCCCAGGACCCTGGGATCATGAACTGAGCTGAAGGCAGACGCTTAACCGACTGAGCCACCCAGGCACCCCAAGGCTGACATCTTTTAGTGCTTGTTTTGTTGCTCATACTTGCCCTTTTGTGCTTTCTTTTTACAGTGGCTGCAGGTCCCACAGTCAACTGATTTGCCTCTCCTGTGCTTGGCTTCTCATTGTCGCATCTATGCAGATAGTTCTTCTTCCTCCTTAGATGTGGTATCTGTCCTGCAGGGTTTTGGGTGATAATTTCCAATCTCCAGCTGCCACTTCTCTTACATATCCTGGCTCAGTGAAAGCACTACTTCTTACCCAGTCACCTAAACTGGAACTTGAGGTCATTTGTGATTCCTCCCCTTTTTACCCCACACACTTTGTCAGTCACCCATGTCCCAGTCTACTTCCATATCCTCTTGAACTTATCCATTTCCCTCCACTCCCACTGCCTCTGCCCCAGTTGATGACTTCAGTGACCCCCATGCCCCCCAGTCTATCCTTCATGCTGATGCTTGATAAGCCTTTCAAAAATAAATCTGATCTTGATACTCCTCTGCTGAAAGTCCTTCCAGAGCACCCCATGTCTCTAAGATAAAATCCAAATCAATTAGCAGAATTGGGAGGACCTCTGCCTTTCTCTCTAGCTATGTCTATTTTATTGTTTATTCCTTGAAACTCATTTTCCAGTCATATCATCAATGTGAAGTTCTATGAAAATGCCTTGTTTTCTCACTTCTGTGGGCACCTGCTCTTTCCTCTGTCAGGGGTCTTCACCCCTGCTCTCTCTGATTGGGTTAACTTCACGTTTGAAGAATAGGTCCTCTCCCAGGAGCTCTCTCTGAGCCCCTCCTTCAGTTCCCCTTTCCCAAAGTCAGGTTTAGCTGTCCCTCCTGGGACCCTCCCCTCTCTGCCTGTCTCCCTGCTGTGTTCCCTAGTAGTTTGAGCTTCCAGAGGCCAAAATCAATACCTTTGTCTTTATCTTACACACTTACATACTTATCAGGTGTTCCATAAATGTTTGTTAAATGTATAGGTAGCTCTTCTTAGAAATCTGAAAAGTACTCAATTTTGTTTTTACCAGAAGGAGCAACTTATACTTTATTTTGTTTGTTTTTCCTCTCCCTCTAGCTACGAAAATTTTTAAAAAGCTATAGTGAAGTATAGCTTGATTTACCTGTACTACTTGTTTACCCAGCCTAGTAATAATTTGACACTGTGACTTCAATCAAAAACTGATTCAGCCAAATGGACCTATATGCCATCCACTGCATAGGTATTTTAAATAAAATTGAATAGTTCATTAAATATAAATGAAGTCAGTTTTACTATCTGACTGGCCTGGTATTTTTCTTCCTAATATATAGTATAGGTCTTGGTTTAAACCCACTGAAGCATGTCTTACTCACCTGCAAACTCTGGTTGGTGGGAAGGTTACATGTAATAATATCTGCAAACTGCTCCTCCTATGTGTGGCCCTTAGTTAGATGTCAGTGTATGTGAGTCATTTTCCCTTTAAATAGCGTTTACATTTAGAGTAAGGACTGACCATCAAGGGTAATTTTTCTCATTTTTTTCCCATTGAAATTCTTGAATTTACTGTTTACATTAAAGCTGTTGCCTATCTTTTTATATTCAACAATTTATTTCTAGGTTGTTCAGTTTTCGTTAGTAGAGCATATTCACCACAGATTTTAGTGATCATCCATATTTTAGGATATTTTCATTTCATCACAAAAGGATCTACATGGAGAGATGTGGACGTGTATCTTCACAAGATTTTAGTGCACCAGTTTGGACTCGAAGAAGCTGGTTTGAGTTTCACTTAGCTATCCTGTTAACAATCTCCTGGTAGCAGATTTATTTTTTCTCAACTTTACTATTACATGTTTCCTTTGCCCCTTTGAGCTTATTGGACAACCACAAGAGAAGAATTTGAGCCTGTGTGGGGATGATTAGGTATTTTCTCTATAATGTGTAACGGTATATTTTTTAAAAATTAAACATCTGAAGGAAGAAGTCACGTAGAATTAAATGGTTCTTCCCTGAACCAGAATCTGTTGTTGGTTTACATTAAGGTTATTTTTGAAGGATGTTGTTCATATGACCTCAAAAGACCTGAACTCAAGACTAATTACTATACCTATATCTTGGTAACTTGCTTTCCTGGTTCTGGGTAGCGAAGCCAGTTGGCCCGCTTCCAGAGCACATTTGGGCTACAAGGGAACTAACTGCTTGCTTTGCTAGCTGGCATTCAAGATTAAAGCGAAGATGAATGTTGTTTTTGGCAGCAGCTGCTGTTTTGTTCGGGGCAGACCTAATACCACTCTGTAGGTCTGTGCATAAAGAAAACAAGCTACACAGACACTCCACTACCTTTCCGACTTTGGGAAGTGTGTAATGTGGGCCCTGGCAATGCATATTTTTAAAATCGCTTCTCAAGTTCACAGAGAGAAAAGTTTGGTTTTTGTCATTGTTGTTGTTTTCCTCCAAGTTTAGAAGCTTGGAATTTTCTGATTTCTCAAACAGCATTTGTAACCCTGATGTACTTGGGCTACCTGCATGTCCGTTTGTACTAAAGGAAAGAAGTGTGCAAAGCAACTTCTGTGATAACACACACATGTTCAGATCAAGTAAATAGTTTGCTTTAGAGGGACTTTGAAGCTCCTTTTCCTGGCATGTGGCTTTTTATTGTAAGGAAGGTTCTTAGGTTCAGAAAGAATTGATGATTGGGTGAATTTCCCACCGGGGTCTGCCGACACTGGTTCTCAACAAACATGAGCCACCGGTAAGACCTTTGCCTTTCAGGGTCTCCAGCCTCATCTTCCTGTAGCTTTCCCCCATCTTCTTCAAAGTATCTTTTCAGTACTATCTGCCACCGTTAAAACCTCCCAGAAAAAGATCTGCTGTATCTGTCATTCATAATGGAGGATGAATGTTTGTCACTTTTCTTCCCTCTACCAAAACTGTTTCTGTCATGTGGCTTAGTCTAACAACACAACCACATTTCTTAGTCTTTTTTTTTTCATCATGTAAATAATGTAAAGGCAATTTTTAGCAGTGAAGGGGTTATTGGAATTGTGTGTGATGTGGGGAGTATGTGGGGGACACTTTTGACGCATGCCTCTAAATAAAAACATCTAGAACTGCCGACAATAAGATTAGTTCAGCGTGTCTGTGCAATGAAAGGTTATCATGAAATGAGAGGTTATCACACAATGAGCGTGACCTAGAGAGAAAAGTTGTACTATGCTAAAACAAAGTAGCCAAAGAAAAATGTCATAGGCAGAAGCAGAGAATGTTAGGGGGGGAAAAAAAAGTGAGATGATTGCCCAAACTGAAAAGATACATTTTAGAGCAGAAGTCACAAACACAGGGACATTTTGCTTCAGCATTCTATCTCCGATAGGGTGTGTGCATGAGCACACCCGCCCACATTTAGGCACCTGTATACCCTTGTTGGAGTTTCCAGAAATTAGAGAAAGAGGAAGAGAGAGAAAACAAAGATAAGTATTTTGGTGCTACACAGAAATACCTCACTTAACTGGAAGTCATTTGTTAACTGACACTACGCTAAACACAGTTGAGAACAAAGAAATAAATTGAAAAAAGCTTCTGAATCCAAAATCAGTGTCAAAATATCCGTATACTAAAGGTCATACTCTTTGTTCATGGAAGATTGACTCTATAAAGTCCTCTTGCCTATTCAGTTTGAAAAGTCCTTGTTTCCCTGGTTTCCTTGACAATCCAAAACCCATAAACCACACAACAAATAATTGCACAGCACCTGTAGTTTGAAAAGTTTTCATTTGATCCTCACCATTACTCCATGAAGTAGGTAAGGCAAAGATTATTCTTATTCTCATCTTCTACACTGATAAACAGATGCTTCGAAAGACTAATTGGCTTCTTTGAGGTGACACGGTAAAGGGCTCAAGAGGTTTCCGGGATCCACGTTCTGCTCTCTGCTACCGCCGGTTTTCAAAAGCATGTGGTTTTTTTTTTTCTTTCTTGCCCATGGAAACCTTTGTTCAAATAAAATCTTACCCAGAAGCATGAACAAATAAAACAGAAAAAAACCAAGCTGCTTTGCTTAAAGCAGGGGTTGGGGGCCCAGAATACTGACAGGGGCAGTTTATTTTCCTTACCAGGAAAGCTTGGACATCACAATGCTATGCCATTCATCCATTAATTCATTCAAAATTTCTTGAGCTCTTAGTTTTCTATTGCTGCTGTAACAAATTACCACAAACTTAGTGACTTATGAAACAATAGAAATTTATTAGGTTACAGTTTTGGGGATTCAGAAATCCAAAGTTGGTGGGCTTACTGAGCTAAAATCAAGGTGTCCGTGGGACTATGTTCCTTCCTGAAGGCTCTAAGGTAGACTTTGGTCCTTGACTTTTTCAGCTTCTGGAAGCCACTGGCATTCCTGGACTCCTGGCCCCTTCCCAGCAATGGCAAGTAAAGTCCTTATCATGTCACATCTTACCCCTTCTTCCCTTACTGCATTTCTCTAGCCAGAGCTAGAAAAGGTTCTATTTGTGAGGAGCCATAGGATTCTTTTGAACCCAGGGAATCCAGGGTAGTCTCTCCACCTCAAGGTCCTGAGCTAAATCACATCTGTAGAGTCCATTCTGCCATACAAGGAAAAAATTCACAAGTTCCAAGAATTAGGGCCTGGCCATCTTTATGCCATTACTCTGCCTATCAAATCCACCCTCCATGGGCCGTGTGTTGTTTGTTGCTATTGAGACTACAGGAGGCTAGAAATAGGCATACTAGCAGTAAAATATGTTGCAAATATTGACCTGACAGCCTGGGAGAAACAGGTAAAGTGAGACACCAACAAAAAATAAAATTTGAAAAACACTCTCTCAAACAAATACTGTACTTTGGAGCTACTTAGAGAAAGGCGGTCACCACTACATACTTGAAATGCTTTCTCCCCCTACCCACCTTTATTGAGGTATGAATGACAAAAATCGTATATATTCAAGGTATACAGTGTGATGTTTGATATAAGTATACATCACAAACTGACCACAATCCAACTATCACCTCATAGTTACCCTTTTCTTCTGTGTGTGGTGAGAACACTTGAGATCTACTCTCAGCAAACTTCAAGTATATAATATAGTCTTATTAACTATAGTCCCTGTGTTGTACATTAAGTCCACAGAACTTATTCATCTTATAACTGAAAGTTTGTACCTTTTGATCTAGGTCTTCCCCAGCCTCTCGTAACCCCCACTCTATTCTACCCTGTTACCATGAATTTGACTTTTTCTTTTCTTTTCTCTTCTCTTCTTTAATTTTCTTTCTCCTTTCCCTTTCTTTTTTTTTTATTTTTTTTTTTAGATTCTACATGTAAGTGAGATCATACAATATCTGTCTCTGTCTGGCTTATTTCACGTAGTCTTTTATTTCATGAACCTGAATCATCAAAAAAAGTAAGGTTTAATACTTCTACCCACTGTTTAAGAAATAAAGGAAATGTGTGTACTACATATTAGAAAAATGTCTATAATCTATATAGACTAATACTGAAAAATTGCTTTTCTATATAAAGAAGTAAGCTCTGCATTTCAGCCCTCTCCTCTCACGTGGATACTGATGAGGGACATTACTCCCATGACTCCTCCTCTGTTCTAATGTTTAGTTATGCCAGAGTGAATTGTTGTTACAAAAGGCGAATATCCCATACTACTAGCTAAGTATATACAAAAATAAATTACAAGTTTATGTAACAGCTTTGGATGAAATGCTTCAAGAAATAGTTTGTCAGAGATGTGTGACTGTATTAGCAGATTTAATTTTAGCCCTAGCCAAATAGATTCCTATAAAATGAGCAAAATCCTATCTTTACCGGTGTTTGTATATAACTGATGCAAAAAAAAGGATATGGAGGCTACCCTGGTGAGATTATTTTGCAATTATTATAGATGTCTGTATTAGAATATTTGTTAAAACTGTGATAGAACATATATGAAAAATTATGGTATCCTGAAAAATGTAGACTCTTCTTCTGTGGCATGGATTATGGCACATACTTGTGTCCACATGCTTAATATCTGAAAAATCACTGAAGTTTTGGGGCTGTGCTATTTGGAGCCCTGACCAGTGATCTGACTGCTTTGTGGGAATGCTGTGACAGTATGGGATGGAGGACAGGATTTAGAATTGGACAGATCTGTTTTTTATCACTTAGAAGTCCAAATCCTCTGTAGCTCAATTTCTTCATCTTTAAAGTGACAATATTTGAATAAAATCTTAAAAAAATTTTTTTTTTTTAGAAAAGGCCACCTAGGTGGCTCAGTGGGTTAAGCGTCTGCCTTCAGCTCAGGTCATGATCCTGGGGTCCTGGGATCGAGCCCCACATTGGGCTCCCTGCTCAGAGGGGAGTCTGCTTCTCCCTCTACCCTTCCACCTGCTCATGATCTCTCTCTCTCTCTCACTCTCTCAAATAAATAAATAAAATCTTAAAAAAATTTTTTTAATAAAAAAATAAAATTAGGATATATGAAACTTAAAGTTTGTGATAAGATATTCAAAATGTTTGGTACATAATAAATGTTCAGTAAATGGTAGCCATTATTCACTGTATTGGTGAAACAACACCAGCATCTGCACTCACATTTTTCAACATCCTGTCTGATAGCACTGATGAACTGTACATGCTCTTATTTAAAGCCAGGCCCTGTGATTGACAGCTGGATCTTACCCCTTCTTGCCTTTTCAAGAACGTTGTTCAAGAAGTTGCCTCTCTTCTAATCCACATCGCCAGCTACACCCACCTGCTGCGTCATCCACACAGGCATATGGACAACCTGATGTTTCTACCGGCTTACAGAGAGAACTCGCCCCTCGCCCCAAGTCCTTGCCAATTGCTACCCCACTTTGTTTTTATTTATTTATTCATTTGTCTGTTTGCTCTCCTTTGAAGGACAACTCTTTAAAAGAGCTGTCTACATTCACAGTTTCTAATTACTCTCTTATGTTCTCTTAAACTCATTCCAGACTGGCTTTTTCCATAACTGCTTCAGTAAAAATGTTCTTATTAATGTCATCAGTGAGCTGTATCCTGCCAAGTCCAGGGGTCAGTTCTCGGTTCTCCTCTTACTTGACCTATTACGAGTATTTGACATAGTTTGACCTCCTCCTCCAGGTAATTTTTCTTTTTTTAAACTTGGCTTCCTCCTACTCCTTTGGCTTCTCCCTCAAGCTCCCCAGCTCTTTTGTGAGTTCTAAATCTTCTCTCAGACCTCTTCCAGTTAGAGCACCATAGGACTCAATTCTTTGTTCTTGTTTCTGTCTGTCCTCACTCCCTGGATGGGTTCATCCACTCTTTTGAATGATGAATAAATTCCATTTATACATCAAAGGCTATCATTTATATATCTAGCCCAAACTTCCCTTCTAAATCCAGATTCAAATATCATGACCTCTAATATCCTCCCTAAGGTATCTCAAAGACATTTCAAATTTAGCACACTCAAAATTCAGCTCCTGATCTCCCCTCCAGGTCTTCTCTACCCTGAGCCTTCCCTATATCAGTTGATGGCAACACCATCCTTCCATTTGCTCAAGCCAAAATCCTTGGAGTCCTCTTTGACTCTTTGAAATCACATTCCAACTATCAAGAAATCTTATTGGCTGAGCCTACAGGAGATACAGAATCTAACCACTTCTGGTCAGTGCATTGCTACAACCCTTTCTTGCTTGGATTGTAACAAGAGCCCCTAACTGGTCTGTTTCTACCTATTGCTACCCTAAAGTTGGTTCTCACCACAGCAATCAAAGTGATTTTTTAAAAAAATATTTATTTATTTGAGAGAAAGAAAGAGACCGAGATAGCGACAGAGAGCATGAGTGGGAGGAGAGGGAGGAGAGGCTCCTGCTGATCAGGGAGCCCAACGTGGGGCTCGATTCTAAGACCCTAGGATCATGACCTGAGCCGAAGGCAGATGCTTAATGGACTGAGACATCCAGGTGCCCCCAACGTGACTTTTTTTTAAAGCCTTTTTTTTTAAACAGTTTTAGGTTCAGAGCAAAATTGAGAGGAAAGTATAGAGATTTCCCCTATGCTTCCTGACCCTACACGTGTACAGAGTGGTATATTTGTTACAATTGATAAATCTACATAGATATATCTTAATCATCCAAAGACCATAGTTTACACTGGGTTTACTCTTGGTGTTGTACCTTCTATGAGTTTGGACAAATGTACAATGACATACCTACCATTATACAGAGTATTTTCAGTGCCCTAAAAATCCTGTATTCCACCTTTTCATGCCTCCCCCTACAACCTCTGGCAACCACTAATCTTTTTGCTACCTTTTCCAGTGTGTCGTAATAGTTGAATTGTAGAGTATGTAGCCTTTTTGGATTGGCTTCTTTCATTTAATAATATACATTGAAGTTTCCTCCATGTCTTTTCATGGCTTGATAGATGGTTTCTTTTTACTACTGAATAATATTCCATTGTCCAATATACCACAGTTTATTTACCACCTACCAAAGAACATCCTGGTTGCTTCCAAGAAATCATTTGCACAATTTAGTCTTCATTTAAGTCCAAGGGAGACAGTGCTATGAAGAGTGTGACCCCACAGTGCTGAAAGGAGCTTTAACCAAACTTAAACCGGGATTACTGCTAAAATAGAAGATCACATTGGTAAAACAATAAAAAAAGTTTGAATTTTGTTTACAAGCCACTATTATCTATGTAGGTAGCATTGTAGTCTCAGAAATTTCAGTAAATGATAATCTTCATTTGGTCCAGTATAATATCTAGTTAGCATGTAGGTATTAGTGGAAAATAATCCATTTTGTTGTTGTTGTTGTTGTTTTGTTTTTTTAAAGATTTTATTTGTTTGACAGAGAGAGACACAGCGAGAGAGGGAACACAAGGAGAGGGAGTGGGAGAGGGAGAAGCAGGCCTCCCGCCGAGCAGGGAGCCCGATGCCAGGCTCGATCCCAGGTCCCTGGGATCATGACCTGAGCCGAAGGCAGACACTCAACGACTGAGCCACCCAGGTGCCCCGGTTTTTTTTTTTTAAATACATGGCAGCTACATAAATAGGGAAGATTTCTAGCCATGCGCAGATGGACTTTGTGTAATTTTAAGATGCCATAAATGAATATTAACTGATAAAAGAGCTCTGACATTTTAAAATATCTTCACATCTCCATGCCTCTGCTCATGCTGTTTGTCTTTCCTGGAATTTTCATCCCTTCCTTGTCAACTCTTACAAACTCCTCCTTATCCTTCAAAAGCCAGCCAGAGTCACATTTTCTCTCTGGCTTTTCTTGGCATGGTCTTCCTGCCAAGGGTTCTCCTCCTTAAGGTTAATTGATTAATTGCTTCCTCCTTTGTGTTCCCAAAGCATTTATCGCAGAGTGTGCATTTTATTTATGTACCTGCCTCTGAGTTGCAAGGGCACCTTCATCACCTTTGTTTCTCTAGTGACTGTCACAGTCCCTATCTCATAGTATCTGCTCAATAAAATGGATTTGAATTCGAAGCATTAGACCATTTTTACCTTCATCACTGATTCATCCAGCGAATATTTATTAAGAACTTTTAATATGCAAGGTGCTGTGTTATGGGCTCTCAAGTTACTAAAAAAAAGAGAATTGGATGCCCAACTTCTTAAAAACCTCAAATATAATAAGAAAAAACAAGTCCTGCATAAAAGTAACTGTAAGACATGGTTGTGTTATTTTCAAGGAGAGGTATGTGTAAGAACATGTGTGTAGGCCTCACGCTAGGGTTCAAGAATTTCTTCCTATTCACTAAGGAAATGTTCTTCCATAGCAAATGGTTAAAAAGCTGTGAATAGGGGCGCCTGGGTGGCTCAGTCGGTTAAGCGACTGCCTTCGGCTCAGGTCATGATCCTGGAGTCCCGGGATCGAGTCCTGCATCGGGCTCCCTGCTCGGCGGGGAGTCTGCTTCTCCCTCTGACCCTCCCCCCTCTCATGTGCTCTCTCTCCCTCTCTCATTCTATCTCAAATAAATAAATAAAATCTTTAAAAAAAAAGCTGTGATTAAAAACTGGTTCATTTGATGTCTCATAAAAGGTTAAATTCTCTGCTAGACCTAAAAATACATCTCTCTCCCTCACTTTGGTGTACTGTCCTACACTATTGGATTTAAAGCACTGCTCAGGTTTGCTGCTACTTGCCAAACAGTCTACACTTAAAGTAGAGAAAGTTTCTTTTGGTGCCTTGAGGTATGAATTTTATGCATTCCTAATTTTTAGAAAACACCTCAAGTGGTAGATCCTTTATGTGTTGCTGCACGTTCATTCCTAATTCCCATTAAGAAATTGGCTCTAGAATGCTTTTGACAAAAGTTAACAGTAATGGCATAGAAATGAAAACCCCAAACCACATTTTAAGGACAATTTTTTAAAAATTTGGTGAGCATACTTCAATTACTCAACACTGAATTGTATTTAAGCCAGTAGCATTTTTTTTTTTAATGTAGATTGTCTTTTCCACATTATGATATAAGATGTAAGAGCTTGAGTGATTGCAGATGTTAACTGGTCATCACCAGCAATTTTTCTGTTTTCATTTAGACTTGGATTATCACTTGCATTTATCTTCAACTACTCCTATTTAATCCTCTGGTCAAAACTAAAGGGATCTGCAGGAACCGTGTAACTGATGATGTGAAAGACGTTACAAAATTGGTAAGTAAGGAATGCTTTCAATAGCTGTGGGGTTTTTTTTTCCTTGTGTTTTTTTGAGAAGATTTCATTTTTTTCTTGTCCCAAGTTAGTATTTTTCCAAGACAAAGAAAGAAATCAATGAGTTATTCTAAAGGGTGTATAGAGAGCAAGTAGGGAGATATTACGATGAAGGAGAATCTGTTGGTAAAATCGGTAATATCACTGCAGTGACTTTGTTTCTTTGCTCATTTTTTTTTTCTCGGTCACAGGCAGCGAAGGACACTGGAGAGTTCTCTGTGTGCTGATGTGGTAGCACTAGCTTGTTCCCCATTATCTCTGTAGTGGGTTTCTCAGTGTGTTTTTTTTCCCCTCCATGCCTTCCTTCTCTTCTCTAACAAGCCTAACAAAAAAACCTGAGATAGCCATTCTCCCGTTTCCAACAGCATGAAGACCCCGTCACATGTGGGTGGGTATGTGCTCCCTCTGGGAACATAGCTGGAGAAGTGATTTGTTACCCAAATGTTGAACAGACTCATCTCCCACATTTGTCACATTGGAACTCATCCCTCAGCAAAAGCCATTTTACACCAGTGCCCCTTGGTCATGGCTAGCTTCATGCCATGATTCTCTTAAAATGCATACCAAGGAGAGAGAGATAATACAGCATCTGGAATGCATTCTACCCAGCTCTCCTGATCTAGGGGAGATTTTACATGCCCATTTGAGCTACAGTGTGTGACTTCAGGATGAGCAAACTTTGAGAAGCATTTTTTGTAAGTGCCTGGTTCAAAATTGCCAAGTGGAATTCTGTAATTTGAAAATTGTCTAGAGAACAGATGATCCGAGCATAGGGAAGAAATAAGGGTCATGAAATGGAGAAAAGAAAGAAAATTATATTTGTTGAGATACTTGTTTTCCCTACTCTTGATATATATTTTCTGGTTTATGTTTTATTTGGGGTTTATAGCCAAATTTCAAAACAGAAGTTTAATTCTATGGTCAGAGTCTTTCTGGCTTAGCCTCAATGCAGTTAGTAACACACACACACACACACAGTTTATGTGGATTCCATAGAAGGATGTCTACAGGGTCCAGGTTTAAAAAGTATTCTCTGATCAGTAGCTGAAGATACATCAACATGTTTTATTTGAGGGGCTGGTGATCAAAGCAATGTGGCATTTGCCTGCTATGTGCCCATCTAGGTATTAAGGATGAGGTAAGGAAAGTTTTTGTTTTTTTTCAAAGATTTTATTTATTTATTTAAGAAGCAAACACAAGCACAGGGAGGGACAGAGGGAGGGGCAGAGAATCTCAAGCAGACTCCGCATTAAGCACAGAGCCCGATGCGGGGCTCAAAACCTGAGATCATGACCTGAGCTGAAACCAAGAGTCAGATGCTCAATCAACTGAGCCACCCAGTCACCCCTGTTTTGTTTTGTTTTTTTCAAAGACCATAAAGCATAGACCTCTTCCTCAAGTTGCTTATTAATCTGTGACCCAAGAAACTATACTAAAAAGAAAATATATGCTATATTATAAATTTTATATTGGTAAAAGGCACTCATTGGTAAAAAAAAGCTCATTCAGTGAATGAAGACCTAATGTGCTTCACTGTGGTAAACATCATGATCTCCTGTGGTGCTTATTAAAATTACAGGTGTCTGGACTGCACTCTAAGAAAAGGATACAATGATAGGTCTGAAGAAGGGCTCCGGACATCTCATTTTAAAGAAATTTCTGAAAGGAGATTTAAGAACTACTGCTCTAGATGGTCTGTTCAGTCAAAATTTGGAGACCAAAGTGTCTTGATCCTAATTTAGTCCCAATTCTTATTATGACTAGTTTTATCTATGTTACATAAATTTATATGGATGTCAGATTAACATGAGTCTCAAAAATATGATGCTTAAAGTAGTTCACAACTGGGAAATTACAGCTCTCATGGGGCTTGACTGTGGAGCTGAGGATGATCAGTGGAGATCTGCAGTGGTCCTAAGGAGCAAATATCAAATATATTGGCAGTGAATCATAGTTGGAAGATGATGGTATATTTGGCCACAGGCCAAACATATCCAAAATTAACATGGTATTTAAGAAAAATTACTTATATGCATTATTACTTGCTGAGTGTTTAAGGAAAACTACTTAATGAGCATTACTTCCTGTGAAATATCGAACCTGTTTTTTCAAGTGGTGTAAGTAGGTATTACAAGCACCTTCCAAGATTTTTCATCCTTGTCTTTGACCATCTGTTTATTTTCAGTCTGGTACCTATCTGCTGATACAATGAAAAATGGCAAGAAGCATCACTGAGAAAGAAGAGCCTGGAAAAGAGATATTTATTAATATTGACACTAAAAGATAAATCCTCACCCCAAGAAAGCAAATGTAAAATCATTAGACTGAAAAAAGAGGGTTTTTTTCTCCCTTCCAGCAAATGACTCAGGGAAATTTTTTAATTTCAAGAGTTGATCTAGTGAAATTAGTGTGTTTAATTTGGATTATTGAAAAAAAAATCAAGTTAGTAAAAATTGGACTCAGGGGTGACGGAGAGGCTCAGTCGGTTAGGTGTCCGACTCTTGTTTTCGGCTCAGGTCTTGATCTCAGAGTTGTGAGATCGAGTCCCATGTTGGGCTCTACACTGGGTGTGGATCCTGCTTAAGAGTCTCTCTCCGTCTCTCTATGCCTCCCCCCTTCTCTTTCTCTCTCCCCCCCCCAAAAAAAAGATAGGACTCAGATTACTTCTAACTGACTAAAGACCTACATAATTCACAACCCATATTTCATAGAGTAGGAGATAGAAGAATAATCCCTGACCTCAAAATGTTCATGATCTAGTTTGGGAGATAAATTATCTCCATAAAAATATGAATGCATATCATTAATACCACAGTAACCACATACATGGATGCCATTTAAAAGATTTCATGTAGGACCAACCTGTGCTAATATATTGGTTAAGGAATGGATTTTGGAATTTGGTAGACCTGCATTTAAATCCCAGCTTTTTGACCTTAAATAACTACCTTTCTAAATCTGTTTCTACTTCTCAATTTTATCTTATAGATTAAATAAGAGAATGTATATGTAAATTTGTTTTTATCACAGTTATTGTCCTATAACTTCTTTGGGCCTCAGTTTCTTTATCAGTATTAAGATTAATAGTACTTCATAGAGTGATTATAAGGATTGAATCAGTAGAACAGTGTTAGGAACACAACAAGTGCCTGCTGAATATTAGCTATTAGAAGTGGTAGTAGTGATTGTGGGATCAGAGGATACTGGAGCTGAAAGGGAATTTAGAAACTGAGGGACGCCTGGGTGGCTCAGTCAGTTAAACCTCTGCCTTCGGCTCAGGTCATGATCCCAGGGTCCTGGGATCGAGCCCCATGTCAGGCTCCTTGCTCAGTGGGGAGCTTGCTTTTCCCTCTGCCTGCTGCTCCCCCTGTTTGTGCTCACTTGCTCTTGCACTCTCTCTCTCTGACAAAAATCTTTAAAAAAATAAATAAATAAATAAATAAATAAGGAAACTGAGACGCAGGAATGGTGAAGCCCAGCTCTGGGTCCCGTTACCAGCACTGTGCCATCTACAACAGTAGTTTTCAAACTGGCTCCTAGCGTCCACACAGCCACTCTGCCTTCATTTGTGTATCTGGCTGTCCAAATAAGACTTGATGTGGAAAAAAGAATCGAGCTGAAAAAATGTTGGAAATCACTGCTATAAACCAGCATTTGTAGGATATCATTTGAGAATCATTCAATTACCACGTTTTAGGATACTTATGAAAAGTACCACTGCCAGGGCTCCCACTGCGGAAATAGAGTCTCAGCTTGTGAGGATGGGGTGTTTCCAACTAGCATCGTAGGTGATAGGGATTTGCATGGAAGTGCCAGAACTGCTTAGGCGATCATACTTCTAATGTTGGGGTTTTTTCATTTTGGGGGAAAAAAAAAAAAAAAAGAACAACAACAACAAAAAAGAACTTATTTTTTTTTTTAAATCTCTGAGTTATTATCAAAAAACAAATACCTTTGAAAACTAAAGACAGTTGTCCTGGTGGGTTTAATTGTTAGTATTAACAGGGGATGACTTATAAGGAAAAATAAAAAAGCAAAAAGCTTTCTCCTGTGTTATTTCTGAAAACCAGCGTTATACTAAGCTGCTGTACATGAGTGAGTTGGGATATTTAAATATAAGCAGAGATTTCCCCCCCTCGGTAGCAGTGATTCTTATGTGTTCTTATCCTTAGCCTAAAACTCATTAATTTGACTAATTCAGATAGCAACGTGAGGGACTTCAGAGTTATATAGATACAGAGAATCACGGCCTCTCTCTGAAGTACAGTGGGGCAATTCCATAATGATACTGGGTCAGGTTGCACCTGTTAGAATAATTCAGTAATGCCCTGCCTCAAGGAGGTTACATAGAACAAGAGGGATTTGCTTTACTGGCACAACCTTGGTACATTCGATTGGAGAGAAAAAAAGTAAGTTGACAGTACCACTTTTCTTACCTTGTGATCCCAGTAATCTCTTTGACTGAAATCATTTCTTTGCAGTCTCTACTGGTTCCTCCTCTGCATGAGGTGCAACTGGTACTGTGCCCACTGATCTGAAGTCTGTTTCCTTGGGATGGTTCTCATGTCACAGAAGCACATGATTTATGACCTTAAAAAAAAATGACAGTTTTTTTTAATCTTGGACACTTTGTGCTGCCCCTATAGTCCCCATGGTTTTCATTTGAAATCCTTCTGGCATGTTTGCTCAGCAGAATAGTTCATCTATTTACAGAACATTTTGCTTTATTTCTAAAAAATGTTGTAAGACTTGTTTTAAATGACAAACTCAGACCTACCTAAGGGAAGGGTCAAGTATATGGGAAGAGGATGAAACAAACTTTAAACATTTGTATCTCTGGGACAATTAGGCTGCAGCTTTTAACAGTTGTGTTCTAGAAGGAGGCATCCAAATATTGAAATAGTTCAAATTGGTTTCCTCTTTTGTTCTTCGTACTGTTCCCTTCATTTGTGATCATAGTTTTCTTTCATTTGGGGGAATTTAAATGTGACTATGTTGCTTTTTAAAAACCTTTTTGTTTTAAAATATCTACTGAGTAATTATTTGTCTTCCTCAAAATGTTCAAGGCAGGTTGCTCCCCAGCCCCATCTTATAAAGGTGAAATTACTCTGTCTTTCCCAGGTCAGTCTACAAATCAGAATAGAATTAAAACTAAGGAATTCATAGTTTTTCTGGTCTTATGATAGGCACTTATTTTAAAACATGACTCTTAGAGTGTAATGTAATGGGAGTTTATAAAAATATCTCAGATAAATTTCACTTTGGACAGTTTTGAATAATCCTGATTTTTATTCCTCTTCAAGTACAATGTTTTTCAAATAGAATTACTACTGCATTAAAATAAAGTTTTGGAGTCTCTGAGTCTTTCCATTTCTAGATGAATTCTGAGCTTTTCTAAGTATATCTTCTCTTTAAAAGCAGAAATCTCAGGGGTGCCTGGGTGGCTCAGTTGGTTAAGTGGCTCAGGTCATGATCCCAGGACCCTGTGTCAGGCTTCCTGCTCAGTGGGGAGTCTGCTTCTCCCTCTGCCTCTCCTCCTTGCTCATGCTCTCTCTCTCTCAAATAAATAAATAAAAATTTTAAAACATCTTTTAGTAAAAAAAAATAATAAAAAAAATAAAAGCAGAGATCTCAGAGGCACCTGGGTGGCTCAGTCAATTAAGCCTCCTACTCTTGATTTCAGCTCAGGTAATGATCTCAAGGTCATGAGATCGAGTCCTTACATCTGGCTCCACCCTTGACAGATTCTCTCTCTCCCCCTCTCCCACTTACCCACTTGTGTTTTCTCTCTCTCAATATATCTTTAAAAATAAAAAAATAAAAGCAGAGATCTCATGGGGGTGCCTGGGTGGCTCAGTTGGTTAAACATCCAACTCTTGATTTTGGTTCAGGTCATGATCTCAGGGTCTTGAGATTGAGCCCTGTGTCAGGCTCCAGGCTGAGCATAGAATAGAACCTGCTTAAGATTCTCTCTCCCTCTGCGCCCTCCCCCCCGCCCCCGCACTGTGCCTGCATGCTCTCTCTCTCTCAAAAAAATAAATAAATAAAATAAATAAATGAAAGCAGAGATCTCCTACAGTCTTTTGGGGTTGGGTTTTCCTTTTTCTATTTTGGACCTTTGAAGAACAATGGTTTGACAGCTGGATAATTTTTAAAGTTTATTTTTATTAGTTTGCTACACTTAGCATTTTAATTTCTTCTCCTGCAGTCGGTAGAAATTTCCTCTTCTATTTAAAACTAAATTTTGGACTAGCAGTATTCAAAGAAAGGACAGAAGTGTATTGGAAAGAATATTTGTAAAAACTGACAAATGCCCTGCTATATTACCAAATGTGGCAGTCTTATTGTGAAGAAAAAAATCATCCTTCCTTTATAGAATGAACCACTTAGGTACTATAGTTCTTGTTCCTTGACTTTTTAAAGCAAGTTATTGTGTGAGTATCCAACAACCATGCAAAGCATTTTATTTGGATGCTGTCCTTTAATCATTACAAACCTAGGAGGTAATTATTTTTACCCCCAGTTTATTGATTAGGAAGCTGAGACCTAGTGATAACTAACTTGACCATCCTTACCTGGAAATAGAAAACTGAGTGGAGAAGTTCAAACCCATAACTACCTGTCTCTGGAACACATGAACCTAGTTCATAATTTACAATGTCTTAATTTAAGATTTAAATGTCAACTGCAGTTTAAGAATTATCATTGTAACCTCTTGAATTTTATTTCCTAGGTAGTAGTCACCTTATGATTAAGAAGTGGTCCTATTGTAGATCTTCTTTAAAAAAAATTTTTTTTTATTTTTTATTATTTTTTGGAGGGAGATGAGTCCTCTATTTAGGTATTTTTCACTGAGAAAAGAGGACTCAGAAAAGTCTTGTAAAGTTGTCATCTTATTATTTTTTTTAATCTCTGAGTTATTATCAAAAAACAAATACCTTTGAAAACTAAAGACAGTTGTCCTGGTGGGTTTAATTGTTAGTATTAACAGGGGATGACTTATAAGGAAAAATAAAAAAGCAAAAAGCTTTCTCCTGTTATTTCTGAAAACCAGCATTATACTAAGCTGCTATACATGAGTGAGTTGGGATATTTAAATATAAGCATAGATTTCCCCCCCTCTGTAGCAGTGATTCTTAAACTTCTCTGGGTCTGATGAGACTCTGGAAACTGTGAACTCTTTCTCCAGAGACGTTCACTTATGCACAACATTTCATGTATAGTACCGAGGGAATCAGGAGTTACTACTATTGCATTTTGATTCTTTTTTTTTATTTATTTATTTGAGAGAGAGAGAATGAGAGACAGAGAGCACGAGAGGGAAGAGGGCAGAGGGAGAAGCAGACCCCCTGCCGAGCAGGGAGCCCGATGCGGGACTCGATCCCGGGACTCCAGGATCATGACCTGAGCCGAAGGCAGTCGCTTAACCAACTGAGCCACCCAGGCGCCCTGCATTTTGATTCTTAACCTTGCACCAGGGAGAAACAACTGAGACAAGGAAGTGTTTCAGCAAAGATGTCCAAGAAGCCACTGATTTCATGAGACCTCGATGACATTTGAATCATGAGATCCAAAGATTTTAGATTAGTGATCTAGAGAGGGCATTAAGCGTTCTAACTTTGAGTTCTTTTTTCTTCTGAGTCCAAATACCTTTAGGACCTGGTATGCAGCCAGTGCTTGTTGGCGTAAAAAGACTTTTTCTTGGCTGAGTTTTCAGCGTTTTCTCATGATGTTCCCTTATGCGTTTGGCTTTGTATTTGTGTTTCCCAGTGTCACTGAGTATGGTCAATCCTAAAGACACCCAATGGGGCCCATCTAGTAGAGCGAGCCCATCATAAAGTGACTTGTTTTTGCAGTTTTATGCATTTTACAATCTGGCATAGTATTGACATGTTCAAACGCCAAACCACAAAAGCTCATTAGGATAATTTGGCTTTGGGCAAAATTCTCCATCAATTAAGTTCCATTTTGTTTTTTGTTTTTTGGGGGGTTTTTTTGTTTTTTGTTTTTTTTTGTCCTGGGCTTATTTTACTAGAATTGATTTGTTTTCAAAATCTATAGTTTTGATTACTCATCCATTTAACCCTATCATCAGGCTACTTCCCTGGAATCTAAACCTCATTTCTGGTTTTTTCATCTTCCAATCTCTATATAAATATTTAATACACATTCAGCACTTTTCTAGTGGTCTTCTAAACTTTTCCTGGTCTCCGTTCTATCCTTGGTCCAATCCATACCTTCCAAACCTGTCTTCCTGAATTTACTATCCTGATCCCTCCTTGTTTGGATGCCCAGTGTAGCACCACTACTTCCATGAGAAACTTAGATCTGACTACATTTTTAGTAATTACCTAGTACCCTTTATTTTGCAGACAAGTGGTAGAAGTTCTGTGGAGAGGAAATGAGGCAGAAGTGACTTGCTTGTAGGGTTTGGTGGTAGAGCATGTCCTACTGGACGTCAGTGCCTCCCATTGGGCCTCCTTAGCCCAACAGTAAAGTCCTTCTCTAATGTGGTTTTCTTGGCATATTTCCTTCCTCTTGCCTGCTGGAGCCTGATTTATCTGTCCGTGGTCTCCCAAACACACCTGTGCTTTCCCATTTCCTTTTCTTTGCATATGACCCCTCCTCCATCTAGAACATCCCACTCTCTTGCAATTAATAGAAACTCATCTTCGTGTACATACCATGCTTAAGCACTAGGTGTTTCAAATGAGTTATTTAGTCCTTATTTAGTCTTTAGAAATTCACTAGCTAGATTTTTGTTATGATTCCCCTTTTACACATGTCGAAATTAAAGCAGATTAAGTAACTTGCCCAAGATCTGAGTTAACACGCAGGAGCCCTGGATCCAACAGTGTGTCCCCAGAACCCCTGTGCTATGATTCCTCCGTCAAACTAACATCTTCTGAATCCCAGGCCAGAGGCTCCCTCCCTCTGCACTGTCAGACTTTCTGATCAATGTACATCAAAGAAGCTGACTTTATCGCAAAAATATCTGTGTTCTCTGAGTGCTCTTCAACACACCCCCAAGTGCTTAGAAAGTCATAAAATAATTCATGAAGCAACCATAAAAATCTACACCTTGACTTCCTAAGTTCTCTTCCAAATGTAATTGGAAAAGAACCAATGTCAGCCAAGAGAGTAATAAAGGGAGACTGTTCTGGAGAGGATGGTGCTGAGCAAAGCATGGAGGGCTGGGTTTGTATCCTCCCTCCATCAAGAACTCCTGATGCCTGCTACCTGGAGATACCAGTTAGCCCCCTGGAGCCTCCATGTCTTCATCTATAAAACAGACTTAATAGTATATATCTCATGAGATCATGGCAAAGGCTGTATATGAAAACTTGTTATAAATCACAAAGCATTTTTCAAAAATAGAATTTTCATCCCATCGGAAATTAAATCTCCGTAAATCAGTTTAAGACAGAAATTATTACTATAGACCGCCCCCAAGTAGTAAGGTATGGAGATTTCAGTGTGTTTCAGTAAGGTTTCTTTGACTTCTTTCAACTGATTCTTATATATAAATTACTAATAAAATGGAATTGGCCATATCCCTTACATTTTTTTCCGCTCATTAGGTTTATGTATATACTCCGGTCCTAAGCTTTCTGAATACTAATTCTGTCAATTTTATATAGGTAGGTAGATACAGATAATGTGAATTATTCTTAAGGAGGGGCTAGAATGTCAAGCAGGTTGTGTTCAGAACACCGGCCACTTCTTGTCATGTTTCTCCATCTGGAATGGCTTTAATTAACATGGTTGGTTCGTAACATAGTAAAATGTTGCTGTTCAGTCTAATTCCGGTGTTTCTACCTGCAAAAGTGTCAGCTGTGTCTTTGCCAGCAGAGCTTACATAAAATGGGTCATTTTGCTCTTCAAAAATGGGCATGAAGATCCAAAGACAAAAGAAATTTTAGAAGCCTGGTGGGAAATTTGACCGAGAGGAAGGAAGTACCCAGGACAAATGTGCAGAGAGTGGATGAAATGTGTAGTAGAACCACAGTGGCGAGGGAGGCTTGACTGTCAGAGAGCTGAGTTTTAGTCCATACTTGACACCCAGGAACTGTGCGACCTTGGTCTAGTCACTTGACCTCTTTGAGCCTCAAGCTCTTTGTCTGTTCAATAGAGATAATATGTCACAGGGATCAGAATATTGGATGTGATCCTGCCGCGTAAGCCCTGATTGAGCACAGTACCTGGCACATACTGAGAAAATATCAGCCTCGAGACTGAGATGAGTGTGAGGTGGTACCATTAGAGGGATCAGTTCCTACCTTGGCTCCCTTCTGACTCACTTAGGCCTTTGCCTATATTCCTTTCTCACCAAATTGTTCTCAGATTCTAGAAGCTTTTGGCATGGCCAGGAAGAAACCTACAGATTGTGTTATGGGAGACTTGTCAGAGGTGACCTAGTCCAGCAAACATGAGCAAGATCCTACCTTAATATGGGGAAGAGCAAAGATTTCAGAGAAAGGATGAAGGGGAAAATCTGCAAAAGTAAGGTTAGACCTGCTGAAGATGTAATAGTGCAAAACCACTTTTTTACACCATATATTGTCTTAAGACTCATGGTCTAAATCAGTTGTTGGCTGTATTTAGCTGGAAATTGTAATCATGGTGGTATGACAGAGCTGGTGCTGTATGTAGGAAAGGAGATAAGAGAACCTAGAAATCTAGAACCTAAAACTCTGATAAGAGAACCTAGAACCCCAGGATCCATACCTGGGAAGTCAGTTGCCAATATATCCCTCAATATAGAATATGGATTGTTTATGATGTGTTTGGCACATTCAGTTATCACAGTTCATAAATTGGCTATTTGACATGGGGACCTTCATCTCCATTTTATAGATGAGAGAAAGAAACCAAAGTACAGAATTTGATTTGGTTCCAAATCAGGTGTTTGTTCAACACATGCCACAGTGACTGATGGAGATGAGTTAGATATTTTTTAAAAGCCTTTAAAAGAAGCTAGGCAGACATTCGACACATTTCCAATGTTCAGGCCTATGTAAGCAGATTAAGTTATCTCACAGAACTGAATCTCTACAAATTATTTAATTAGAAACCATTTGCATTTCATAAGTAGTAGCGTTCTTTTGAGTTTCACTGACATTTTTTTCTAGGATCAACAAGTTCTCAAACTTGCATCAAAATCACCTGGAGGACTTAAGTAAGATTCAGTAGGGCTGATGTGGCCTGAGAATTTGCATTTTTAGCAGTTCCCTGGTGATGTTGACACATCATTTTGAGAACGATTGACTAAAAAAACCAAAACAGAACATTGTATTACTGATTCTTTGGTGAAACAGTATGAAAACAGTCCTGGAAGGGATTCCAAGACCACAGATAGAAATTGAAATTTAGATGTTTCCAAAACTCACTGGATTATACTTATACTCATTACTGAATGTGGAGTCTAAAAGACTTGTATTATTACTGTATTTTTGGAGAGTGCTTTTGATTACAAAAGGAAATCAAGAATGGAAAATCACTATGAAAATATTGAAAAGCAATGGTAACTTAAAAACAATATAACAGGTTTGTATGTATTTTTTTCCCACTAAAAATAGTATGATTAATTGCTATGTGTGAATTTTCTCATGGATTTTTTTTCCCTTTTTTTTCTTCTTTTTTTGGTCTCTGCAGGTGGCAAATCTTCCAAAAGACTATAAGATAGCCCTCAAATATGTCCCCGGGATGGATGTTTTGGTAAGTAAACTGTACATTTCTGAGTTCCTTTTTAGTAGCTGACAAAAGAGATGGGATCATTCTATTGAGACAGGAAATTACCAGCCATTTAGGAGTTAGCTAATTGTCAGTATTTGAAGAAAGTATCCTTGGAATTCAACTTGGATGGTTTTGTTTTTGTTTTATCCTCAAGTGACTGCTAAACTTTACTTAAGGGTAAGCATTTCAGCACGTGTCTTAGACCTGTTAATTCTAAAGTGAAAAAGATCATCTTCCTTAGAGCTAGCCACAGATTTCTCTTTCCTTTAGCTTCCTCCTAAAAAATGCTTGAGTGTAAAATTGGGCACATTTTTTGCTTATTCTGAAAAGGTCCTTTATAAGTCTCTTTCCTATTTAATTTGAGACCACCATGTATTTTATCTCAGAATTTATTAGTCAAAAGATTCTGAGAAACTAACAACATAAATATGAGGTTATGATTATAAATACACCTTTATTGCTGCAACCAAGAAATTTTAATTATTTTCCTGATTACAAGTTATCAGAATTCATACATGAAGAAATCTTGCAAGCATAGAGATGCCTATGTACCCACCGCATAGCTTGTTAAACCTTACCATGGTGCAATATTTGCTTCAAATATATTTTTTAATGAAACATTATAAATATTACTAAAGACCCCTGTATTGCCTCTTTCTTGTCTCCACTGGTCCCCACTTTGTCTCTTACAGACAATTTGACTATTAGGAACAAGTCTTCTGTGCTGGAATTTTTCATTCCACTGCATGTTTTCAAGGCTTGGCATGGGGATAGCATCCCTTGGGGTTGTGTCCAGTGCAACAAGCCTTAGTAACGCTGCCTGCTCTTTTCCATTTACTGCAAATCTGTACTAACACATAAGTTACTGTATTTTTTGCAGACTTAATAGCATTATACTGTATATACCACTTTGCACCTTGCTTATGTTTTGTAACACACATTTGACATGTGCTGATCCATGTTGATTCATTTTAACTGCTGTATTGTGTTCCTTGAGTTAATTTAAAATCATTTGGGTGACTCCGCAAGTAGACATCTTTCCATGATTTATGAAGTACTGATTACAGATCCACTTTGCGTAAGCTGTCTTAGGCTTTGAGTACTTTTTGTGGGTTAGTCAATCAAAATTATTACCAGTTTCAGTGTGTTAACACGTCTCTAAGTGCTTGTGCTTAAAAAGTCTTTCAAAGACTGACTCTAACGTTATCATTTCAAGAGAATGTCAAAGGCCTATTTCTTTTCATTAGGAAAGTAAACATTTTAGTTAGCATGAACTATCTAAAGTTCCTTAGAACATTTCTCTTCATGTTGAACCAGATATCCTCAAATCTAGGTCAGTGTCTGTCCCATTGAATTAGGGAGAGTTCTCTGGAAATAGGAATGTAAAATCATAGCAGACTGGAAGTTAATTAATCATTCAATTACTCAGGGAACAAGTACAGTATTTGTTTAGGAAAAAATATGGAGCCAGCACCTTACCAGATACTTTAAGAAACAAACACATCATGTAGCCTTATGTGCAAAAGACTTTAATAATAACTAGGTGTGGGGGGATGATTGGGCCTTTATATAATGCTTTTTTTTTTTTTAATTTTCAAAATGATTTCACATATTTATCTCCTTGGATGATTAGAAAAACCCTTCCAGGAAGGCAAGATAGCTACTGTGATTTGTGTGATTTCTGTTTTACAAATGACACAAACTGAGGTTTACAAGTACTTACCCAAGTATTTACTAAAAAGTGACAGTCTTAAAAAGAAACCTTAGGTCATCTGACATTTAACCTTGGGTTACAGAATGTGAGTATCTAAATAATTACAATAGCGAGGGAAGGTTTTTGTCTTTTTTTTTTAGATATTTTATTTATTTGAGGGAGAGCAGAGGGAGAGTGAGAAAGGGAGAAGCACACTCCCTGCTGAGGAGGGAGCTAGATATGGGGCTCAATCCCAAGACCCTGAGATCATGACCTGAGCTGAAGGCAGACAACCGACTGAGCCACCCAGGCGCCCAAAAGGAAGGTGTTCTAAGTGAAACATTCAAGTAATAAAGATGTACCCTGACCCTGACTGGAGAAGCATTTAGGTGTGTGATTGCCAAACTGACTCAAAGAAATCATGCAGCTCTTAATGTTAAACTGAAAATAACAAAATAGATTATTTTGTGCTGGTATAATCATAGATTGTGCTAAATCACAGATTTCAGTATGGGCTGGTGGTAGCAAGAGCCAAACTTGTAAAAATAAAGCTGATTCATTGCCACATTTTTTTTTTCGTGCTTCTGTAATTGAGAAAAGTCCACTATTATTTGATCTTGGCATACTGTCCTGGCACAACTGGAGAAACTTTGTTCTTGGCTACCACAATTGGCAAGAAAAATAAGCCCGTGCAGAAGGCTTTGGGCAGAAACTGGTCGTAGGCTTTGTTTTACCTTTATTTTAAAATGTGAGTTTCTGCCAAGACCAGAGGAGTTTCCCAGTGGAGAGGCCAGTGATGATTTGTCAGTGGTCAGAATCCCAGCTGCCTTATCTTTTGTTTCTAAACAATAGAGGGCGGAGTAGAAATCAGAATGGGTACCAGAAAGATTCTTTGGGGCCAAAGCAATAAAATTCTGCTTGAGGCACCAGGCAGAAAAAGGCTCTAGAATAGAATACAGTTCATTGTCATGCTTTTGCTTTAAAAATCTGCTAAATACTCCTGGGGGGGGGGGGGGCGCACTACTTTTCTAAGAGACCTCCTAGAAAATTACCTAGCAAATTCTCTCTCACAAATAGCAGGATGTGACCAATCAGTTGGTACTTAAATCTGATGATAATTACCAATTCTATTTTAAACTCTTGAAACTATAATATTGCCAGACTGTTCGGATTTTAAGTCACTAACCATAAAAATCCTAAACGTTTCTGATCCTTCTATTTACCAGTAATGTTACCACAGGAAGACCAAAAATTGGGTTGCTGAATTTGGGCCACACATCTAGTCATTCTAATGTTTATAAAATGATATAAACTATGACTTGCTTGTAGTATTTGAGTAAAAAAGACATTTCAGTTTTAATTAGATTCATCAGTTTTAACTTTTTATTCAGAAATAATTTCAAATTTACAGAAAAGTTATGAGTTCTAAGAACACTCACAAACTCTTTAATCCATATTCATCTATTTTTAACACTTTGCCTCATTTGCTTTACTGAACGCTTGCTTTCTGTGCACAGGCTGTTATTTTTCTAAACTCACTGAGTCACTTGTATACTTAATGGCTGTTTGCCCCTCAGTACTTAAGTGTGTATTTCCTAAGTAAAAGATTTTCTCTTATGTAACCACAGTATGGTTGTCAGTTTCAATAAATTTATCAATAACCCAAATATTTAAATCTATTGGCTGTATTTCAGTTTTATCAAAATTTATCTTTTTTTTTTTTTAAGTATTTCTTTTCCTCCAGTACAAGATCCAGTCTAGGATAATGGTTTTTGCATTTTTGATATTATGTGTGATAGAATAATGGTTCCCCAAAGATGTCCTAGGCTGTGAATATATCACCTTATGTGATAAAAGGGACTTGCAAATGTAATTAATGATTTGGGGATGGGGAGTTTATCTGGGATTATCCAGATGGGCATGATCTAATCTTGTGAATCCTTGTAAGAGGGAAGCACGAGTGTGAGAGCCGGAGAGAACGATTAAAAGATGTTGCACTGTTGGCTTTGAAAATGGGGCAAGGGGCCACAGGGCAAGGGATGCACGTGGTCTCCAAAAGCTGGAAAAGGCAGGGCGCCTAGGTGGCTCAGTTAAGTTGTCTCCCTTCAGCTCAGGTATGATCCCAGGGTCCTGGGATTGAGCCTGGGCTCCCTGCTTAGCAGGGAGTCTGCTTCTCCCTCTCCCTTTGCCCCTCTCCCAGCCCGTGCTCTCTTTCGCTCTCTCTCAAATAAAAAAATAAAATCTTAAATAAAATAAAATAAAAGCTGGAAAAGGCAAGGAAAGCAATTCTCCTGTAGAGCCCCTAAAAGAAACCTAGCCCGTGTGAACACCTTGATTTGAGCCTAGTAAGACCTGTTTTAGATTTCTGACCTCAGGAAGGGTAAAATTATTATTTTGTGCTGTTTTAAGCCCACTAAATTTGTGTAAACTAATATCTCATGTCTCTTTAGTCTACTTTAAGAGTTCCTCAGATTTTGTATGTCAAGCCATGGTGCTGCGTAAATGATGAGGCATCCTCAGCTTATCACACCTAGAGGCACACAGTGACCATCTTCCCCTTGAGGTGCTTAAACAGATCCCCTGGTTAAGGTGTTCCACTAGTTCTGTGTATTTCCTTGTTAGCAACTCTCAAACAATATTTGAGGGAGATGTCTTAAGACCATGTACAGTTCCTCATCAAAGTTTCTCTTAAAAATTTAGCATCCATTGATGATTCTTACCTAAACCATTCTTTATGTCACATCAGTTTTTAATTATTTTTAAAGGCAAGGTTGAACAAAGAAGCCATTGGGAATATGTGACATCATTCTAAGCATCATCCTGCGGGCCGCCTTCCCTGAGCAGCACCCTTCCCTGGGTCTGCAGGATTCCAGTTCTCAATTCTTCCCGCCTTCTTTTGCTGGGCCCTGCTGCCTCTGGGCTCCTCTCATTTCCCTTGCCATTCCAGCACTTCCCGTTTGAGGTTTTGACTCTTCTTGAGTAGACAGAGTGATTAAACAAACAAACACATACCTAATTATTTTACCCCTCCTTCTTCATATGCTTTGAATGTCTGTATGCCTGTAGTTCTTAGGAAACAGAAAAAAGGAGCTCCTGAAACAAGGCCCCCGAGACCCTCATGATGTGGCACCTTTCCAAATCCTCTTCCAGCCCCAAGTCCCCACGTGCTCCCTGTGGCCCCTGTTCCTCTGTGCGCAGCTTCCTTTGTACCTAATCGGACCTTTGATTCCAGTAACTCCAGACTGATGGTTTCATCTTCACTTGTGTAAGGGAACCTTCCCTTTCCTCCTTGATGAAACCAAATCCTCTGGTTGGAAAACACTCTTTGTGACCTTCTTCAAAGTAGCAGTTTTCCGTTGGTGGATTTATTTAATTGATAACCTTCCACTTAAACCTGTCAGCTTCATGAGGGCAGGGATTGTCTCTGTTTGCTCTGTTTTATATCGTCAATGCCTAATGACTGATAGGCACTTCATGAATATCTGCTGAGAGAAAGTGAACAAGGAAGGAGAAAAGTTCTTATGTAATCTCTTGTTGTTTCCCCGAGGCACAAATTTGACCTGAATAGAGTCCACAAGATTATTGTATTGATTGAGTGCCTGTAACTCCTCAAACAATATCTGCACAACATTATTGCTGTCTTTTTTTTTTAGATATATGTACATTTTATTAAAAATCTTATGTATAAAGTATTATGCAATTTTTAGGAATCATGGTTTCCATGAGGCGCCTGTTAAACTACTTTCATTGAGTCATTTCCATATTTAAGGACTTTCTCATTGTTCCAGTGAATAAAGGCTGAATGCCAAATTCCTGAATCTGATGTTCATGACTCTTCATAATCTTGCCTCATCCTAACCAGCTCATCTTAGTATCTATTACTCCCCAACACAAACCCACCACCCCAGCAAGATGCATCCCTGCCTCCTAAAATTACCGTGCTTATTCTCAACTCCAAGACTTTGCTCAGTGCTACTTCCCTTTGCCACGAATGCCCTTTCCTCTTCCATCCACTCATTCCATTTCTACCTGCAGAATCATGCACTATCTCGTAGCTGAAGGCAACCTCATGGTCCTCTCATCCAAGGTCAGGATGAGATCCCACTTTCTCCCCAGGCCCATTTCCTACCATTCAAGACTATGCTCTCTTCCCTGTATCATTTGGCCAGTAAAAACTGGCATTACCCCTGCTCCGCTTGGTTCGGGAGACATGGTGGTCAATAACCACCAACATGGTATCTGATCTGTGGACCTTACCTTTTAGCTCATTATCTCTGAATTTTTATAGAATTTGTCCAGAAGCTATTCATTTTGGGTACCTGATGATATATTGCTTACAGAGCTATTTAAAACTGTATATGTTATATATTTGTCTCAAAGTGTTGTGAGAAATAATTAAGATCAGAAAAGCCCAAGATATAGAATATATACATTTGTCAGATGTTATCATTATTTTGTTATGTTTTCTCTTTTTACTGTATCTTATTTATCTAAAGATTAGGGATCAAATCTTTCACTCCTCTGTATTCTTCGCCATTCAAGCAGGTAGGTGTTACTCAAAAACTGCTTACCAGTAAACATTTAACTGTTAACAAAAAAATGTCCTGATTTCCAAATCTTGAAGGAGTCCATCTTATTTGTTTAGAGTTCTTTGGTTCTCACTAACAGTGATGAATTGAAACTTAATTTAAAGAAGGAAAGAAAGAAAAAAAGAAAGAAAGAAAGAAAGAAAAATTCCAGTTATAAGAATGCTGAAGAACAGCATTCTAGTAAAAAAGCGAGGATGTGGCCAGGCTTCATGAAGGGACTCCACCAGGATTGGAAAACTACCAGGTTTTCCTTTTCCTCTCTTTGAGTCTCTGCATCTCTGCCTTATTCTGTTTTGTCTGTGCAAAATTTCTTTGTGTTCCAGTCACCTGGTGAAATGTAGCTACCCCAGACTCCCAGCTTTATATATTTGCAGTTGTAGAGCTGCTCAGAGACTGTTCAGTTTCTATTACCTTACAGGTTTGGGTGGGGGAGACTTCCCAACTGGTCCAACTGGCTGAGGGATCTACCATTATCCAATCAGTTAGGGCCACAGGGCAAGTTCATAGGATCCATACCTAAGGCTCAACCCCTACGATTAGAAGTACTTCCTATAGAAATAGATTAAATCAGCCAAGTAGACACTGTATTTATCTACTTCTACCTCCTATATAATAAGAAAGTATGTATGTAAAATGAGTAAGTATAAAATGTGAAATGAATAAAATAGAACATTAAATACTATTTTTAAGTGGCTCTTTTGTGTACTCAAAGTACAGGGCCCATCTTAATAAGTGATTATATTAAGACACTCTTCAGAATATCTAGACCATTACTCTCTGGTAGAAACATAATGGAAGCCATATATGTAATCTTAAAAATTGTTCAGTAACCACATTTAAAAAAAAGTAAAAAGGAATGTGGGAATAGGTAAAATAGTTTTTATTGCAGTATATCCAAAATAACATTCTACCTTATCAAAATAAATTAATGGAATTTTAAATTTTTTCATATTCAAAATCCACTGTGTATTTCATACCTATAGCATACTTCTGTGCAGACATTAAATTTTCATCAGAAATATTTACTCCACATTTAGATTTTCATAAAATTTACAATTGATAGTGCAGATTCATATACCTAAGTTTTTTCCAAATACACTTAAAAGTTTTCCAGGCATGGGCAGCTGGGTAGCTCAGTAGGTTGAGCATCTGACTCTTGATTTGGGCTCCAGTGGTGATCTCAGGGTTGTGAGATCGAGCCCCATGTGGAGCTCCATGCTTAGCACAGTGTCTGCTTGAGATTTTCTCTCTCCCCTCCCTCTGCCCCTCCTCCTGCTTGCACGTGCTCTCTAAATAAATAAAATCTTCTTTAAAAAAACCTTTCTCCAGTCACTGAATCATAAGTAAAATTAAAATTTTAGTGCTTTAGTCATGCTAGCCACATTTTGAGTGATAAGTAGCCACAGCGGCTAATAGCCCCTGTATTAGCTAGCACAGATTAGATAGACCCCATTATTTTACGGAGAAACATGAAGCTCTGAATAGATTAAATGACTTGACTAAAATCACAAAGTGTGTTAACAGTTGGGACTAGACACTGAGTTTCTAGTTCATCATTTCTGCCCTTACCTACCATGCTGTTCCTTCCTCACTGTGCTATTTTGTGTCTGGCTCAGGGACCATTTATAGGCCTGCCCTGGGAAACAACATATATTTATAGTGTTTGGGCTGATTACCATCTTAATCAGATTGAGGTTTCTACATCACTTTAATTCAAGCAAGAAAATGAAAGTTATATGCCTAAAGTGAATACTGAAGACCCAAATTAATTGTTTAGGGAGAAGACCAAAATAAATCATGACAAAACCCAGCTCCTCCAAAAGGGAGGTAAGATTTTAGAGATTCCACACCAGGATTGTGAGCACACACTGTTTTGCAAAGTGCTTTTATAGAAATGTTTGAAATTTGCCTGCCGTGGAATGTTTGGAAGTAGCAGGGGAGTGTCTATTCTCCAGCCCTAAGAGTAAATACTAGAAGGAGAATAAAGGAAGTCCACTAAAGGCAGTTGGCATTTGCTGTTTGGTTGTGACAACTGGCTCAGAGAAATTTATTTTCGTCAGTATGACTCTGAATTCACTGAAGTAACACAGAAAGAGTCAGTTCTGTTCCCCAGAGCTCTCTTAGTTGAGTCTAAGGACCAATATGCTTGGTCCAGATGTGAGACCACAAGACTCATGGCCAAGTTGGCAGAAAAAATACTGCAGCTGCATGTGCTTTGTACCACTGGTAAAAGAACTAGGTGAGTCTTGGTTTGGTGTTCTAATGTTTCTGTTTTAAATTTATTGTACAACCTTGAACAAACCACTTCCCTGCTCTAGGTCTTGGTTTTCCCATTTATGAAATTGTTGGGACTGGAGCAGGTGGTCTTCAGTATTCCTTCCAGATCTAAACTATTGTAATTCTCAATGGCACGGCTCTAGGTTCTTTTGATTTCTCAGCCAGGAGGTAAATGCTGGAAGCACAAGAGGAAAGAAAGGAATGCTTTGTGCCCTGGGCATTCATACCTCTAATTCTGGCTAGACTTGGTTTTGACACACACACATCAAAGAAAACAAAAACAATTTAACTGGGCAGTAATGCTGGTAATTAGATTAGTTGGATTAGAAGACAGCGTGCATGCTTATGAATATTCCTCAGAGGGCTCATGGTTTTATGAGTCAGTGCTTTTCTCCCTGAAAATCTCTAATGGATACATTATCCCAACTCCTTTGTAGGGAACTCTCACAATGGAGATACCTACCTGGGACCCACTAAGGAAGCGCACAGGTATCTCTATACTTACAGCTACCAAATGGAGAGTAGCACCAAGCGTGTGCATGAAGAAATGTTATTGTCGTTTTGTCCAGTTTCAGCCTCTAATTCCATAAAGCTAATGGTACCTGCTCTTAGAGACTCCTTCTGCACCTAAGACTGATGCAGAATATTGTGTCAAATTCTTTCAGCTGATAAACCCGAACAATTTCTTGAATGAAGCAGGGGGTAGAAGAAGAGAAAAGCATGCCAGACTGAGCAAGTCCCCAGGATGTTTGTAAAGTACACAGTTTCAGCCAGGGTCTCAAATGTATCAGTTCTGGGACTGCAGGGGTGTTATATCACGTATCATACATTATGTATTTTATATACTCATATATGACCTATTTTAAATTTATGTGTGGTTTTAGAATGTGCAAAGGTATTTTTATTATTGGTCGTCAGAAGCAGTCCTATTCTAGTTATGTTTAGAATGCTCTTAAGTATAGGAGTTTTTATATCTTTTATTTAATCATTTAGTTAAATCATTAACTTGTCATGGTGCTTTAAAATCCCTTAGGAAGTTTACAGCTTTTAAACAAATCTTTAATGGTGGTGGCATGGTGGCAGGTCAAGAATTACCGATGCATTAATTCAGTTAGCATTCTAGAATGATACATGTTACATAGGAATTGAAAGCATGTTTTTCCAGTAGTCTTAGCCAGAGTTGCTGTAATTAACCCAGAAAATGTAAGATAGAGACTACCAAGAAAGAAGATAAGAAATTGAGAGTCTGGAGTTAAGGAAAATCCAGACAGATTTTCCCTTTCAAAGCAAGGAGAATATTTTGTTTTGTAGGTATATATAGGTGAATGGAAAATTAAATTATATGTACTTCAAGAATTTGAGAGGTACCTCTTACCTCACTTCTTTGGCCTCCTGTGTGGTTTTATCAACTTTCCTAATTCTTCATATTCTTCAGCTAGTAAAATAGAGAACATTATTTGTATCTTACATTCTTCTGATGAATGTTGTGAGTTGATACTTATACAGAACTATTTAAGCTTAAAATGGTCTCTAAAAGCTAAGGAATAGTGATAATAATGCCTATTATGAAGGCAAAAGGAAAAATTATATTTGAGAAACTTAGAGCCTTCAATCATCCGTTTCCTAATCATCATCTTGGAGGAGTCAAGAAGCAGATCTATCATCTCACAAATGAAATACTGAGTTTCCTGTGTTTCATTCTCTTTGCAAATCATTGACTATATTTAATTAAAAGGAAGATATGAAACTGCTTGATGATCTAGTCAAAACTGGTTTTCTCTCTTGCAGACAGGTCAAAACTGGCTGATATTTAATTTTTTTTTCAGCCTTAGATCTATCTTTAATAAGTCCAAGAATCCTAAAAAGCTAACATGTAACTCTTTAAGCAAATTAATGAGAAGATAGAACTCTGAACTGATTATATCGTTTTTTCCAAGGAAATTTGGCAAGAATGAATAATGCATGAAATATAATTTACAAGATGTTTAGAAATGTGTTTTTCAGCAGTGTAGTAGCTCGTATCAGCTAGCAATGAATTCTTCATAATTTTTAAAGGGCAAATTTTGGGCTAGGATTAGATGGTGAGATTTCCAGGATCTAACTGTAAGAAATTAGAAGTTTAGGCTTGAGAACTTTGCTGGGAAATGTTGATTGCTTCAGCTGTTGATTAGGTGTACGGAAGTTGGGGACCGTGGGGGACCATGGGTGCTGTGAGGGAGTCGTCATAGCTAAATAAGAACTTGAATACAGGGCACCTGGGTGGCTCAGTCGTTAAGTGTCTGCCTTCCACTCGGGTCATGGTCCCGGGGTCCTGGGATCGAGCCCTGCATTGGTCTCCTTGCTCGGCGGAGAGCCTGCTTCTCCCTCTCCCACTCCCCCTGCTTGTGTTCCCTCTCTCGCTATCTCTCTCTGTCAAATAAATAAAATCTTTAAAAAAAAAAAAAAGAACTTGAATACAGAATGCAAACATAAGAGTTCAGCTGAAAACAGAGATAAACAGAAGTGGTGATAGTAAAGCACCCCAGAGTTCCCTGGTTAAAAATAAGAAACCTATAAACAAAATCGTTTCTACTTTAACCACAAAAAAAGGAAGAAGAAAAAACCTGCTCACTTAAGGTGCCAAGACTGCAGAAGCTAAAGGAGTACCTTAATTCAGAATAAGGAAATTTGATTTTGGTTCTTCTATGTCAGAAGATCTGAGGAAAGGATAGGCAAGCATATTTATAAAGTGGGGTGAAGACAGAATTTAAAGAGACTGACACCTAGAATCAGCTTGCCACAGAAAAATTTGCACCATTACAACAGAATGAATTAATTGGGGAAGGCTGCCCTACCGTATAAATACTCTTCAAACAGTATTTGCAGTATGTGTTGTATCCCAGATTCTAGGAAATCTGCCCCTTGCTGACAGGGCTGACTATCTAAAAGGGAATTATCACTGTTTAAATGGATGGAGACTTGGAGAGCGATTCAGTCCCAAAGGAAAGACTGACATTTTGGAAAGAGACCTGTGAATGATGCAAATGTGAACTTACATGTGCTTGAGATAAGCACTGATTAAACAAAACAAAGAATCCATTCTGAACATACTTTGGAAACACATAGTCTTTGAGAACTTGGTTGATGAGTTGAGTGAAATGGCCTAATTGAACTAATTCCCATTTGGGGGTTTGTTTGTTATACTTTCCTGAAGCCGGAGCCAACACTCCTGAAAGTTTTGAATGACATTTAGTGCTTCCAGGAATTGGGGCTTACCAATTTGTAGATAAACCCGTTTCCTTTTTGGCTGTGTTGTATTAATTAAAACTGTTCTGTTAAATGAATAGAAGGCGGCCCCCTTGTATAATTTAGGATAAATCACTTGGCCTTCCCCCATAGAGATATTCTGCTAGTAAGAAGAGAAATCAAGTTTAGTGGTTTGATTCATTTTACATGGCATCAGGTACTCCCTATGATTATAATATATTTTTTTAAGATTTTATTTATTTGAAAGAGAGAATGAGATAGAGAAAGAGCATGAGAGGGGGTAGGGTCAGAGGGAGAAGCAGACTCCCTGCTGAGCAGGGAGCCCGATGCCAGACTCTATCCCGGGACTCCAGGATCATGACCTGAGCCGAAGGCAGTCGCTTAACCAACTGAGCCACCCAGGCACCCCGATTATAATATTTTTATTACAGCAGAAGTTATTTTAAATTATTTAGGATCTTATACACCATGGCAATTATAGCTATCCCCAATCTTATTTTTCTCACTTGTTACATTTTAGCCAAGTTTAAAAAAAAAAATCAGAGATTCTTACTTAAAAGATGTTTATGGAAGAAAACATAATGTTAAAGTATACAAAGTATATGAACTTATTTTAAGTAATTATTTTAAGTAATGTTACACTAATTTAAAAAATAGAGGGGCGCCTGGGTGGCTCAGTCGTTAAGCGTCTGCCTTTGGCTCCGGTCATGATCCCAGGGTCCTGGGATCGAGCCCCACATCGGGCTCCCTGCTCCGCGGGAAGCCTGCTTCTCCTTCTCCCACTCCCCCTGCTTGTGTTCCCTCTCTCACTGTGTCTCTCTCTGTCAAATAAATAAATAAAATCTTTAAAAAAAATAAAATAAAATAAAAAATAGAATGGATTTTAATAATACATCAACGAGATCTTTTTCCTGATAATCTAAACCTTTATTGGCCCAGAGCCATTTATAACAGAGGCTGGTAAACTATATCCTGTAGGCCAGATCCAATCCACTGCCTGATTTTATATGGCCAGCCAGCTGAGATTGGTTTTTACAGATGAACATTTGTATTCTGTCTGATAATCGAGAATACTTTGAAACCCAGCTAAACAAAATGTTGACCCAAAATAACGAATTCCATTCTTATTGGTAGACCTATATTACAAAAGATTAAATTTGATTATTCTGCAAAAGACATTATATTCAATTATTATTACTACATTTTAATTTTATAATAAAAGTTTTGTAGAAATTTGTTTTCTCTGTATAAATGCACCTACATAATATCCTTTATTTCTGCCTCTTGGCATGCAAAACCTAAAATATTATCTAGCCCTTTACAGAAAGTGTAGACCCCTGACACAGAGTATTTTTTTCTCATTCATTTTTTATTCACTCATGCATTTGTTCAACAAATAGTTTCTGAGCAACTTTCACATGCCAGAGACACTGTTCTAGGCCATATTTAAAAAAAAAAAAAATAGTGCCTTCATAAAACTTACATTCAAATTATGTACATTATCTCCTCACAACTACCTGTTCTATTATCCCCATTCTACAGAGAGCTTCAGAGAATTTATGCAGGTGTCTGGAGTTTCTTAGACAGAATCGAACCCAGTTATACCTGACTGTACAGATTTAAGCTTCTAACCAATGGGCAGGGCTAGCTTCATGGGCAAGGTTCTGTGCTTGGTTTAATACTCTGCTGTTACCATCTTGTAATCATTCATTCTTGGACAAATTTTTGAACAGTGAATATGTTATCATTTTGCACTTGGCTCCACAAATTATGTAGCTGGTCCCGCTGCTAAGGCAAAAGTGCTTCTCTCTCAGACCACATTCCTGCCAGGGCTGTTGTTTGTTTGTTTGTTTGTTTGTTTTTTATTTTTTTAAAGATTTTATTTATTTATTAGACAGCGAGGGAGAGAGAAACAGCATGAGAAGGGAGAGGGTCAGAGGGAGAAGCAGGCTCCCTGCTGAGTCAGGAGCCCGATGTGGGACTCGATCCCAGGACTCCGAGTCCTGCCGAAGGCAGTTGCTTAACCAACTGAGCCACCCAGGCTCTCTGTTTGTTTGTTTTTTAAACATACATATGAATTTATCTATGAAGAAGCCTTGAAATCTATCAAGCACCTCGGAAAAATAAGCTATTTTAATCCATTGTTTCATATTCCAGTTCACCAAAAGACTGCGAGTCCTTGAGGGCTAGGACTGTCTCCTACAATAATGTTGTTTTTTGGGAGGGGTTTTGGGGTTTTTTTTGGTAACTCCCTCTGCATAAAGCTTTTTTAAAAACACTGTGAGTAAAGTAAGTAAACCTTGTCAAGGGTAAGACTTGGCTTCGTCTTTAATTTACTTCCATGGAAGAGCAACATTCTTTACCAGCAATACTTTGTTCAGGTCTTTATTCATTTGCAAATTTTGAAGCAGATGTTAAATCTGAGTTAAACAAAACACAAAAACTGACCTGTTCTGATATAAGGAAATTCTTTGTCCAGCAGCAACTGAAACATTGATGTCTTTGAAGAAGGGTACTCCAAGTTTACTGTATTTACAATAGATGCCTTTATCTTCCTTTCTTTCAATTTCTTGCAGCCTAGTCATTGTTGGATAAGCGTGATGGTGGAACAGTTGTCAGTCAGCTTAACTGATCTTCTGGACAAGTTTTCAAATATTTCTGAAGGCTTGAGTAATTACTCTATCATAGACAAACTTGTGAAAATAGTGGATGACCTTGTGGAGTGCATGGAAGAACACTTATTTGAGGTAACTTTGTATTCTTTGGGATTGCTTCTTACTACTCTTCCCCAAGACCTATGCTGACCTTGGCAAGGGTGGCAATATCTTTATTTGTGAAATTTTTAATTTATAAATTTTTAATTAAAAAAGTTTTTTAAGGAGAGCACAGAAAATAGGTGGTTGTAGTCACTGCAATACTGAAACATACATAAAGGCTTAGATGTCATTTAATATAAAAATTAAATTTATTCCCTCTAAACATAAAAAAAAATAGACCTTTATTTTGTGAGTGAAGTCCTCATAACCCACCTTTTAGGTTACAAATGTTCATTTACATTTAAATGGAAAATTGTCTATAATGAACCCTTAGACCTCCTATCCATAGTAATCATGTCACAACAATGAAGTGCATTTTAACATCTCCAGGTCATTTGATGATTAGTTGTCACCAGCTTCAGAATGTGGGCATGGCAGTGCTGTGAGATTGAAGTTTATTGACAAGGCAGTGTATAGAGATTAAGAATGAGGTGTTAGAGTTCAAATCCTGACTCTGTCACTAGTTACCTTTGTGAACTTAACCTCTCTGTGTTCACATTCTTTATGCCTAAAATGAGGATAATGACAGGATCCATCTCATGGAGTTGACATTAGATAATTTGCGATTAATGCCTTAGTACCATGTCTGGCAAAATAAATCCTAATTAACATTTTTATTATTATTTTAGAATACCACATCTATAATAAAATAGATCTTGGGAGACCTGCTTTGGCATAGAGTTCACAATTCAGGGTCTACCCTACAGGCCTTCTAGATGTTTAAACCTAAGGTTTTAAATATCATTCTGTACTTTTAAATACTTCCTTCTCATCCAAATTCCAATTTCTCTTTAAGACCCAATATCCATCCCATTTGTGTTCAAACTCAGAATTCTTACTGTACTAAGAGCCTCCTCACTACATTTCATCACTTCTATTACTTTACTTTTTAATTTCTAAATTGGTGTGTCTTACAGTCTATGACATCTTAGAGTTAACATGTCTTTTTATATCATGTTAGTACAAATAGTGTTCTGATGGCAAGAGGTCACAGAAAGTAAGGCATATGAGGAACAGTGTCATGAAGGAAATAATCCACCCACTGGGGCTTGAAAGATGAGTTAAGTGTTAGGTAAATGGCGATATCAAGAAGAGCATCCCAAATACTGAAGAGTATACATTTACTAATCATGGCACTGTGGCTAGAACCCAGGTGGTATTTCTTTGTTGTTTTGGGGGTGGAGTTAATATGTATAAAGCACTTAGTGTAGTACATAGCAAATGCTACATAGGTGTTATTATTACCTACTTTTATTTATAGATAATCATGCATGTATGAATTTCTAAAATATAGTCTGGTTTGCTTTCTTGGGGAATTTCTAGAAATTAATCATACTCTTTATTCTTTTATAACTTGGTTCTTTTGCTCAGCATTATGCTTATAAGATATATCCACTTTGAGACATATAGCTGAAATTAAGTTTTTCCTGCTTATAGAGTGGACTTAATATACCAATATTTATTAAACCACTCTTCTTTTTTTTTTCTTCATTTAAATTCAATTGACCAACATATAGTACAACATTAGTTTCAAAAGTAGAGTTCAGTTATTCATCAGTTGCTTGTAACACCCAGTGCTCATCACATCACGTGCCCTCCTTAATGCCCACCACCCAGTTACCCCATCCTCACCCACTTCCCCTCCAGCAACCCTCAGTTGGTTTCCTATAGTTAAGAGTCTCTCATGATTTAACCACTCTTCTGTTGTTTGATGTAAGTGTTATATAACACTGTTGCTAAGAACTTTCTTGTATGTCTCCTGGTGCATATGTGCAAGAGCTTCTCTAGAGTATTCACCTAAAAGTGGAATTTCTGGGTTACAAAATGGGCACATGTCCAGCCTTACCAGATGATACCAAATCACCAATTTATATCATTCCACCAGTATGTAAGAGTCCCCTTTGTTCCATATTCTTGCCAATATTTAGTATCATCAGACTTTTTAATTTTGGGCTGTTTGGAGCATGTGTTATAGAGGGGTATTTTTTTTTAATGAATAATTATTTTAATGAGCATCTCTAAAGAACAGTGTCTCTAATTTCTTGCTAACATTATTTTGTTTTGATGTTCTATTCACCTTACCCCCACCACCACTCCATTCCTTTATCTGGAGTTGAGCCCCAGACCAAACTGGATGGGATCACTATCTTTTAGTACCAATTTGAATTATGGGTGTTAAAACAGTTGTCTAAAAGTATTAGTTTTACTTGAATCTTTGGGGAATGTATTTATAGTCTATTACCTTGACATCAGTTAAATCTGTAAACTATCTGAAAAATATAAACCTGTTTTCTTCTAGAATGTAAAAAAAACACCTAGGAGCCCAGAACTCAGGCATTTTACCCCTGAAGAATTCTTCAGAATTTTTAATAGATCCATTGATGCCCTCAAGGACTTGGAGACCGTGGCATCTAAAACTAGTGAATGTGTGGTTTCTTCAACATTAAGTCCTGAAAAAGGTAAGATATATAAGAATTTCCAATTTAAATGCCAAAAGCAAGCTTGAATCTTATATGTGTAGGTAAGAATCTACCTCTGACTCAAATATATTTGTAGCTAGAGAAAGATGTATGTGTATATGTCTAATACAAAGACATATATCAATGGCATGAAAGAAGTGATCAGTGGATTTGTTGGTTTTCAAACCAAAGCAACACTCATCATTTCCAAATATAAGAATTTTGTGTGGGTAAACAATATGGGATATAGTGAATTTGCTAGTATTGTGTAGTATATGTTATTCTTCATCTTCAGTTTTCTTAATGTCCCCTTTTCAAATCTTTTCCTTAAGGTCTACCTCTGAGTCATGAATTCTGATCTTCACCAGTTACTCTGTATTGAGACCTTTTTTCCCACTGGGTCCCTGTAGTACAAAATCTACTTACATTGTTTTTTTTGTTGTTGTTGTTTTTAAGACTAATTACCAACAATTTGTGTTACTTAGATTTATTAACATATGTAGGCAACGAATCTTTGTTCTATAAGGTGACTGTGATGAATTTCTTAATAAAAATAGAACAGGACCCAGTAAGAAATAAATAGGATCTGAATAATCAAAACTGGGGAGGCAGACCTTGAAAGTACTCTGGTATTGCACTTCAACCTTTTGCACACTCTGTAATTTATGTAAATCATCATACAACACTGACACATTATTGCTTTCTATTTAGATTCCAGAGTCAGTGTCACAAAACCATTTATGTTACCCCCTGTTGCAGCCAGCTCCCTTAGGAATGACAGCAGTAGCAGTAATAGTAAGTACATACATCTGATTTAATGCATGCATGGCTCCAATTAGCACCTATGGGAGTATTGCATGGGCTTTAAAGGAAATTTCTGCAATTATTACTATTAATACTGTTCTGTTACTATTCTTCCTGTTATGGTCTTCCTGAGAATTATTAGGTTTGTATGTAAGTGATGAATCACTAAATTCTACTCCTGAAATCAATATTACACTAGATGTTAACTAACTAGAATTTAAATAAAAATTTGGGGGTGCCTGGGTAGCTCAGTTTCTTAAGCGTCTAACTCTTGGTTTGGCTCAGCTCCTTATCTCAGGGTCATGAGAGCAAGCCCCACATGGGTTCCTTACTCAGCTCGAAGTCCGCTTGAGATTCTCTATCCCTCTGCCCCTCCCACTTGTGTGCTCTGTCTCTCTCTAAAATAAATAAATTAATCTTCCTTAACTATTTTTAAATAAATAAATATTAGCTTTGTAGAAATGGGTTTCCCTACAACTCAAGATGATCTTTAGAAAATTGGGTCAAAATCTGCTAAGATTATTTTAAGTAAGTCATATAATTACTTTTAGAAATATGATTTAAGCTTTATTCATTGTCAACTTAATATATTTGTTGTGGAATCTGCCTGACAAAAATGGAATTTTAAAATTGAAAGTGTAGATGTCCGTTATATAGAATTCCAAGGATATTTTCAGTTTTGTATATATCAGTATTTACTATTATGTGTTTGTATGTCTGATGATTTTATTTACTATATAGAGGAGAATATGCTTCTTTGCCTGGAATTTCTGTCTTCTTTGACTAAGAACCCAATTTCCTGGAAGTCTCATGTCCTCTTTTCAAATACAGGCAAGGTCATTATAAAGGTCATTGGATTTTACTAAATATTCTGATCCTCTAGTTTCATGGAAGCTGTAGAAGGAAAAAAAATTCATCCTATGATCTTAGCTAAGAACGTCATCCCTGAAGACTTAGTAATTGGGCACTGTCATATGTTCAGGGACATAGAGGACCTACCTATAAAAAGGAGTAATCAATTTAGTACGAATCCACAATAGCAATTCTGCAATTCAGAAATTTTTTAAAAACCTCTAAGATCCATTTGTTTTGGAATTTTTGCCACCAAAACCTGACCTGACCTAAACTGAGATAAGGCTATTTGTAGTCTTTTTCCTTCTAAAAGTGAATATTTATAGATTTCACTACAGAAATATTGTGTTTGATTACAGCGTGCTACCTAGACTTCACTGAGGATATTATATAGAATATCTGTAAGACAGAAGCTTCTAAAATCTGAAATTCTGAATTACAAAACACATCAGATCTGAAAAGTTTTAAAAAAGGACTGTGTGTTAGCCAGTTAAGGTCTTTCTTATTAACTACTGATTTTATTTTATTAATCTTTTCAAAGATGCAACTTTTGGCTTCTTAATTTATATTTCATTGATTTCTAATCTTTATTATTTCCTTCTTTTTACTTTGGGTTTAGTTTGTTCAGCTAAGTTGTAGCTGAAGTTCTTAAGGTAGAAAAATTTAATTAGTGATTTAAACCATTCTAATTTTCTGATATAAGCTCTTAAAGTTATAAATTTTCTTGTAAGCAACTTTAGTTGCATCCCACATACTTTGATATGTTGTGTTTCCATTATCATTTCTTTAAAAACAAATAATGCAATATATGTTAAGAAAAAAAAAAGAAGAAGAAGAAGAAGGTAGCAGGAGGGGAAGAATGAAGCGGGGGAAATCGGAGGGGTGGACGAACCATGAGAGACGATGGACTCTGAAAAACAAACTGAGGGTTCTAGAGGGGAGGGGGGTGGGAGGATGGGTTAGCCTGGTGGTGGGTATTGAGGAGGGCACATTCTGCATGGAGCACTGGGTGTTATGCACAAACAATGAATCATGGAACACTTCATCTAAAACTAATGATGTAATGTATGGGGATTAACATAAGAATAAAAAAAGAAAGAAAGAAAAAAAAAAAGTCACTACTCTGGAAGAATGCGGTGAGTTCTCTTTAGTTAGGTCTCTCATCCAGCATGGATTTGTTTGGAACACCTTCTTTAGGGGCTGTCCTACCTGAGAAAGATTGTGAGTGGGGAATCCCAGAATATCTCACTCTCTAGTAAGCCAATTCTGCTTGTTGCTAATGGGCCTGTCTTTCCTGTGGTCTGAATGGTTCAAGTCAAGATTTGGCTTTTGGAAAGAACAGGAAAAATAGGGTATTGGCCGCCTTGATTCCAGGGCGTCTGGCTACCCAAACATATGTAATAGAATTCTCCATAGCATCATCGTAGCTCATTCATTTTCCATTGGAGTCTGGGGACAAAAATATCAATAGCTTCCTTTGTTTTTCTCTGTATGCCTCCAGGAGGTCACCTGGTCAAATCTATCATAACCACACAGCAGTCCCAATAGACGCTGTGGGCTGTAGTGTTGCAGGATTTTTTTCTCTGTGCCCACGGTTCTTGGTCACGCCACTTTGAAGAAGAGGTAGACCAGACAGAGTGGTGGGCAGCAAAGCAAGCTTTACTGAGTGGTAGCAAAGTGATAGTACAAAGCTCCCAAGGAGGGAGGGGACCCAAAGGGGTTGCCACCAGAGTTTCTAAGTCTAGGGATTTTTATGGGCTTGTTGACAGGCTGTTTCAATCTGATTAACCCTCCCTGTGCCTGTCATCCAATCAGGTTTTTGTCACATGGGAAAGGGGGGAGGGCTCTTTCCAGGGCGGTGTAAAATCCTTTTAAGGGTGGTTTCATCTTGGGGCAAGTCCCTACCTGCCCGCCTTCCAGTTATCCTTCATCAATATAGCCAGTGGCCATGAAGGAGAATTCAAACTTGCTACTGGAATACAACCGCAAATAGCCAAGTTATGTACAGATAGTGGTATTAAAATTCCCAAAATGGCAAGAATTGCTTATAATCCATTTTCTGAGAGACAACACTTTTATAAATGGTAGTTAAATCCCAGACTAGTATACACAATCTTATATAACCCTTAAAATAGCTATATTATTACAATAATTTTAGTACCACTTAAGTTATACTAAATCCCATGTTGTAACTCTGCTTTATTTTGATGAAAGAATTCATGTTGAATTCTACTTTAAAATGCCTAAAACTTATTTCCCACAAGGCTGTAGGATGGGGGGTGGATCAGAAGATACGCTAATCTAATCTAGTCTCAAGGAAGTGATTCATAGTTATATGAATGGAAGACCCCACTTCCATCCCCATCGCCCTTCCTTAAGTGTAAGGGGCACCCATGACTCACCCTCCACCCAACCCATACACACAAACTTCCTATTAGAGCCCTTTGGAAATAGGAGTCCTGGAATTAGTGAATTTCCTGCTCCCAGTTTACAAATGGTGGGGAAATAGCCAGTTCCTGTTCTCTCTGCAGTAGATAAGATTTGTTTCTTGCCTCTCAGGTTAAATCTAAGTTCATGTTCTCCCTGTAAATGTTTATACACATACAGTGGTTTGTTTCTTTTATATTATGTATTTTAGGTACTTAATATGTTAAATAGGTGACTATAGGCTGACACAGTATCCCAAATATTGCAAAATATTATAGCCCAAAACAGTCACTTTACCTTGGATTAGTTTACATTTTGATCCTATAATTGCTGAAAATGTATAATTTCTAAATGTATTCCTTCATCAAAAGAAAACTGAAGATTTTCAGTTCTTTTTGTACAGGTTGGCACATGTGTCCATGTCTCTAATAAACAACCAGGTTGTTCCTTGTAAGGAGACAGAGAGAAGAGACCCTTGTGGTAGATGTGTTTTGTTTAATTCATGAATCATTCTGCTGCTCACGGAGGAGCTGAGCAAGATCAAAAGGAGTCCCAAGTTCATCTCACATGTTTTTTCCCCTCTCTCTCTCTGTCTCTGTCTTTGTCTCTCGCTATTAAAGTAAGCAATGAGAAGATAGCGGTGCTTTCAGCCATTCTTTAGTGTTTAATGGTCTCAGGCTTTCCAACATAAAAGTTCTGAAAAATCAAATCTTTAGTCCTTAGCACAGAGCTGGGCACTCTCTGGCATCCAGTAAACGTATACTGCAGATGTGATGAGGAAACGCCATGACTCTAAGCATGAGGTACCTAAAAATACTTCAACCACTAAGTACATTTAATGACTTATTATTTGCGGCAGGCAGAACAGCTTAATGCATACCGACCTTGATCCAGGTTGCAAAATGCCCTCTTTACAATTTCTTGGCAAAGGGTGAAGAGTGAGAAAACAAAAGGGTTTTAAAGTCATAGAAAATGGATTTGCTTGAGAGTATAAATCACTTTTAGGAATATGTCGTCTGTGTTCCATATGTGTCAACATCAGCCACGTCCAATATCCTTCTGTGTGGGTTTTCTTTCATTTTTCAACTTAACATATTTGGGAGACGACATGGACTTGTATTGCTGTCCCAAAACAACACTCAGCAGAAAAATCAGCATTTCAAATATTTTAAACAGAGCTAGGTCAAGAATACATTATGGAAACAGTTGGGAACAACCACAGCATAAGAGGAAAACCTCTAGCAGGGATATGCTGTGTTCACCACTATACTGTTTTAATTACAGGGAAGGCCTCAAACCCCATTGGAGACTCCAACTTACAATGGGCCGCTATGGCATTGCCAGCATTCTTCTCTCTTGTAATCGGGTTTGCTTTTGGAGCCTTATACTGGAAGGTAAGGGTTGCTATTCCTTTTTTTTTTTTTTTCCTTGATCAAAACTTCGTGAACTTTAGGTATTTATTTGTGCATACTATATTTACATAAACGATTACCCCACTGCCCTTTTTGGAGAAAAGGTCCTACCTTAACTTAGTCTCAGCAGACTCTAAATCTTAAGGTTTTCCCCTTATTCCTTATCATGCTTAGGAGACAACCCCTCCCACTGAAAATGCACACTTAAGAAATGGGAACTGGTTTTAATAGCCTGCACTAAATATAAAAAGGAAGAAATATGCTGCAAATCATATGATGTGCTTAAAGCCAAATAGAAATGCCATTTGTATTATCTGCTATTTTGGATTTCTCTTCTTATGTTCTCTTCTCACAGAGACCTGTCTAAAATTTTGAAATGTGCTAAATCATTGTGATTCAACTTTCTGAAATGTCTTTTGAATTTGATTACCATTTAAATCTTTCAGTTTCTTTATTGCTTTTTCACCTCCAGCCCCCTAAAAATGTTGAGTCAGTAATACGGTGCATTATTCATATTTTTTATTGCAAAAGTATTTTATATGCTGCATGCTGGAAAAAAGGAAAACCCTGCTATTGGAGTTATTGACATAAAATATAAAAGTAGAGACCATTAACCTCTTGAATATTATACCATTTATTGGTATTTTTATAACATGTATCCTTGTTCTTTTCCCAGAAGAGACAACCAAATCTCACAAGGACAGTTGAAAATATACAGATTAATGAAGAGGATAATGAAATAAGGTACTTTGTTTCGCTCAATATGTGCATAAGTAAGCTTGACGTTGCCAATTCACTGACCGTGCACATGCTCATATGTCTTTAAGAAGTTGTTTGCTCTCCATGGCAGCTCCCAACACATATGGATGGTCTTTATCCACATTTCCTGCCTCTCACACTTGCTTCAATCCCACATCTCCACTTAGCTGTAGAAGACCTTCACACTGGTGTCTTCGTGACCCATCTTAAAGTATCAATAGAGGTTTTCTCGGCTCCATTTCTATAAGCAGCAGAATCTTGCTTAGACGCCCAGTCACGGGGCTCTGGAGGCATGTCTGCATATTCTCCTTCATTTCCATGCTACCAACAGGATATACTGATTCCTCCTCTCTGTGTCTCTTAGCTCTTCGGCAAGAGTCAACATCTTCATATCTTCATGATGTCTTGGCTGAGCTGCCACAGGATCTTGCTTTTCCTTCCCCCCTCTAAACTGTACCTTTGTCTCATTCTCCCTTAAAACCCAGTTCATAAGGTTACTTCCTAGTCAGGATGCTTGCAGTGACTTGCTCTTGCATACTTGATGTATTTGACTTCACTCTAGTTTTTGGAGCCCTTAACTATTCTCAGTCTGTTTAGTATTTTCTCCAAAGCCAAACACAAAAATTGTTTTTAAGGTAACTTTCCATTTACTATAGCTGATGCTGATCACTTTTTACCTTACCCCATATTGCCTGAACAGTAATATTTGGATTGACCCCCAGTTACTGGAAGGTTTCATTTGGCATGTTACTTTCTCTTCTGTCATGCCTTTGTATATAAATATACACATATTAAGTACAGATAGGCATTTTTAGTATGTGTATATGCATATGCAGAGAGAATTTTTACACGACTTGGGAAGACTATATTGAAGCAGATAACGTCTTCCTTCTTCTCTTTAGTATTGCTTATGAAGGTAAGCTTTCCACTCAATTCTGCCATCTTTTTTTACTGTATTTACAGAAAAACTGCCTTATACAATGTCCAGATGACGGTGTACTTCAGAATCTCTGTCCAAAAGCAAATAAGTGTTTTTCTTGTTGCTTTTCAGTATGTTGCAAGAAAAAGAGAGAGAGTTTCAAGAGGTGTAATTGTGGCTTATATCAACACTGTTACTTTCGTATCTTGGTAAGTTTTTAGAATTCAAGATGAAAGATTTTTAAAAAATGATACAGCATCTTAGATGCCAAAATTTAGAAATAAAATTTATTAAGTTGACTCTTAAACTGAAACTGTTACAGTGAATTAGATATGCATAATTCAATTATGTGTGTTCTGACATTTTGAAAGGCCAAGCAGTGATTAGTGGTCCTGATTAGTGGATTCATCTTGTATGGGAGGTATACAAAAAATTAACAGTGGAGTGTTTACAATTTTGAGGCCAGAAAAAAATTAGACAAGGGGAAAGAACAAATTAGGACCAAAATAAAATAATATCAATAGAGGAAGAGTAAATAAAACCCCTTTCAGTTAGGTGTGACTACTATAACATAATAGAAAAAGTATCTCAATTGTTAGATGCTGAAACAAGTGAATGGCAAAAATGTTTCCTTGCTATTTTAAGGAAAAAGAGAAAGAACCAAAATATCTTAGAAATCAGAAGAAAGTTGTCAAGGTAAAGTGCCACCTGCCACATGACTGGTAATAATTGTGCCTCATCACAGTCCAGAGCCCAGGATGCAGTAAACATAAACCAGAAACAGATAGTGTGGGTCTGCGGAGGGCTTGTGGGAGAAAAGAGAGCAAGAAACCATGGCCCGGAGGCACTGATGCTCCTATTTCCTCTCCTGTCTACTTTCTCAGGGGCCAAGCTACAGACGCCAGATTAGCGGGGTGGAGTGGGGGTGGGGGGGCGAGCACCCGGAATGGCGCTAACTTGACCCCACATCAGTTCCTGCTCTGCTCATTTCCACTTCAGCTGCCAACTGGCTGTACGTTTTTTTATGGCCATGGGCTCTCGAGTGCATTTATTACAGTGGAACATGAATGTCCTCTCATTTTCCTCAGTCTTCAGTTCATTCCCTGAATTCCCTCATTGTCAGAAGATCATTTACTCTCCGGGGTTATTAGAAAGATGGTGTGTCATGAGCTTTGCCTTTTCTTTATAGGTCACTGTCCTTCCAGCTTCATTTTTGTCCCAGATTCAGAGATTTATCTTCAGACTGAACCTTCCCCAGGGAAGCTGGGTCAGAGAGCTTTTTAACTCCTCCAGGGCCTCACTTTGGTAGTTGGAAAACATTTTTCAACAGCCCCAAGTAACATGATATAATAATTATGTCCCATAGTTCTCTAACACTTTAACTCTGCTATTTACACGGACTTCATTTAGGCCTTTAATCGTGCCCTTGATCATATCCAGAGCATAAATAGTACTTTTTTTTTTTCCTGCTCACCATCTTACCTTCTCTCTAAGCTCATGTTAAATAATGTTAACAAATAGACCTTTCACTTGATACTTTTTATTTTCTGGAGCAATACTCTGCAAGCTGAAACTATAGGTTTCTAGGAAAAATAATTTCTCTGCCCTTCAATCCCAACATGAGCCTCACTGTTGCTTCTCTGCCATTTCAGTTCCCTTAAGCTAGACATCTACAAACCACACACTACATGGTTAATGGAGTCTTTTTTTTTTTTTTCTAAGATTTTATTTATTTATTTGACAGAGAGAGACAGAGTGAGAGAGGAACACAAGCAGGAGGAGGGGAGAGGGAGAAGCAGGCTTCCCGCAGAGCAGGGAGCCCGATGTGGGGCTCGATCCCAGGACACCGGGATCATGACCTGAGCCGAAGGCAGACGCTTAACGACTGAGCCACCCAGGCGCTCCGGTTAATGGAGTCTTAAAGTCTCAAGTAATGTCCTCTGTTTGGTTTTGGACTGCACTGATCGCTGGGATCCTGTTTTGGCACACAGGTCTTTAATCATGTGGTTTTTAATTGTGGCATTTGTCCTGTGACATTTGGAAAATGGATTATGCTGGGAAAACTCAGGGCACCTGTTTAGAAGGGAAAACAATTGCATTTTAAAGCAACCATAGTCAAGCAACTTAGGCGTAGTTATATGTTGTCAGGGAACAGTCAGGGACAGGAACTGAGCCTGGCTGGTTCTTACTGTGTCTCCTTCACAAGCAACTCACTTGTTGCCTATGTGTTGCAGACCCTCACTAAATGCTTGTTGAATGAGTGTGACAGAGTGGATAAACCCTGAATGAAAGTTTAACCACTGGTAAGGAAGACAGTCCTTCTGAAGTAGGGTTTTTATTAGTTTGCAAGATGAATAAGTGCTAGAGACCTGCTGTAAAACATTACACCCATAGTCAACAGTGCTATATGGTGTACTTAAATATGTGGAAAGAGGGTAAGATCTCTTACCTCAAAAAAATAAATTTTTAAAAATCTTTAAGAAAGTGAATTTGGGTTTATTTTCATCATGCGTGTGTTTGTGTGCACGCACACGTAATTTGCTGAATTGGGTCAATAGGAAAGTAAAGCGTCCAAAGCAAGGAGAAAGAGAGTCATGGGAAATGACTATTTTTCTTAAAATGTGAAATATTGTTCATGTTTACAATGAATCAACCTAGGTTTAAAAAGAAGCTCAGATTGTTTAGAAATAAACTCCTCACACATTAATGAGTGGTCAGTGTGAAATGGATAAGTAATATGAAGTGGCTTTCTCCTTCATAAAGTACCTTACTCATCATATCTGCAAGGGTCTCTCTCTCAAGACTCAGCTCAGATACCACTACCTCCAAAAAGCTGACTTCCCAAATTTATGGCCCTCTAATTATATTTCATGTTACATTTCATGTGAAATGTAATACACATTAATAAGACTTCACAAATACTTTTATAGACATTTTGTGTCCTCTGCTAAACCATAAGCTCTTACAGGACAGGATTTGTTTCTGAATTTCATTTTGGAATCCCATCAAACTATATAGCTTATACCTTGTTCATGCAAATGATGAATAAATATTTGTTGGGAAAAAAATGGAGAAGAATCTCAGAATTGCATTAACGGGCACCTGGGTGGCTCAGGTGGTTAAGTGACTGCCTTCGGCTCAGGTCATGATCCTGGAGTCCCGGGATCGAGTCCCGCATTGGGCTCCCTGCTCGGCGGGGAGTCTGCTTCTCCCTCTCCCACTCCCCGTTTGTGTTCCCTCTCTCGCTGTGTCTTTCTCTGTCAAATAAATAAATAAAATCTTTAAAAAAAAAAAAAAGAATTGCATTAACAAGAGAATAAACTTTATGAAAATAAAAACAAAAATAGACATGGGAAGGATAGGAAAAAGGAAGACAAAAGATCCAGCTGGTCACCATGAATCTACAGACCCCAAGTCAAAATATATAGGTATCATTTGTAGTCATTTACTGAGTACCAGTTGTGTAGAATAAAGCCTTTGCTTGTCCCTATACCAACAGAGATTTAAAACCTGCCAAGGAACATGAAGTATAATTTGGGGAGATGGGTGTGATAAAGAAAAAGGTTTGGGAGAGCAGAATATGACGTGGTAGGAGAGGAAATTTGCCAGGAAATAAAATAGTAATAAAAAGTACCAAGATGGAAATGTAATGTGCAGTTGTTATTATATATTTTAAAAATTAGATATAATTTGGATTATAGCCATTTTTTTGGTTTACAAGGAAGGGGAAGGTTCAGGGAATGACTCAGATTTATGGCAGGGATTTCTCCCTGAAGTGTAAGTTTCACCAACTAAAATTAAGACAAATATTGGAATAGTTCTTCAAATGAAATAACCCATAATTGGAAAGTGAAGAGAAGGATGGTTTGATATTTTAAAAACAAGAAAAGAAGATGGAAGGATTACAAGATAATGAGCTAGAAACAAAAGAAATTGGCTCTAAGTGAAAATATACTAGAGTGGTGTTTATTTAACACCAGACATGAAAATATCTATACAAAAAGTTAAAAATTGATTTAATCAACAAGCTGATGCCAAGTATTCATAGCTGGCATCCCACAAGAATTTTTTTCATTTATTAGCTTGTGTGTAGCAGTTTGAGAAAGAAATAAAATATTTATAGAAAAATTGTGCTCTTCATTCTTCCTACAAATGTGGTTCCAACACGCTGTAGTAGGTAGCTTGTTAGATGCAGAGCTTAATATAACCTAGTTGTGTCCTCAAATTGCTTATAACCTACAAAAGGAAATAAGGCATATGCATAATAACCTATTTTTAAAAGGAAACCAGAAGTTTATGAAGTTAAAAAAGCAATGAAAGGAGCTTACAAGGCAAATGCAATAAGAGATCAAAGGCAAGACCATTGCTTATGGTTGTACAGGATGTGTCCTCAACATAGGTGTGGTATGGATGGACTGGACACAGTTGCCTTATCTGAAGGGAGAGAAATCACTAGCAACAGAAGAAAGTCTTCATCACAATGTAGGTGATGGAGGTGGCATACTGAGCCAGATCTTGGATGATGGGTAAAATTGTAATAGCAATAGGGAAGGAGTAATCCAGATACTGCAGATGGCATAAACTGAGTCAGGGAGGCCAAAAGTGCAGAGTGTGAGTTCAAGAGTCCATTTGTACAGTTGGACTCCAGTGGAAGGTCAGACATGAGGGGATAAAAAGCTGAGAAACAAGGGTGTGGGCATCGGTTTGAAAAATTCCAAGTATAGGACGTATACTGTATTGAGTAATGTGAAGAGATGTTGGAGGGCTTAGAAAAGATGTGAGTGATACAATCAAAGCCAAGGTTTAGGAAAGCAATGAGATATTGGTGTGGCCAGACCACAGGGATGGGAGCAGTGAACTGGAGTCAGGGAGTTCCACTTGGGAGGCCAATCTTCCAAACAGGATGACCTGTTCTAGGGTCACAGCCATGGAAATAGGAAAGTATGAACCACTTTGGAGATATGCAGTAAAAGAATCAACACATTCTGGTTACTGGTGGAATGCGAGGCTTGACATCACAGGTAGTACTCAAGGATGATTTAGAGCCTATAGGACTAACCAGGTGGTGGTTAAAAAAAAAATAAGGGAATGAGCTGTTAGGAAATACCAGTGACCAAATACATTAGACTGGAAATTCAAAGAACAGTCAGGGCTGGAAATAATAGATTTGGGGTTTGGGAGTCAGCTACAAAGAATTTAAATTGAGACCTTGGGAGAAGGACAGCATCGTCACGGAGAGGGCCCAGTTTGGTTGACCGTAAATAGCATGAGTTTGTAGACACTAGGACTGACACACCCCAGCATGGGTAAGTGTTAAAAATAATAATAAATAAATATATTATTTAATAATTCTTATTACAGTTAGGCTGGTGGAGAGATTCACAAAAGAAACACAACCTGGACATTTCCTGCAGACCTGAGCTAAGACAGAAGATAATAGATCTTAGAGTTGGAATATGGATGACCTTGAGTCAAGTTTGGTCACTGAGCACACACACAGGACTGGGCAAGATCTGTGACTCTCTACTAGATGTTTCCTAAGAATTTCTGGAGCTTCGGAGGATTTGTCTTTGAACTCCTTCTGTAGACACATTATAATATAGAGGATTAGAAGGGATTAGACTTGGGTTCAGGCCTTGGCTCTGCAACTAGTTAAGCTGTATGTTCCTGGATGAGTCCGTTGTCTTTTATTCCCTGGTTTTTCACAGATAATAAGGGGATAATATGACTCACCCTGCTCTGAAATTTCATGAGGTTGTTACTAGGATCTAGGGTATCATTATAAAAATTGTAGCTTTTGTTTTATGGGAAAAGAGTTGTCAAACCTTCAGGTTTACTTTCTTTGCTAAGAGACCTGGGGACAAAACTAGAAATAGATTTCCAGTCTTGCTTCTCTACTTAAGTTTAGAATTTTAAGCTATTACTAGCTTTTTAAAAAATACATCCTTTTGGTTTCTTTTTGTGATTCCCTTTTGCTTTTTTAATCAAGCTTTATTTTAAAATATCTGCTCTATATTTTGGATTTCTGAAGTTTTATTAATGTTTTTTAAGTTTTCTTTCAGGATTTAATTCTCCTTTCCCAAATGTAGGTTCTCTAGTTTCTAGAGTTCTCTGTTTGGTAAATTGTCATGTAATATGGTTTTTGGTATATTCATTTAGAGAGACTGGAAAAAATACTGCACTTATCACTTATACTATGGAATTTTACACAATTTATATTTAACCTCTGCATTGATCTCAAATATTTAAAAACTGAGACTCTGGAGTTGATAAGGACAAAGAGAAAGAGTATTGAGTAGGGAAGAAAAAGCAACATACACATTTATTTAGGGGTTGTGACTGAAAAAAACAGCTAAGGAAGTATAAATACTTGACTTGAAAGTTAAAAATCCTAAAGCCGAGCCCAAAACTCAGTGGATTAACACTAGCTCTGAAGAAATGAAACAATGTCTGGCTTTCGTGTTTCAACAAGTACAATAAGCTATGTTAGGCCAAATGAACCTCCCCAGGGGCTTTGTCAGGATGCTGTGCCAGGATTTCTCTCTGTCTTTTCTTGGCTGACAGTATTGAAAGCGATCTTGTTGCAGCTATTCCTCGGTTGAGAGAAGTGATGGCTTGAACCTGGCTAGGCATTCAAGACTCTGGCATTGCTCAGTGGCCAGAAGGCTGCTATTTGTTGGTAGTGATCAACTTCCCCACTGGTTATCTCCTTCATGCTACTCCATTTCTCTCTAGACACTGCCTTTGTCTTTCAAGGCCTCTCCCCTTACCACTTACCCACCACCTTTTCATAGCCTGGTTAGAGAAATTCAAGGCTACAAGATAACCCTCTTACCTCAAATGGAAACAATCTGTGGTATGCAAACGGGTGTGAAAGCCACCGGGTATGCATTCATCCATCGTATGTTCAAGGAATATTTACTGAGTATCTCCTTTGTGTCAGGCACTGTTCTAGGTGTTGGAGTTCAGCAGTAAAAAAGATAAAAGGAGTGCCTGGATGGCTCAGTCAGTTAAGTGTCTGCCTTAGGCTTAGTTCATGATCCGGGTGTCCTGGGATCGAGCCCCACATCGGGCTCCCTGCTCAGCCGGCAGTCTGCATCTCCCTCTGCCCCTCCCCCCTGCTCGCTCTCGCTCTCTAAATAAATAAATAAATAAATAAATAAATAAATAAATAAATAAATAA